>NW_012102354.1:212100-227963 GCF_000951045.1 Mandrillus leucophaeus
AAAAAAAATTTCTAAAAATGGGTGATGTGTTTAGATGGAAATGAAACAATTTGTCACGGTCTAACAAGACTTTTAGAAAAGATATTTTAATTACTAATGGGACATTCACATGTTTTTCAGCAAGGTGAAAAAATTATTCAGGAGTTCCTGTCCAAAGTGAAACAAATGCCCTTTACTGAAATGTCAGAAGAAAACATCACAATAAAGTTAAAACAGCTAAAAGCTGAAGTAATAGCAAAGAATAATAGCTTTGTAAATGAAATCATTTCACGAATAAAAGTTACTACGTGAAAAATCCCAGTAATGGAATGAAGGTAATATTGATAAGCTAATTGTCTGTGATACTTTTATATTGTTTTGTATTAATTCTTTTTCCATAGTGTTAACTGTCAGTGCCCATGGGCTATCAACTTAATAAGATATTTAGTAATATTTGTCTCTGAGGACATTTTCAAAGATCTTTATTTTGAAAAATGAGAGCTGTAACTGAGGACTGTTTGCAATTGACATAGGCAATAATAAGTGATGTGCTGAATTTTATAAATAAAATCATGTAGTTTGTGGAATTTGAGATGCATTGTAGTTCTTTGCAGTGTGACTTCTATACACATTTGTTCCCAAATATGTTGGAAGAAACAAATAGTCCAGAGACCTTGTAAAAGATCTTAAACTGGAGGGCTCCATGGAGATCTTTGCCAGTGACTCCCCCAGAGTGTCCATCTGTTGGCAGGAGCCAGGTTGGCTGCATACGCATTAGCTAAGGAGCTTATTATACATCCAGAGTCCTACAGTGAGCCTCCATCCTGTCTGCCATTCTCCCATCCCTGGTCTATGATAAGACTTAGAAATCTGCATTTTAACAAAACCTTTCAGGTTGAGAACCCTGATTTAGTCTACTTCTTCTGTTTTACAATAAAGAGATGAAGGGGTTAAGAATTAGCAGCTAATCCTACGCAATGTGAGGGAAAAAGGACAGTCCTTTTAATAAATGCAGTGGACTGGTGGTGTATCCATATAGGAAGAAATGAAATTGGACCCCTAATTCATGTCATATATAAAAATCACCTCCACTCTGGGAGGCCAAGGCAGGCAATCACTTGAGCTTAGGAGATCAAGACCATCCTGGACAACATGACAAAACCCCATCTCTACAAGAAAATGCAAAAATTAGCCAGGCATAGTGGTACGTGCCTGTAGTCCCAGCCACTCAGACAGCTGTGGTGGGAGGATCACCTGAGCTGGGAGAGGTTGAGGTTGCAATGAGCTGTGATCATTCCACTGCACACCATCCTGGGCAATACAGCGATACTGTGTCTCAAACAAAACAAAACCAAAAAAAACACCTTCAGTGATTTTTAGACCAAATGTACAAGGTAACAGTATCAAGGTTTTAGTGTTTTATAGTTCTTCAGAAGATAACGTAGGAAAATATTTTTATGTCCTTGACTTTGGGAAGAATTTAAGTCACAGAAAAACACCATCCATAAAGTTTGACTTATTTAGCTAATTGAAATTAACAACTTCTATTAAAAAGCACCACAAGTGAAAAGACATGATTCATAATGGAAGAACATACTGGTACCATATAAAATATCAAAGAGCTGGGCATGGTGTCCCATGCTTGTAGTCCCAGGAGGCTGAGGCAGGAGGATCACCTGAGCCCAGCAGTTCAAGTCCAGCCTGGGCAATATAGCAAGACTGCCTTTCTTTTCTTCTTTTTTTTAATACCTGGATTAAAGAACTCCTATGAAAACACTAAGAAAAGGGGTCACTTAAGAATCTCATTAACAAAAAGAGTCTGAATATTTTTCCATGGAAGATATGCAAATGGACAGTAAGCACATGAAAAGATGCAGATCAGGGAAATGCAAGTTGAAACCACAATGAGCTACAACTTCACACTGATTACGATAGTTAAAATCAAAAAGTCAGATGGTAAGTACTGGCAAGGAAGTGGAGAAATTGAAACTCTCATGCACTGTTGGTGGGAATGTAAAATGGTGCAGCTGCTTTGGAAAACAGTCTGGCAGTTCCTCAGACAATTCCACTCCAACGTATATCCAAGTGGAATCAAAACATATGTCCCCACAAAACTTGTACACAAATGTTTATAGCAGGATTATTCGTAATAGCCAAAAGGTGGAAACAACCCGAATGTCCATCAGCAGATGAATGCATAAACAAAACACGGTCTATCCATACAACGGAGTCTATTATTGAGTCATTAAAGGAATGAAGTACTGCTACATGGTACAGCTTAGATAAACCTTGAAAACATTGTGCTAAATGAAAGAAGCTGGTTACAAGAGTCTACACATATGATTTCATTCATGTGAAAGTTCAGAATAGAGACAGCAGTAGAGACAAAGTAGCAGTTGTTCAGGGTTGGTGCCAGGGAATAGGGGGTAGGTGGGGTGAAAGCTAAAGGATACGATGTTTCTTTGTGAGATGGAGGTTCTAAAATTGGTGATGTTTATACATGTCTGTGAATATACTAAAAACCGTTGAATTGTACACATTAAACGGATGAATTGTGTAGGAATTATTTTTTAATAAAGCTATTTTAAAAAATTCAGACACTTCACCCAAGAGGAAATCTAAGTGGTCCATAAACATGAGAAGGTCTTTAATCACCAGTCAGAAAAATGAAAATGAAAACCATGCCAGGCCACCTGCAACCTCCCCACCTCCCACCACCATAGTGACAAGCATTTCAAGTGTAGCAGTTCCAGCTGTTGGTGAGGATGTGGAGTAACACTGCTAGGGGTGTTCAGATTATCTGGTGAAACTGAAAAGATGCATGCGACCCAGCAGTTCTGCTCTTAGCTGCATACTCTAGAGATGCTTCTGCCCATTGTGCTGCGAGATGTATACAGGAATGTTCCTAATACCCCCACACTGGAAACAACTCAGCAGTGAAAATGAACTACAGCTAGACAAAATAACATAGATGGAATCTTAAAACTTTTAGTAAAAGAAATGATACAAAAATGGTAGTTTTTTCTCATTTATGTGAAATTTAAGAATAGGTGGTATTGGTTAGGGATGCAGTCTTTGGGATGGCAACTATAAAGAAAAAGTGATTGTGTCAATCAGGAGAGTGATTGTCTTTAGGGAAATGGGGTGCTGATGGGGTGGGGGCACTTTAGGGTTTCTGGAGGGCCACAGTTCTGGTTTTTAACCTGAGTAGTGGTTTTGCAGGTGCTTGCTTTATAGTTAACTGCAATTTTTTCTTTTAATTCAGTTAAAGTTTGGTATGAGAACAAATGTATGGCCAATGAATCCTTTCACATACTCAGTTTACCAAGTTCTTTTTCCTCGTTGTTGTTAATTTAGAGTGGTTACATCAGTTTTTCTTTTCTGGCTACCAAAAGCTTAGGAAAAAGGCAGACTTACAGAAGAAGATTTTAAATGTGGAAATATTTATTGGTTTACAAATCGTTCTAATCACTTATACATGAAAAGCTTTCATAAAATTCAAAAGCAAATTTTAAATTCCAATGAAATATTTCATCCTGTGGTTAGTTGTGAAAGAATGTTTTTAGATTGCTGCATAGAAGCATGTTTAACATGGAAATCAGCTCATGGTTTTAGTTGTTAGGGCTACAAGAAACTGGGGGAGACTTGATTCCAAGAAAACATGTAGTCTATCAGGCTGCTTTCATTTCTCTTAAACAGACAGTGTTCTAAGATGTTTTCAAAAATGAGAAGATACATAATAGATCTGCTTAAGAAGTTTAAAACTTAATCTGTGCTTATTACATGAATATGCTAATATAAAACCAGGCCTTCAATTAGCGTTTCCTTCCTTTTAGAATGGTGTATGTAAACTAATTTCTGACCTGTCAAAGGTTTTTTTCTTAAAATTTAAATTTATAATGTGGTTTGGTTTTTCTTTCCCACTCAAACATGAATTTGGGTAATACCAGAATAAAGCTGAATATATAAATATTATCCAAAATTTAGAACTCTACTGTTAAGAAATCTGTTGACCACATAACCATGTTTCTGAGAAAATACATGATTTTTTGCATCTTTAAAAAAATTAGCACTAAGAAGCTAAGATGAAGTTGTTTTTGTAATTTGATTTTTTTTTCCTTAAAATACTGTTTTGGAGTTAAAAGTTGTAGCAAAACTGGTATAAGAAAGATGTTTTAGGGTAGATATATTTAAGTCTTGTCTCATACTCTATTGACTAAGCTAGCCCGGTGACTAGGGTAGATGTATTTAAAGAATAACTTTTCCCCCTTAAAATCTCAATATTCCACATCCTGTTAGACTTCTTGAGTATTAAATACATCTTCTATCCTTGGTCTTTCTGCATTTAGCTTTTTTGGGAAGTATGTTTTTACCCACAGCATATGGTATGAGCTGCTGATTCAGTATTGAGTGGCTCTTTAAGCTTGTTAGTTACATTCTGCTGATTAAAATGGTATACAGAATAGTCAGGAAAAACCAGTCCCTGGTCTGAAATAAATTAAACAATGTTAATTAGCTTATGGAGAAGAACAAATGAGTAAAGAGAATTTTCATATACAAAGGAAATCTCTGTTATTGTCTTTCTGGATTCAGTGTATTTGGGTTAAGGAGATAGGGTGCGGCTAGAGAAAATGATGAAAATGTCCAGAATATTACACGTATTTTCACACTGAAACGAAGTGGAAGCCCAGTTTAATAGTTTTCTGCCCAATGTTGCCCTGTCTTCACACCCACACCACTTACCTTGATTGATAAATCTACTACTTCCTCTTATTCTGCTTCAGAAGTTAACCTCTATGGTGCAGTGCTAGGATATCACAGAGGAAATAATCCCTTGTTGACAATGTCTTGTTGCTGGGAGTCATCAACGCCTCCTGTTCTAAGGAGGACAATGGGAAGCCCTTGCCTTGCATTTGCTACAGCCGTTTCCTTGACTTCCCTGGAAGAACAGTATTTCATGGTGTTAGACAACATTCAGAACGTGCTCGAATTCAATGTATGTCAGTACACACTTGCTTTGGTGTGTGGTTTGTCCAAACCAAAGTGCCCATACATGTCTCTGGTCCAGCCATGTGGGAAATTCAGCAGTGGGGGTGAACCATATGGAGACGGCAGGTGTTGGGCAGCCTTAACAGGACTGCCCTGGTCTTACTTCTGGACTTGGTGAGTAGAAGATCACACTGTTGCTTGCTGCCCTGGGTTCACCTCAAAAGAGGGAAAGAAAAATTCAAAACTTAAATGATTAAATTTAGAAACAAGAAAAAGTTCTGTCAGTGGGCAATTTCTTACGTCTGACAAAAAAACAACGGCAATGAATTCCTTTGTGTTCAGAATCAACCAGTAAACACAACTTTAGCAATTAACCTATCACTATCACAATTGTTTATTTCCTGGAATTTTGTTGACAGAATTAGTCCAATAAATGTTATAAATAATAATTTTATGAATAGATAGGTAAATGACATATTCAGTATAATTAAATCTAAGACAATGCAACTTTTTAAAATTCAACCACTGCCCTGCAATTTTAATATGCCTTGTCCATCCAGCAAGATACATTTTGTCCATTTTTTTCACATGATTAAAACTTAATATTTATTGTCAATTCCAATGTGTTTCATTGCTAAACGTTATCAGACTCAGCCAAATCAATCACGAAAATGACTCCATGGTGAATCTTTAACATCACAATGTGGATTAACAATTTGTCAACATTTGGCCGGGCTTGGTGGCTCACGCCTGTAATCCCAGCGCTTTGGGAGGCCGAGGCAGGCGGATCACAAGGTCCAATCGAGATCATGCTGGCTAACACGGTGAAAACCCTTCTCTATTAAAAATACAGAAAGCCGGGCATGGTGGCGGATTCCTGTATCCCCAGCTACTTGGGAGGCTAAGGCAGGAGAATGGCATAAACCCGGGAGGTGGAGCTTGCAGTGAGCCAAGATTGCGCCACTGCACTCAAGCCTGGGCGGGGAAAAAAAAAACACAAAACTTTGGCAACATTAAATACTTTGTCAGTATCTGAAAAGTGTGAAGTACCGTGCTTGGCTCCCCAAAGGCTCCTCCTCTTAATCCTGAAAGGCAGGTGCTTTTATTATCTACAGATTCCAGATGAAACCTATGTACAGAGATTTAGGAACTTGCCCAGGTCACACAGCCAGTAAGTGGCAGAGCTGGGAGTTGAACCCCAGTACCCTATCTCCAACAAATCTGAGATGTACATGTGATAAATTTAATCTTTCTCAAATTATTAAGTGTCAAAGCAGGTGGTGTGGGTAATGCACCAGGATTAAGAACAGTGTGGTACAGATATAAAATATTTCTAATTCTATTGTGGGCCCTGGCACTCCTGTGTAAGGCTTGCCACAGACACAGCCAGAGGCATCTCCCTGGGCCCCTGCTGCCCACCTGGTTCGCTGCAACCAAGGCTGCTTTCCTGTGACTTTTTCACACAAAGGAAAGTGAGCAGCTAGGAAGCTGCATCTTTTTGGAAGTTGACTAGTCACCAGATGCTGGCATCCAACCAAGTGATTGCATTGTACCCTGTTTGGATGAAAGATTGTGTTTAAATGAAAAGAGAGATGATCAGCCAGAAGTGTGGCAAATGAGTTAGAATAAAATGTCAGCAGTGTTTGAAGCAGGTTGCTGAGGGCTGGTGCCCTGAAATCCGGTCACTTGGAGGATGTATATGTTCCATCAAGGGCCAGGAATGTTTTATCCAAGCTCTAGGGAATAACCCTGGAGATTCTCTTTGTTACTCTGCTCTTAAGTATGTGCTTATGGAGTAAATTTCCCATGACTAAGGTTTACAGGCCTGAATGTGCAATTGAATTCAAGTAAGCAGTAATGTGGTGTATTAGGAAGACTGCTTGACTCGGGTTCTAATCCTTGCTTCACCACCTAGCTGTGTGACTTTAAACATCACTGTTTTTCCTCCTGCCTCCCTTCTGTAACTTAAGGGGGTTGGATTATTAGAGTTCTCAAATGCCATACCTTCAAGGCCAGGTGCAAGATGCGGAGAATAGTGGGTTAAAGTGAACACCTCAATGTAAAATCACTCAAAAATTTAAAAACATTATGGACCAAACAAATATGTCTTTAAATCTGAATTTGGCCAAGGGTCACAAGTTTATGCCCTTTGGGGTGCTCTCTAACATTTTCATGATGATATGAAAGGATTTTTCCATACATACTAAAAAGGAGCTCACGCCTCTGTTGCAGTCAGTCTGGCCACATCCAAATAGCCACCCCATGTAGGTCTCCACTTCCTCCCTCCCTCTTTAAGTGCCATGTTAATAATCTAGCTCATAATTATCTAATCAGTAGTAGAGCACTTTGCTACTTTACTTTTTATTGTTAGGTGTGATCTTAGCAGCCCAAGTATGCTAAGGCTTAGAGATACTCATCAATGATGTTTTTCCCTGAAGCTCGTTTGGTGACTGCTAAACTGGAACCAGAACTGGAGAAAAAGACCCTGTGAATTCCAAGCCAACAAAGCCGGGAAAGAGGCATTGAACAACTTGTGGTTGCCTGAGAAAAGGCAAGGTGGTTGGATGAAAGCAACACTTCCAAGGCTTTTCCAGCTTAATGAACATAAGTCTAGGTTTTGGGGAGCGCCTATCTTAGTGAGAGTGAACAAATAAAGTAAGCTGTATCTTTCAGAATTGGGTATGACTCAAATAACTTTTTTTTTTTTTTGAGACAGTCTCACTGTTGCCTGGGCTGGAGTGCAGTGGCGTGATCTCAGCTCACTGCAACCTCCACCTCCTGGGTTCAAGCGATTCTCCGGCCTCAGCCTCCCAACTAACTGGGATTATAGGCCCCCACCACCACTCCTGGCTAATTTTTGTAGTTTTAGTAGAGACGAAGCTTCACCATCTTGGCCTGGCTGGTCTGGAACTCCTGACCTCAGGTGATCCCAAAGTGCTGGGATTACAGGTGTGAGTCACTGTGCCTGGCCTCAAATAACTTTAAAGATTGAATAATAGTAGCTTGAAGCAAGTCTAGAGACCAACCAGTTGGAGGACAGGGCCACCAGGAAGGAGGTATGCAAGGAAAAACCTACAATGAATGGACCTGATATGTTTGAGGGTACGAGAGGAGTTTGGGGTTGAATTAATAACTACAAAACATCCACAAAGCAATTGGGAAGAAAGGGTCGGGGGACTATTAGGCCTAGTAATATCAAACTTTTTTTTTTTAAAGAGTAAATGTCATGATAGTATACTGCCCACCTCAACTGTAAAATTTTATTTTATTTATTTTTTAGATGGAGTCTTGCACTGTTGCCTGGGCTGGAGTGCAATGGCGTGGTCTCGGCTCACTGCAACCTCCACCACCTGGGTTCAAGCAATTCTACTGCCTCAGTCTCCCAAGTAGCTGGCATTACAGGCACCTGCCACCATGCCCGGCTAGTTTTTTGTATTTTTAGTAGAGATGGGGTTTCAGTATGTTGGCCAGGCTGGTCTCGAACTCCTGACCTTGTGATCCGCCCACTTCGGCCTCCCAAAGTGCTGGGATTACAGGCGTGAGCCACCACGCCCAGCCAATTGTAAATTTTATTCATTTACTTTTAACTTAAACACCAACAAGTGATTTAAGAAAAATAATAAAATAACTGTAGCTGGGTATGATGGCTCATGCCTATAATCCCAGCTACTTAGGAGGCTGAGGTGACAGGATCGCTGAGGCCAGGAGTTCAAGACCAGCCTAGGCAACATAGTGAGACCCCCGTCTCTAAAAAAAAGATTTAAAAAAAACCAAAAACTGGGCATGGTGGTGCACACCTGTAGTCCCAGCTACTTGGGAGGCTGAGGTAAGGAGGTTCACTTGAGCCCAAGAGTTAAGTGAGCTGTGATGTGATCACTGCACTCTAGCCTGGGTGACAGAGCAAGACCCTGTTTCTAAAAAGTTACATCGGGATAAGGGAAGGGTATAAATCTGCTCTTTCTGTAAGACGATGTCTAAAATTGGAAAATAAATAGTGGTATCAGCGTGTTATTTAAAAATGTAGAGGTAAGTGATAGAAGATTCTGAAAGTGGCTACCTCTGGGACAGTGAACAGAGCAGCATTCAGAAGGGAGCTGCCATTTTTCATCATAAGCCTAACGATGATCCTATTTGATTTTTTTAAAGATTTGTGTTCATAAAAATCAATATTGAAAGTGAATACGGAAAAAAACACTGTCTAAAAGTATATTTAAACAGTGACATTCACTTTGCACATTGACACCTTAAGAAAAATCCAACGCAATGTCATACTCTTACCCCAAATAAATTGCTTTAATGTAAGGTCATTCTCTTGGGGAGAATCTAAACTGATGGAAAAATCTGTCTTAAGGAGTACCTGTGATCATAAAGTACCTTCTAGCGCCCTTTAAATTGTGATTAAAGATAATTTATTGTTTAAAAAATATATACCTAGGTCTGGGGAGGAATAGAAGGGAAATGGAGAGTGACTGTTAAGGTTTCTTTGAGGGATGATAAAAACATTCTAAAATTAAGTTGTGATAATTGCAAAATTATAAATATATTAGAAACCACTGAATTGCACATTTAAGTGGGCAAACTATTATGGCATATAAATCATATCCCAGTAAAGCTGCTGGGAAAAAAAGTTTAAAAAATAGTAGTATAAATAAGGTGTAATAATAGCCAACATTTGTCGGGAGCCAAAGGCCTGAGGGTTGTGACCAACTCAGCATTCCTGATAACCAACCCCTTCTCCCTATCTCCTTCACTCAGTAAATACAAAGGGCTCTAGAAGCTTAGGGCCGTTGTTCCCTAGAAGCAAGGAGCCCCCTGACCCCTTCTTCCAAATGCACTCTTTTGTCTTTGTCTTTATTCCCACGTTTATCCTCCTTTGTTCAGTCCAGCAAGGTCTGTGGCAAACATTCAACAATCTCTAAGGTAGATACTATTATTCCATTTTATAAATGAAACTGGGGCATAGAGGAGCTAAGTGACTTTCTTGAGACCATCAGACATGAATAGATTAGAAGTTGTTTTTCTTTCATGTAAAAGAAGTCTGGAGGTGGGCTGTCTAGGGCTAGTAAGGTGGCTCCACGATTATGCAGCAGAGACCCTGGAACCTTTGAGTTGGTTTCTCCACTGTGCATGGCTTCTCCTCTCAAGGTCACCTCATGGCCCAAGATGACTGCCAGGGCTCCAACGAGTGTATCCACATTTTAGGCAGCAGGAAGGATGAGAGTGCAAAGATTCTCGTTCCACCTTTAAAGAAGCAAAAGTACACAGTGCTTCCACTTGCATCTTCCATGGGAGAATTGAGTCACACGTCTACACTGTTGGAGCCTAGGAAATGGAGTCTTCACTCCCAAAACTCATTTTGAAAAGCATTCGCATTTTGTGAATGACTTGGAGTTTCCAGTTTGGTGCTTGGTAAATGCTTTGAGATGATGATGTCTCTTGTGCCCTCCATCTTCACAGCCTCACCTAGTCTTTCATATTTATTTCTGCTCAAAGCTTCATTTGACCTCCGGTCTTCCTTCTCTTTCTCTCATAGCTTTTTTGGACTATATTCTGTAATAGCTGTTTCCACTGAATCCAGCTAAACACTCAGTACCTTGTCTGTCTCGTTCACAGTGCTAGGCACAGTGCTAGGCTCTCAGGGAACACTCATGCATGGAACGCAGGCTCCTTGGGGGATGTGAATTATCAACACCCTTGAGCAGGAACTCTGCTGTGCCCAAATGGGCATACTCTCCCCCTATATGTAATGAAGGGTAGCGGAGCGCTCAAACGTTGGCATGGCTGGAACGAAACGCCCCTCCCAAGGACAGACAGGTAGAGCCAGAGGGCAGGGCAGTCTCCCAGCTGGCTGGAGGCAGAGCTGGCCTGGAGCCTGGCCTCCTGACCCTCAGGCGCCTCCTCTCACCCGGAGCTTCCCAAACACCGATTTCCAGGCAGAGACTCACCACACAACTATATTAAGTAAAATAGGAACAGATAATAAATTTTTATGTATGCGGAAATTGTTTCTCTCCTCCCCTCCTCTTGGGGTTGATTAACTTAGCTGGAAGTAATGAACCTGAACTGATTTTTTGAGCACCAGATCTAAGTGGTAATTACGGAGTTGGTACCTTGTTTATAGAGTTTCGGAAGACCGTAATACTTACTAAAAGAATCCCTTTCTCTCCTTCACTCCCACCAGTTTCTCCCTTGGTGTGAGAACCGACAAACCAGAACGTAAATGAGTTGGAGGAGAGAGCCCTTTCCTTTTTTCTAGGAGTCGTGTCATATTTCTAAAGGGCAGTGCTGTAAGTACTCTGCTCCCTTCAGGGAAGAAATTGTGCTTCAAGGACCCCTCACTGAGAGCAACGCCAGGGAAAGAATGGCCGGCTCAGGACTTCCATCGCGGTCGTTGGCCGAACTCCTTCCTTCCACGAACCTTGCTGACACAGGCCCCAGGGTCATCTCATGGGGCTTTGTGACGCCAGTACTGCTTTCTTCTAACTTTCCTCAGTAGACATCTATGGCTCTTTTAATAACATTCTGTCTCCAACCTGCTTGGATTCCATCCACTTCTTTGGGTTCCTCCTTCTATGAAAGAGACTCTGTTTGAACTGGCCTCTCCTGCAGTTCAAAAGCAGCCCTTCCTTCGAGTCTCCCCTGGATTCGTGAGCACTCTACCTGCATGTTTTCGGGTACTTGGTAAGCCAGGCATCACAATCTCCCCTGGAGCTAGTCCCGTGGTGACTCCTCCCAGTTTCTGTGGTCACCAGAGGTTTCAGGTGATGGTTCAGAGAGGGCACCATTTCCTGGGAGCCTTGGGGACTTGGCCATTCATTGGCTTTATATTCTCCCGTATATCCCACCTGGGCCCTGGAAGCCCAGTAGCTATGTGAGGAGAGGCACAACCTCCTGGCCTAAAGCTGAGTTGCTTCCATTCCACATACAGGTTTTCCTCTCCCTGGTCCCTCTCCTGGAGCTTCCAGATCTCTGCCACCCTATTCACCACAGTGATCCAGGCAGCCCGAGGGCTGAGTTCTGTGACAGTACCCTCACCACTTCGAATATGCTGACATCAGTTCTTCCGGGCCTGGGCCACTCACCGTGAGCGATTTGATCTTCCATTTATGCCCCCGCCCAGCTACATCCTGACCGGTGGCTCTGTTTGGCCTGCTCTCCTCTTGTCCTGGCTTCAGCCCTTCCGCTTGCCTGCCTCTGGCCAGCCCTGCTTCAACAGCCAGAGCACCAGCTCCTGCACAAGTTGAGGCTCAAGCCGTGGCCCTTCCCCAAGTAGTCTTCATCTCATGTAGCTGTGACAGTCCTTGGATGATCCGAGCTGGGAGGGGCTTCAAACAACTGTATCAAGTTCAAACCCTTGATTTAAAGGTGAGGAAACCACCGACCCAAGGCCACACAGGTAGTGTGAGGTGGCCATTGCCAGGAAAGGAGGGGTGAGCAGTTGTGTGCCCCATCCTGAGTATCTATGGCAGCTGGACTGGATGACCACCACTAAGCCTTCCACAAACTCAAATCTGCTTTGACAGTGAGGAGATGCCTGATGTCTTGTTTGTTCCCCAGTCCCTCCCTGTCTTTGCTGGTTGCTGCTGCTACCAATCACATGGCCCATTGTCCTGACCACAGAAGAGGACCAATGACCCAAGCCATGCCATCAGCTTTAGACTCTGGGAATGAGAAGCTCTCCTTCCTCCATGATTATTGAGCTTATATGCTGCTATAGCCGTCTGTGGACATACCCCACCTCCACCTCTTCTCATCTTTGTGTACCCCACCCAGCCATCCCAGGGAGCCTATCAGCAGTGGGAAAGAATGAGATCAATGTAGAGAGATGAACTATTCTATGTTGATGGGGAAAGGGGCATGGTGGAGCAAAAGTGAGCTGAGCACATTATTGGAGTCCCTGGGCTACGTCAGGGAGTCTCTAGGTCACCAAGCCAACCAATTCCCTTTTGGCTTAAGCTGCTCTCTCATTCTCCTACACCAACTGGGTATCCAACAATGCAACCCAATCCTGACAATAACTATCCAGACGGCATAGGTTAAGGACTTGGTCCACAAGACTGTCCCCACTTCAGACATCAGCTGCAAAGAAGGTGCCCAGGCTACCTACATTTCTGCCCAATTGACTATAAATTGGGGGGTTCCCACCAGCCCTCCTCGTGTTTGATAATTTGCTAGAACAACTCAATGAACTCAGGAAAGCACTTTACTTACTATTATTGGTTTATTATAAAGGCTAAAACTCAGGAACAGCCAAATGGAAGAGTTGCATAGGGCAAGGTATGGGGGTGGGAGTAGGGGTGGCAAAGAGCTACCATGCCTTCTTGGGATGCATCACCCTCCCAGCACCTTGATATGCTCAGCTACCTGTAAGCCCCCTGAACCTCTTTGTTTAGGATTTTTTTTTTTTTTTTTTTTTTGAGATTCCATTAAGTAGGCATGATTGATGAAATCACTGGACCTTGGTGATTGAACTCAAACTCCAGGCTAGGTGTGGTGGCTCCCATGTGTAATCCCAGAACTTTGGGAAGCTAAGGCAGGAGGATTGCTTGAGGTCAGGAGTTTGAGACCAGGCTAGCCAACACAGCAAGACTCAATCTTGACAAAAAAGAAAAAAAATTAACCAGACATGGTGATGCGTACTTGTGGTCTCAGCTACCTGTGAGGCTGAGGTGGGAGGAGCTGAGGAGGTTGCTGTCTTTTGAGATTGGAGGGTGGGGCTGAAAGTTCCAACCCTCTACACTCAGGGTTGATTCTTCTGGCTACCAAACCCTGTTTTAAAGCTATCTAGGGTCACCTCATTAGCATAAACTCAAGTATAGTTGAAAGGGGCTCATTATAAATAAGAAAATACACTTCCATCATTCAGGAAATTCTGTGCTAGGAAATGGAGAGACAAACACCAAACAAATTTTGTATTATACCAGAAATACTCTGAGTGCAGTTTCTGTTGCCTGTGACCAAAGGGTCCCTGGATGGTTCAGGCACTGAATGAACCAGAATGAAAACCCATGACAACCAACTCCTAATGGACCTCATGTTCTATGAACTACTCAGATTCCAAATGCATCAAAGACACCGCTGTTGAAGGCAATTCTAATTGTTTTGTGGCCTCATGCGGACCATAAATGTAGCCTTGCACACATGGGTTTGATTGAAGTGAGGTTCTATCAGTAATATGCGACTACGCCTCTTTCACAGGTTGTTGCTTCAGAGAGAAAAATAACCACTTCTGTGCTGTTCTATGTGTATGGCGTCCAGCATGGGTGCTCAAGTAGGATGAAATAAATTCACCCAAGGGTCTCTACTTTGCCTCTGCACCTCAGACCTTTAACCTCATTTGTAAAGGAGGGTAGCAATCGAATCTGTGTAATTTACCTATCTACTAATAATCAGAACTCTTTTGCTTTCAGGTGAGAGAAATGCAACCCAGACCACCTTCTAACCCAGAACCATCTGAGGTTAGGAGTGCTGAGCCCAGGCCCAGCTGAGTTCTAAAATTGGAGGGGGGCATGCAGCCTCGTCCTCCCTTGCTTCCTCTCTCATCCTGAGTGTCATCTTTGTCTTTGGGTTCCTTCATGTGACAGGGACATGGCCACTGACAGCAACAGGGTCAGATCCTTACAGTATTTTCTTTTTCTTTTCTTATTTATTTATTTATTTATTTGAGATGGGGGCTCACACTGTTGCCCGGGCTGGAGTGCAATGGCATGATCTCAGCTTACTGCAACCTCTGCCTCCTGAGTTCACATGATTCTCCTGCCTCAGCCTCCCGAGTAGCTGGGATTACAGGCACACACCACCACGCCCAGCTAATTTTCTTTCTTTTTTTTTTTTTTTTTTGTGACAGAGTCTTGCTCTGTCACCTCGGCTAGAGTGCAGTGGTGTGATCTCGGCTCACTGCAACCTCTGCGTCTCGGGTTCAGATGATTCTCCTGCCTCAGCCTCCTGAGTAGCTAGGATTACAGGCACCTGCCATCATTCCTGACTAATTTTTGTACTTTTAGTAGAGATGGGGTTTCACCATGTTGGCCAGGATGGTCTCAAACTTCTGACCTCAGGTGATCCGCCTGCCTTGGCCTTTCAAAGTGCTGGGATTACAGGCATGAGCCACTGCGCCCAGCCCTTACCGTATTTTCTCAGAGGGAAAGAAGGCCTCTGTCTTCAGGGGCCACCTAAGATCCCAGAAGGATTCTGATCACCCGGACCAGAGGCAGAGACCACCAGGGCAACTCTACCCGAACCGAGAGGAAGTAGGGACGGATACTCTCTTTTGACCAAAACTTTAATGAGGCTTGTCCGAGACCTTCCTGATCAGGCTCAGCTTATGTCCTTGCAGAATCTAGTTTGAGCAAGAATCCTGCCAAGTCAGGGCAGGGAAACGCCTCCAGCCTTGGTATCTGGCCACGGTCTACATCTTATCAGCCTGACCTGCCTTCAGCAAGAGTCCTATTGGGTTGGTTTAACAGGATTCCCCTCTCCCTGATTTTCCATTCACTGACCACCCTGCCCATGGCTGCAAATCCCCACTTGCCCGTGCTATAGTCAGAATCGAGTGCAATCTCTCCCCACAACTGCAAGATCCCACTGCAGTGCTCCTCGTTCCTCTGACCATGGCCCCCCTTGTGTCATCTGCCTTACTATCCATAACAAGTGTCATAAATAATTTTTTCTTTAACAATACCCCCTTCGAGGCTGGGCACAGTGGCTCACACCTGTAATCCCAGCACTTTGGGAGACTGAGGCAGGAAGATCACTTGAGCCCAGGAGGTCAAGAACAGCCTGGGCAACATAGCGAAACCCTCTACAAAAAATGCAAAAATTAATGGGGTGTGGTGGTGTGTACCTGTAGTCCCAGCTACTCGGGAGGTTGAGGTAGGAGGATCACCTGAGCCCAG
>NW_012102354.1:229838-231791 GCF_000951045.1 Mandrillus leucophaeus
TTTTTTAAGACGGAGTCTTTCTCTGTTGCCCAGGCTGGAGTCCAGTGGTGTGATCTCGGCTCACTGCAAGCTCCGCCTCCCGGGTTCACACCATTCTTCTGCCTCAGCCTCCCGAGGAGCTGGGACTACGGGCATCCACCACCACACCCAGCTAATTTTTTTGTATTTTTAGTAGAGACGGGATTTCACCATGTTAGCCAGGATAGTCTCGATCTTCTGACCTCGTAATCTGCCCGCCTTGGCCTCCCAAAGTGCTGGCATTACAGGCGTGAGCCACCGCGCCCAGTCAAGGATGATCTAATTTCATCTGTACACAACCGGTAATGCTCACAAACAACAAGGAGGCTCAGAAAAGGAAAGTTATTCACTCAAGGATGCTGACTGGATGGAAGGAAGGAAGATTGGCTTCCACTGTGCCTCCTCACCTCCTGGGAGTGGCTCACAGAGAGAACAGTCACGATCATTGTCACTTTGGCACTCAGACAAGCTGGTTGTGTAGGCAAGGTGTGTGAAGTCCTCACTTACAGCCAAGTAAGATAATACACAGAGATGAATGTATGTATTTATTTATTTTGAGACAGAATCTCCTCTGTCATCCAGGCTGGAGTGCAGTGGTGCAGTCATGGCTCACTGCAGCCTCAACCTCCCAGGCCCAACTGATCCTCCCGCGTCAGTCCCCCAGGTAGCTTGGACTACAGGCACACGCCACCACATCCAGCTAATTTTTTATTTTTTATTTTTTTATTTTATTTTTTTGGAGATGGAGTCTTGCTCTGTCGCCCAGGCTGGAGTGCAGTGGCACGATCTTGGCTCACTGCCACTTCTACCTCCCCGGTTCGTGTGATTCTCCTACCTCAGCCTCCTGAATAGCTGGGACTACAGGCATGTGCCACCACGCCTGGCTAATTTTTGTATTTTTAGTAGAGACGGAGTTTTGTCATGTTGGCCAGGCTGGTCTCAAACTTCTGGACTCAAGTGATCCTCCTACCTTAACCTCCCAAAGTACTGGGAGGACAGGTGTGAGCCACTGTGCCCTGCCTACACGGAGATTTAGAGAGCTAAAGGGCCTCAACCAAACTCACACACTTGGTAAGTGGCAGAGTTAGGTCTTCTGTCTCTAAATCCACCACACCAAACAACTCAACTGGCAGCATTTTCTCAGCAACATCTTTGCAGGAACCTTGTGGTCAATTCCTTCTGCAGGGGTGAGTGGCAGCCTGCAGAGAGTTCTGTGAGTCGAGTGTTTCAACATATGGATGGATCTTTATTTTTTACTGTGGCAACAAAAGGTGTGAGATTTTTGTCTTTCATCAGTTACAAACACTGTTGGTCAGGCACTTTCATTGGGAGATCTTTTTCCCCCTATTCTTCCTGGGGTGACTTGAAATGTGGGCAGGATCCAGGAGGTGGAGAGAGAGGGGTCTTTGAAGGGGTGGAGGTGGGCTGCTGACACTGCAGAGCTCTCAGCTGATTGACTCACCTGCACATGACTATGTAGGGAATGTCTGGCCCAAGCAGGCTTCCTGTAATGTATCTGTCATCTCTTCATTTAGCTCGTTTTGTGGGTTTCGGAATCCCTCTTGGAAGGTCCAATTAAAATCTTGGAAGAAACCTGGGCTCTGTAGAGTGTCCTCATGGAGCAACTAAGAACTGAATACAGTAAAATGAAAGGCAAGACAAAGTCGTTTCCTGGGTTAGGATAATTAGAATTTGAGTCACCTCCCTGTGTAAAAGGAAACAAACATTCTGGTGGTCTTCATCAGGGAAAGAGAAGTGTTTTATCAAATAAAGTGTAATCATGGCAGTTGACTTCAACTGAGGCTTAAAGAGAGGCCTGGGGTGTTTAATCTGGCACTTTCCCTGTACCTCTTTTATGACACTTTTCACTTTTTGCCAAGTTATTTATATCATAGCCTTTATAGTTAATTTTTGCTTCTAGATTATATATTTCCA
>NW_012102354.1:234001-235510 GCF_000951045.1 Mandrillus leucophaeus
GAGGGCAATGGCATGATCTCGGCTCACTGAAACTTTTGCCTCCTGGTTCAAGCGATTCTCCTGCCTCAGCTTCCTGAGTAGCTGGGACTACAGGCACATGTCACCATGTCTGGCTAATTTTTGTGTTTTTAGTAGAGATGGGGTTTCACCCTGTTGGCCAGGCTGGTCTCGAACTCCTGACCTCAAGTGATCCACCCATCTTGGCCTCCCAAAGTGCTGGGGTTACAGGCATGAGCCACCGCACCCAGCCGTCTGCACATTTCTTTATAGGAGATTTGTGAAGATTCTAGGAGAAAAGACATGAGGAAAGCTGAGCACAGTGTCTGGCTCCCAGCAAACGCTCAACCAATGTCAGTTCCTGCCACAATGATGGTGGCAGTGGTGATGAGGAGGGGAGGTGGGATGGGCAGCCGGGAGTTAGTCGCCCTCTGCTTTGATGAGGGCGGCCGGCATGTAGCCCAGAGGAACTGCACTCCAGCCTGCAAGCTACTGCATGCCGGCGTGTGTGTGGTTTGTCTGCTCAGAGGGGTGCCTCGTTCTACCTCATGCTGAGGCACTGTAGGAGCTCTCAATGGTCCTGGGAAAAAGAGAATCTCCTTGTACTAAGGTATGAAGAACTAAGTCCCTTTGCTTATCAAAGGCCAGAGGTGGGGAAATGATTTTAATGTCTCATAACAGATTGCTGAATTGGAGCACAATTTGAAACTGATGGTGTAGTGAAATGAGAAAAGATTTTGGAAAATCATTTCTGAGAAGCTGCTGAGCCTGGATGGCTTTCTACATGGGAACAGAAACTGGCCCAATTGTTCTATAGAACTGATATTTAGCGGTGGTTTTTTTGTTGTTGTTTTTTGTTTTTTCTTTTATAAACAGAAATGGACCCTCCAGCTCTGAAAGGTTGAAACTTACATTTGTCTTATCTGAGTTCCTTCCTCAGGAAACTGACCCTCAGGCCTGGCAGATGGTATTAGGAACTGAAACTTACCAGATCACCACATCAGGACAATGAGACGCCAGACCCCTCATGCATCATCATTGCCTAAGCAACCATCTGTTGTTTGAACCAACTCCTTTTCCTTACCTCTCCCTAATTCCTGTTTCCCCACATGTAGTTAAAATTCTTCCCTGCCATATGAACTCCTAAATTCAGCTGGTCCAGGAGATGGATTTGAGACTGATCTCCCATTTCCTTGGCTACAGCACCCAAATAAAGCCTTCTTCCCTAGCAGTGTTCCTTGTCTCAGAAATCTGCTTTCTGTGCAGTGAGCAGCAGGACCTAGACTGAAACCCTGGTGTTTTGGCAACAGAATCAGCCCCAGGCATCAGAGGAGGTGGGCACCTAACAATATTCTGTTGGTTTGAGCTTGGGGATCCAGGCAGATCCTTTGCCTCCCAAACTTGGCTGAGGGAGGCTCTGCTGAGTGGGGATGGCAAACATCTCTCAGAAGGGAACTAAAATCTATTGCACACTTGGTTTTTGTGCCACACTCCGCATGGATGATCTAGTTT
>NW_012102354.1:237676-242040 GCF_000951045.1 Mandrillus leucophaeus
TGGATGGATGGATGGATGGATGGATGGATGAGTGGATGGATGCATGGGCCCTGATAGTCATGTTCGCATAAGAAAAGTTGAACTTGTGGGAGAGGAGGCAAAAAGAGGAAGTGATAGTCACTGAATGTCTGTGCTAGACAGTATGTCTGGCACTTTATAATCATTTTAGTTAATCCTCACAACAGTGCAATAAGGTGGATTGCTTGTTTCCCCATTTCAAGATGTTGAAACTGATTCTCAGAGAGGTTAAAGAATTTGCTTAATGGTACCCTCATCTAGATGAGTCTGAATAGAAAGACCTACCAGACTCTTAAAGTCAGCCTAGCACCAAGTAGACACTAAAACATTGATTTTTGTGATGTTGTTTCCCAGAAACATTGAGTCAGAAAGCATGTGGATGCAGGATTAAGGTGGAGCAGGCTCAGCCATGACTGAGCATCTGCAGGAGGAGCTGAGGAAAGAGCTGGCCTCCCCAAGGCCTGGGTGACTCAACTGTCAGCCTCTGAAGCCCATTCCCCTCCTTAATTGGAGAGGAGTTTCAGGACAGTTGTGGTTGAAGCCCCAGAAAAACGATTTGAAAACGCTGTGTGCTGGGGCAGGTGGGGCCTACGCCAAGGCCATCTGGCCCTGCCTGCTGTGGCCCTTCTCCCCTCCCATGTCTTCCAGCCTTGCCTCCCCCACACGCTGCAGATGACACTCTTCTCAATGCTTATTCTGGAGTATAAGAGCTGAGAGCAGGAGCTACCTGGGGGTTGAGGGGTGGGCAGGCTTTAGAGAAGGGGAGAGAAGAGGCCTCATTGTGGGAGCTGGGGGCTCCCAGGAGCCACATTTGCCAAGCTTGAGTTCAAGCTGACGTCGCTATCAGAGAAGACAGGTCTGGGGAGTGAGTGGGCCCAGGAGTTCAGGAGCCCAGACTGTCATTCAGTTTTGGAAGCCGAATTCCCAGCACGATTGTGGTCCACCTTGCTGACATCCTGGTTCCCAAAGCCTGTCAGCCCGAGGCTGCGGGCCTCTCTCTCACAAAGCCTTGTCTAGGTGATTTGGGAGGTGAGGCCCCTATTGGTCAGCCCCCTTCCTGATGGAACAAGCCACCCTAACCGCTCTGTCCTCTCAGGTCAGGCTTCTGACAAGCCACTGTGTGGGTGAGCCTTTGTGCACTGCCTGCCCACCTCTCACTAGGAGCCCTCTCTCCTCATGGCCTCAAGGTACCACTGAGGCTTATTTCTGCCTCAACCTGGCCATAAGCAGCCCTCCGCAAGAGTTCTGTTACCAGTCATTTGCATTGTAGTATAAGTGGAAACCACAGAATCGCCTTCCTCCCCAGTTATTTATACTTCAAGTCATATTGTGGAGAGAAAATTTCTGTCAGCAAAAATCTCAGGAATCCTCCTCATTTCTATTTGTATGGCTTTCAATCGTTGACATGATTTTTTCACATATGTCATCTTCTGGGGATGGATTCGTATAACCCTGCTTCACTTGTTTCCCTGTGGGAGGCTCACTTGCTTCTTGACAGGCTCTGGAAGAACCAGGCAGTCTGGTACATGGTTGTGCAAGAACCCTTGAGGGGGCCTTGGAGTGGGTACTTGGGCCCTGGAACTCATCCCTAAGATGGAGGGCCGAGATCACCCCTTCCCATCCACCAGGGTGGTGACAAGGTGGAGAAGAAACTTCCTGTGAGCTTGCAGGGACTTCTGGCACTGCGTCGGACCTTGGAGTTCCCTGGGGAGAGGCACTCTTGGGTATGACACTGTATAGTGCCACCTGAGTGCCATTTGACCCAGTTTGGCCCTGGATCCTTGAGCAAGAGGGCTACAGGAAAGAAAGACAGCCAGGCCCACTTTTTGGGACACTATTAGGGGCTGTAGCATTGGTGGGGAGAGAATTCCCCCAACCCACCAAAACAGCTGAAAATGAGACATGTGTGGAGGGATGAAAGTGGAATGTCATCAACAATGTGGTTACAGAGGTGTATGCCGGGGCCACTCCCACTTGCCAGGGAGACTCATGAGGCAGAAGGGATGGGGCACAATGTAGCTTCCATGGGCACACCAAGCCACCTGGAGAGCGCATCAGCCGCTTGGGTCCCCCCAAAAGGAAGGAGGGTCTTTGAGTCTGGGAACTTTGGTGCTTGTTCTGCTGGGAGGGGCAGGGAGTCAAGACCAGCTGTGGCTTCCACTGTTCTTCTTATCCACTTTGGTTACTGGCCTCTGTTGGCATGAACTGGGGAGGCAGAGGCTACCTGCAGATGAGGAACTGTGTGGAGTGCAAGTGTATGCAGTAAAGGGTTAGCTTAGCTGACTTGAGGTACTCATACCCCTCACATTCTGAAGAAAAGACTGGCCCTCAGCCTGAGCCTCAGAAATAATCTCTAATCCCTGAGAATACCCTGCTTTGTATTCAAAGAATATCTTTGAATGCTGAACTTAGAACCACTCTAGAAAATGTATGCTAACAGTGCAATTTATGATGAACACTTGTCTTTGTTCCCCTGGGGCCCTGGGCCACACTGTATCAGTTTGAGCACTAGAGGGACAGAAAATGAGAAGCTAAGATCAGTCATGCAGATGCTCCAGGCCTATGTGACCAACCACCAATAAAAACCCTGAACATCAAGGCTCAAGTGAGCAATCCAGCTGGTCCCAACTTACAATGGTTCAACTTGTGAATTTTGCACTCTACAATGGGTTTATTGGGACATAACCCATCATAAGTGGAGGAGGATCTGTACTTCATTCACACGTGTTGTCACATCATTACTGGGAGAATTAAGCACTGTCCACATGAATCCACTGGGAGAGGATAACTGGAAGCTTGCACCTGGCTTCTCCTGGATTCTGCTCTGTATGCCTTTTTCCTTTGTTAATTTTAATCTGTATTCTTTCACTGTAGTAATCTACAACTATGAGCAGAATAGCTTTTCTGAGTTCTGTGAGTCTTTCTAGTGAATCATTAAATCCCAGGTGGTCTTGGGGACCTCTCACAAAAGATGTCTGGACCTGAACCTCCTGTTGTTTCAAAGGTCCTATAGCAGGCTGTCTTACCAACTTTCAGCATCAAGAAGCTGGTGAGGAGTGGGTTTGTTTAAAAGTGAAACTGGGGAGAGAGATGAAGTAGGGGGAAGATGCCCTGAAATCTCACCTTATAGGCAACCTCTGATTTGCCTGAGGGTTTTCCCTTGAATACCTTCTGGGTACAAGTATTTGAGACAGGTGATGTGCTGGTCACTTTATTATCAGCTGCTTGTGGCCTAGCCCTAACATGGGCACTGGAAAAGATGGGGGTAGGGGTTGATGATGGAGAAATTGGGAGTAAAAGGATTTAAAACTTAAAAAAATTGAGGTGTTTCCATGATTTGTCTCTTTTGATTCTCACAAAACCTTCATGAAATATGTGCTGACATTTTAGGCTCCATTTATAGTGAGAAAAGCAATCCTCAACAAGGTGATGACTTGTACAAGGGAAGACATGATGGCCCTTGTTCCTTGGGAGATTTTGCACTCCCAGGGGAAATCATAAGCCCTCAAGAGCCATCATGAGAACAGCTATAGAGCAGCAAGTGAACAGGTGTGTATCAGTCCAGATAGGCAAGGCTAAGCTGCAGTAATAAACAATCCCTGAATCTCAGTGGTGGAACATTAAGGAGGTTTATTTCTCCTTTATACAAATATGCTGTGGATCAGGATGACTCTCCAGGCAACTGTCTGTGGGACTCTCCAGGTGGGCTTGGATCACCTGGTGTTGGGCCTTGAAGTGGGTAATGGAGAGGACATGTTAGAAGAGAAGGAACTCACAAGCAGTGGGAGTGCAGTGCCTTTTTGCAGGTAGGGGTCAAGGTAATGCTTTCCATGGCTACGACTTGGTGTGGTGGAAAAAGTCGTGGTCCCAGCAAATCTGCTTCCAATCCAGCCTTCTCCCGTATAAAAAGCCTCCGTTGTGTGCAGTGAGTGAACTAGAGTAAGGAGGACATGCCAGTGGAGCTTGGCTTGCTCCCTCTGTGGCCAGCTGGCTTGTTTTACCACTGCCTTGTTTTACCACTGCCTTTGGGGGACAGTGGCAGCTGTGGCAAATCTCTCTGGCGTTTCTTCAGTGGGAGCGAAGCACCTAAAGCACATGGGTGCAGAAGCAGCCAGGCCTGCACCCATAGGCATGGTACAGAGAGGAGCAGGGGAAGCTCGCTGCCTGCAGACTTCAGGAGGAGAGAGGTAAGGGTGGCGCCAGGGAGAGGGCCTTAATACCTTCAGGGAAAGGAGTCAAAGAGGAATACCCAGGAGACAACTAGACTTTAGAAATCTTGGGGCCAGAAGCTTGATTCCACCTCTAGTGCTTTCTTTTAGATTTCTTTCCTTCTTTTTTTTTTTTTT
>NW_012102354.1:243090-254714 GCF_000951045.1 Mandrillus leucophaeus
CTTGTGTAGGATTAAAACATTGTCAGAATAAGATTTTTTTCCTTTTTATTGTTTTGATTTTTTAGCCAATGAGAAGGAAAATTCCTTATTAGGGAGGGCAAGGGTGAGGATATGTGGGGTGGGGAGAAGCGAACGTTCCAAGTTTCTGAAACAGTGACTCTCTCTTGGACTCTCTAGCCAGTAGAAACATCCCTCCCACTCTTTTGCCCCAAGCTCTCGTGCTTAGAAGAGAATCAAGGGAAGTTGGAACCCAGAAAAGGGAGACAGATTGAGGGACTGCTGTGAAATGTTGGGGTGTTTTGTGAATAATATTAGAAGTTGGGCTGGCAGAGACCCTGTCACATAAACATTAAGTCAACACTGGAGACTGAGCATTTGTTAGAAATGTAAGCGGGAATGGCAGAAAACTTGTTTTTAAGGGAAAGTATGTTAGGGCTTATGTTCAGCCTCCATCCTCTGACGGCAAAAGTTAGCAAGGTCGATTTATGGCGTTGCCTTTTCTGGGACCTTTATCTTGTTGGTGGGATTCCCATCTCCATCTCCCAGGACCCAAGACTTCCCCCTCCCTCTGCTCCAGCAGCAGCCAGTCTCTCTTGCAGCTACCAATCTGGATGAGATTTAGGTTCTACACATTAGAGGCACTTCAGCAGATTTTCAAAGGCAGGTTGGAGAAGGAGCCCATGCTTCTGCTGGTTTTTTTGGGGGCAAGTGAGGGGTTCTGTTTTTTCTGGAGTAGCTTTATCATGGTAGCATCTGAAAAAGGCTCTTTCTTGATCAGAGAGATAACAACCTCCTCAGTGACCTGGTTCTGTAGGTGTGTATCTCCTGAGAGTTAATCCCAGAGCTCAACCTAGAGCTCAAGCCTAGAGTCTCTTCAGGCTTCCCAGGGATGGGGGTGCATTTAACAGTCCAAGTTAAAGAGAAAATAAAGCCCATTAGAGAAAAAACATTGAGCACTGAGTGAAAAAGTTTTATTGCCAAACAGAAAACCTGATTCAGGCCAGGGTCTTGGAAGGTAGTTCAGGATGAGACGGGGGAGGAGAAATGGGGTAGGTCTTTGAAAACCAACAGATTGCAAATTCTCTGTCCCATAGCAGGAAAGCACAGTCTCTGAGTGATGTCGGCTGGCTGCCAACACGTCAGTTGTATCAGTATTAGCTGGCTGGAGGTGGCCTGCTGTGTGCAGATGGTACCTGGCGCAGGATTGTGGTGTCCAGGTGTCTCTCCTTAGCACGTAAGACCCTGCCTGAGGACTGTGGCGTGATGTGCTGGAGTCACAATTCTGTCACCCAGTCAGGTCGTCAGTGTCAGAGAGCTAGGTGGCCAGGTTGGAGTTGATCGCCAATGATAGGTCTTTTTCTGCTTAAATCAGCTGGACTGGATTCTATTGTGTTAACTTCACCCTGACTCATGCCGCCAGGCCTAATTTATAAACCAAGACAAGAAAGGGCTACTCCACCACCTCCAGTTTGTGTCAGGCCAGGGGACTTTCCCCCTACCCCCCGACCTGAGGCATGCACCCTCCCTTAGAGCAATGGCTGTATCTCTGAGAATTCGGAACCGTGATTAATCCAGCCTTGATGAGGAGGCAGCAGGAACTGTGCGCATTCTCACTTCACACCCATCCCAATCCCCTCCCCTATGCTGTCCTCTTGTACAGGGGACTGAAAACACAACATTCTCTGCCTCCCTCCCTTATAGGTGATGACGATCATGTGACTCTCTTCTGGTCAATGAGATGCAGCGGAAAGTCCTAGGGAGGCCTAGGAAAAGTCCTGTTGGGAGAGAACATTTTTTACCTTCTCCCTGCTACTTCTTGCTACTAGTAACATGGATGTGAGCCTTGGAGGGGTAGCTACCATCTGGCACCTGGGGTGGCAAGCCAACATGGAAAGGATGGCAGAGCGGGAAGGAGGAGCCAGCCTTACTGATGGCATCACTGTCACTGTGCTAGCCCCAGACCACCTGCTCCAGAGTTCTGGTTATGGTAATGAAATAAACCTTGATTTTTATTTCTTAAAACTACCCTTCAATGGGTTTTCTGTTCATTGCAGTTGAATGCTTTCATAACTGATACAGGAGGGACCCTGTGATTGGCAGGTCCACTAGACTGCATGGAGATGAGTGGAGTTATCTACAAGAACAGAGATAGTGTCCCTAGAAGAAAGGGACAGGAAAGCATCCTGGGTACACAAAAGTCAAGGCTCCAGGATCTGCCCTGGGGGCTATCTCAACACCCCTACACTCTCACTGCAGGTAGTTGGTCAGCTATGAATATGACCAGCTCTCGTGGTTTGTCTTTATTCGGTGGAACACAGCAGCACTGTGACCTGCCCATGAGAAGAAGGATTTTTAAGAACTTATCTTAGAGCAATTTTAGGTGGAGGAGAAGACAAGATGGCGTATGGAAGAAACAGATCTATTAACCCTGGTATTAATATTAACTGGCTGCCCAGAATAAATGAAGAATAGCTTATTCTTTGCCAGGCTGAAGATAGAAAAGGAATGAAGGGCTGGAGAAGTAGAGCTGGGTGAAGCACAGAGCAACCCAGTGCTTGGCATGGAACTCAGATCTGAAGCAGCCTCTCCAGGACTTCTCTGAGCCTGCCCCTAGCGATATGACTGGGATATCACTGCTTCTATAGTTGTCAACCGACAGGTTCTAGCTCCTAGACCATACACGGCCTTATGGAGGACATTTCCTTCCATCCTGCATCCAGGTGGCTGGTCCTGCTCCTCCCAGTCCATGGAGAAAAAAGAATTGAAACAAACTGTCTAAGCTGGGTCAGGTACTCGGCAGATGTTTGCTGAGTATCATTCTTGATGGAAATCCCCGTGGAACTCCTACATTTTCTCCTCTCTTCTCCTTCCTTTCAGAACCTCAGAGCGATAGAGCCAAAAGACCAGTGTCTCATTTTGCTGACATGGAAAAGAAAACTTCGTAGGGGAACGAGATCTGCTTGCAGTCAGCCAGAGAGACAGAATAGGTGCAGCAGTGAGCTCTCATGACCTGGTGTCTGTTGCCTTCTGGTTAAGTTTTTCACTTGTAACTCTACAAACATCCCTTCTGTAAACATCTCCCTAAAAGTGGAGTAGGAAGCTCTCAAAAATGGACCACAAAGGAGTCAGGAATATAACTTTCTCTGCCCAGATTCCAGGACTTACAGTGAGAAAGCACCTTCTGGGAACTTCACAATGGCTAAAGTGTGCTAATGGGATGATGTGTTCTTGTACACCCACTGCCTCTGAACTCTGCTCTGCATTGCTGAGCAAACTACATTTCCCAGAATTCCTTGCTGGAGTCCTTCCAAACAGGTTTACCACCGGGAGAGCTTGTTGGTGGGGGAGGGCAGGAAGAGGGAGGAGAGAGGAAGGGACTCCCTTTCTGTTTCCAACTGAAGTCTAAATCAATCCAGTAACAACAGGCAGCTATCATACTACCCTCATTGTCACCCCTCAGAGGTCCCACTGCAGCTGCCTAATGTCCCCTTGCTGGCCTGAACATGAGATGAACAATACTCTTCTTAGGAGCACCAGCCCCACTTGGTACATGGCCACTTTGAATAAAAGGTGCCTTTTCTGGATTCTCTTGCAGCTATATTAGGTCATGTGACAAAGTTCTGGCCAATGGCAAAGGAACACAAATGATGTGTACAGATAGAAGTAGCTGGGTGTCTGATACTACATAGATTATGCTTGCACTCACTCTTAAGAGAGAGACATGAACTTTTACCCACGGAAGCCAGTATTATTTTGAACCTCTGTTAGAGTGGCTTGAATTTGTATCCTAACTAGTATCCCTAATGTGTGACCCATGAAAATTAGCCAGGCAGCACCAGTTCTAAAGAAGCTGACACCCCCCTGAAGCTGCTTCTGCCAAGGTCACTGATATCTCCCTTCGATAAATCTTCTGGGTGTTTTCTTCAGTCCTTGTCTTAATCACTCAGTGGCACTTGGCACTCATTCCTTCTTGAAACCCTTGTTTCCCCTGGCTCTGTGGCATCCCATGCTCTCGGTTTTCTCCCACATCTCTGACCCTCTTTCCTTAGTCTTTTTTCTTCTTCCTCCTGTCCCTTAAATGCTGGTTGTGATCCTCTTTTTATCTCATTCTACACACGCACAGCCTGAGTGATTCACATCGTCTTGGTGCTGAGAACTTCCAAAATGTTGGTCTAGCCTGGATCATTGTTACGAGCTCTAGGCTCAGAAGGCCAATTGCTTGGTGGAAACCCCTCCCCCATGGTTATCTCATGGGCCCCTCAAGTCTAACTTCTTCTTCACTGAACTCATCACCTCTTCTATTCCTCCTCCTGGGTTCCCAGGCTCAGTGGTGGCACCACTGTCTACCTGCCTGCTTAGCCTGAGACCTGGCTCCATCCCAATTCCTCTCTCTCAGTCTTATCATCCCCATCCAGGCAAAGCATTGATTCTGTGGACCTACCCTTTCAGGTGTCCCTCAAATATCTCCACTTCTCTCTGTTCTCACTAGCACTACCTCGGTCCACCCTGCCATCTGCTTTCCTCCTCCACTCCTGCATTCTGAGTCATTTTCGGCAGCACACGCATCCTTAAAACCCCTCCACTGGCTTGCCAGTGTCCTTAGGATTAGGCAAAAAGTCTTTGTTTTGTTTTACAAGGCCCTTCGCTATCTGCCCCCACCCCCCACCCCATTACCTCCCTTGCTCTGCGTGTTCCAGTCCTGCAGAACTACATATGGTTCCCCCAACAAGTCCCTGCTCTGCTCTCCCCACACACTGCTCTGCCCGGGCTGCTCTTCCTGCTCCTTGTCAGCAGGCTTGCTGCTCTCAGGCTCAGCATGGACAGCTGCTTCTGAGAGCCTTCTCTGCCTACCCAGGCTGGGTGGCTGCCTCTCTTTGGTGTGCCCATGGCAGCCCAGAATGCCTGGTGGACAGGGAGCCCTCAGCAGGCTGTACTGCAGCGCTCTGCCCCCATCAGCCTCCAGGAGCCTGGAGTCCATGGACAGCAAGGGCTGTCCTGTCTTTCTCACCCTTGTCTCTCCAGCCCCTAACACAGGGGATACCTGACCCCAAACTAGATGAGTTACTTGACCTCTCTGACCCAAGACAAAATGGGAGGCAAGTGTTAAATTTCCAAGATTGGGCCGGGCGCGGTGGCTCAAGCCTGTAATCCCAGCACTTTGGGAGGCCGAGGCGGGTGGATCACGAGGTCAGGAGATCGAGACTATCCTGGCTAACATGGTGAAACCCCGTCTCTACTAAAAATACAAAAAAAAAAACTAGCCGGGCGTGGTGGCGGGTGCCTGTAGTCTCAGCTACTTGGGAGGCTGAGGCGGGAGAATGGCGTGAACCCGGGAGGCGGAGCTTACAGTGAGCCGAGATCACGCCACTGCACTCCAGCCTGGGAGCACAGCGAGACTCCGTCTCAAAAAAAAAAAAAAAAAAAAAAATTTCCAAGATTGGCCAGGGGATTAAATAAGATAAATATGCAAGTCTCTTGTCCAGGGACCTGGCTTGGTAAATATAAACTTCTTTTTTCTTCTCTTTTTCTTTTTTTTTTCTTTCTTTTTGAGACAGGGTCTTACTCTGTCACCAAGGCTGGAGTGCAGCGGCATGATCATGGCTCACTGAAACATCGACTTCCTGGGCTCAGGTGATCCTCCCACCTCAGCCTCCTGAGTCTCTGGGACTACAGGCGTGCACCACTATGACTGGCTAATTTTTTGTATTTTTAGTAAAGACAGGGTTTTGACATGTTGCCTAGGCTGGTCTCGAACTCCTAGGCTCAAGTGATCCACCTGTCTCAGCCTCCCAAAGTGCTGGGATTATAGGCATGAGCCACCATGCCCAGCTAAAAGTTCCTTTTTAAAATCTGCTTGTTAGATATGCTCATAGAAAGGTAACTGGCCACAGAAGGGAGAGGAACGGCAGTCCATCCAGGGATCACTGGAGTGTCGTATGAAATGTTATAGGAATCACAAGCCTTAGAACTTGAAAGGAACCCAAGGACCATCTAGGCTACTTCATGCAGGTAAAACAGCCACCTGTGCCCATCACACAACTGGGGCACAGCTGGAGACCCCAACAGAGAGGAGAGCTCAGAACTCAGGCCTCTGCATCATGGCAGAACTCAGAACTCAGAACTCAGACCTCTGCATCATGGCAGCCTAGCTAATGGGTCTTGGCTGGAAGCTAACAGGAAGGCCTCTTTCCAGAAACACTATAAGCCAGTGTTTCTCAGATTGCTGGGTGTAATTCATAGGCAGATCATGAAATCAGTTTAATAGCTTTGACCAGCATTAACCCATGTATGCCTAGCGTTCCATTATTGGAACACTAAGCCTGTGGGAGTTATTTACATCCCACTGCTTAAGGTCATCGCCAAGGTCTGATTTTTTACACAAAATTTTGCAACCTCCAACATAAATGGGTTAAAACAAAACAATACCAGAATGAAAAATAGTGCAAGATCTGTACAGTATAGTTGTATAAAACTTCTTGTTTTATCATTTGATGTCATGAAAGTCCCTGCTGTAGATAGAAGATGGGGGAGCTTGTGCTTCTGAGTGGTCATGCTTAACAGGGTGGGGAGCCCAGGGGAGTGGGGAGTGATCTTGTAGATAGAGATGGGTGGGGCCAGTGTGAGCCTGACGGTCAATTACTTCTCATTTCTAGGGAAGATTGAAGGAAAAGAAGGAGGGGGATGTAGAGGGGAGAGAAGGCCTCAGTAGAGTTTGCACTATTATTAGGGCAAGTAAGCTGCTTCTGAAAAGAAGGGGTTTGCAAAGGCAACCAGGGCAAAAGCAACCTGCTGGAAGAACATCATCCGCAGCTGACACTGTGGGAAGGACCCCATGCAGAAGCAATAGGGCAACCTGGTCCCATATCCTCATGAAATGCCGCTTATAATTGTGACATCTTGCAATGGTGGAGGACTTTACACTTTTCAGAGTTTCCAGCCCCTCATTTATTTCTCGTAAGACCTCTGGGAGGTGGGGGGGATGGTACCATTATCCCAATTTGGAGATGGGGAAACAGGATTAGAGTGAGCTAAATGACTGCCAGATCCAAAACTAGAATTCAGAACTCCTAGTTTCTTAGTGAACGCTCCTTCTACACCACCATAATGTGAGTGCTCTGTGTTTACAGGGTGTATTCAAGTCCATGACTGCCCATTAGAATCCCCCCCAAAAAATTCCAGGGCTGGCCTGAGTTGCTCCTTAGACCAATGAAATCAGAGTCCTGGGAGTAGGGCCCGGGCCTCAGGATCCTTTAAAGCTCCATTTGCAGAGCCTCGTGCACAGTCAGGTTGGATCCATCTCCCAGTCCCCCAGCCTTGGCCCAGCCTGGCCAAGCTGCCCAGGAGGTCCCTTGGTGCCCTGGGCTCTGTTTCACTGTTGTTTTGTAGAGTAACTTCCCAGTGGAGCTGCCACTGGGCCCCATCCTAACAGGTGAAGTCCCCCAGGCCCTCCAGAGAGGAGGTGTGAACTGGAAGATGGGGAGGCAGGCGGCTCTGACAGACAGAAAGCAAACAGCTCAGAGGAGTGGCAGGCTGCATTTTATTCATCGTTAATTTAAACACCCTTTAAGTCCTCTCTTGGAGTGCTGCTCAGAAAAATAGATGTATTGTTTGAGAAACCCTGCAGGCTTGTCCCGCATGCTCTAGCCCCCTCCTGAGAGAACATATAGCATAAAAAATGATTTGTAAAGCAATGGGGAGCTTCCTTAGGGAAGAAGGGGAAGGGTAAGAGGGTCTCGGGCCAGGTCCGAGTGCAGAAATCCTCAATGCATGAGACTAGCGTGGAAGATGTAGCAATTGTGCTCTGGGGTGCCTGAAGGTGCCAGAGCTGCTCCAGGGGCAACAGTCCAGGCCCCAAGTCCATGCTGATGAGCCCACCCTGGGGGTCAGGAATGGCCTCAGCAGGCCCTCCCTCCCTCCCTCTCCACCCTACAAAGTGAGGAGCCTTCAGAGTCACCACGAGCACATTATACAACAAAACAACAACCCTGCAACAGATAAAGCCCCAGCGCCTCTTCTGGACTCAGAAGTGCCCTAGGCTGGCTGTCTGGCTGTGCTTTCCAGACAGTGTGCATGTGGAATTGTGCTTTTTGTTTTTTAAGAATGTAAAAAGTTACAGTAAGATCGAACCACAGGGCCCGTCGCTCCTATGGTCTCTGCCTGGCTGGGCTGCCGTCTGCCTCAGTTCCCCAGAAGCTTCTCTTTTGGCCATGAGGGCTCAATCACCCCTCACCCCAGAGCCCACAGGAAGAGGGGGTCTGCTGGGAGGCCTGTCTGAAGGATGGAGGATCCTGGGTCAATTCAGCAGCTATTTTCCAGGGTTTGGCTTGGGTTTGGATGCTGGCTTCTGTGTGAAACCTGAATACATGCAAATTGTACATAAAACTCCCCCAAGGCAGAGAGGGATTTTCCAGGCCCTGGTACATCTCTAGGGAGTTAAAATGGGAAATCTTTCTTCTTAAAGTGGCCCAGACTGAGACTTTTCCTTGGGGAAAAGGGATAGTAGCTCTTTGTAAGGCTGGTGTGTATGTGTGTGTATGTGTGTGTATATATATATGCATGATACTGTGCAAATGCCCAGGGCTGCCCGGCATTTTCCACAATATGAGAGCCTGAGATTGCCTAAGCCTTCTGATGCCTTTCCAGGCCTGGAGGCACTGCTTCATTCAGAGGACACAAAGGCCTGGCCACCTCGCTTTAGCAAGCTAGGACACCCAGGGTGGCTTCTTTACCTTTCTGCTCAGCTCTGAGAAGGCTGCTCGCCAAGACTCTGGCTTCTATGTGGCCACAGTCATATGGCGAGGGCTTCTTGGAGCTCATTCCACCTTTAAGGGAGCCCCACAGCGCCGGCATGATGGGTAAGTTCAGGCCTAAGGTTAGGAAGCAACTCCGGGAGCGTGAGGAAATTGTAGGCTACAGTGAGCTACCAGTGGTGGGAAAAACGAGACCCCCAGGATAGTGAGAGAGGCCACAGCATCTGAGGGAATGGAGCTGTTTTTTGGTCTGAGGTCTAGAAGAACCTGCACCAAAGAAATGCATCTCCCTGTTCCTGAAATGATGGGAGAACCACATGCCTGCTTCAGTGAAGCAGCCCCTGGCGTCTGGGGCACTGAGCCCTTTGGCCTGAGATGAGGGACGATGGCGTGATGTATCATGGCATCATGTGACTGAGACTGGGTTGGGGGATGGGGACAGGGGAACATAGGCAAAAATAAACATGTGCCACTGGATCCTGAGCTGCCACTGTACCTTGGAGGACTGGCGTTTCTCTGGGAAGTTGGGGGGTGGGAAGGGGAAGGGTCTCATTTTCCTGCCCCTTGAAACCACGCTTACGATTCCTTTAGAAGATTGCTCAAGCTGCCTTCAATTGCCTCTTTCCAAAACCAAAGCATAAGAAAAGAAGTAAAAACAGCTGAGGCTGCAGCATAAGCAACTTGGGATAGAGTCTAGGAAGCACCGCCAACAGAGAAGACTGCCAAGAAATGTTTCGAGTTTTTCTTCTCTGGAGGTGGGTCCTGGTTCCTCCCATGGAGACCAGGATTCTGTGTAGTGCTGCACGCTGGGCGGGGGATTGCCTGGAGGTCTCTTTAGGCCTGTCTAGCTCACACAGTCTTGATGCCTGGGTTTTAGGTTGCTGGACTGTTGCTGGGGCTCACTTACTGTGCGTACGCTGTTATTTTGCCCCCAGATCAAGTCCTCACTATCTAGATGCCTCTATCATGGGGATCTCTTCTTCCCTTTCTGGACAGCTCTGATCCCCAAGTTATTTCCTGTTGCCTAGGTAACACCTCTAATTGAATGCCTTTTAATCATTCCCTTTTTTAAAGGGATAAACGTGGATTTTATTTCCAGGTCCTGTCAGAGGGCCCTGCCCTAGAGAACATGTGCCCCTCTGAGTGGGCAATCCCTTCACTGTGACCACAACCATGGCTTGGATGTGGGGGCACTTGCTGGGCTGGCCTGACAGTCACAGTGAATCCTGAAAGCATGGTTTTCACAGGAGCCCACCATTCAGTATTTAGCAAGACTGACCTCTCTCCTGGCCAGTGCTGCTTCACTGGCTTCACCCTAGATTAGGGCCCATGTTTAAAAACTAATCCCAACTCAAACCAGAAATTACCCAAAATAGCTGGAGAGGCACTGAGATCTCAGGTAAGCTTTCCCTTCCTGCCATGAACTAGAAGGGGAAAGAAGAGTTTGACATTCAAGTTTGACTCAAATGCTGTATGCGTGAGCGCATGCGTGCATGTTTGTGTATGTGTGTGTTCCAGGCACATTTGCCAGGGAGAGAGATTTCACAGCATGGCTCGAGCTGGAGGCGGTGAGGCGGTGCTTTTCTAAGACTTCCTATCAGAAGCTCTGCCTACTGGTGGGTCACGCCGTGCCTGTATAAACTCTGGCACCTGTCCTTGCCCTCATCATAGATGAGAAAAATGGCCAGAGGGAGTGTTTGTTTACAGCCCCAGACCACCATCCTTTCAATGAAGCCTGGGTATCTGGCCTTCCTCCAGGTCAGGGGCCCCCGTGCTGCAGAAGACAAGTCTGGGAGAATCTGTCCCTCAGCCTGAGAGCAAAACTTTAATCCTAACATTACTTCCATCCACCAGTTTCACCAGCTCCCTCCCTCCTGCCTTCCTCTACCTCCAACAGGCGCCATGGAGAAGACAAATCCTCTTGATAAACAATATTTAGAAAGGGATTCTGTCTTTCCTGACCCCAAACACATCATGGCCTCTGGAATCAAACACGCTGACATTTGCAAGATGGCTTCTTCTGGGTTCCTGGTGCTGCAGGCCCTGGTTCCCAAGAACGCAGCTGGCAGAGCTGCCTCCTTCAGAGGAGGAGGAGAAGCTGGAGGGCTGCGCCCAGCAACCCCATGATCTCTCAAAGGGGGAAAAGTTGAACTCATCAACAGTAGTTAAGAAAAAAAAAAAAAAATCCACACCAACAAAGAAATATCTTGTCTGAGGAGACTCAGATATTCCTGGTTAATATTGAAAAGGCCTGTTGTGGATGAGCTTGTGAAAGAAAGGACGGTTGGGGGATTCAAGATCCTATCCGAGCCTAGAGATTAGCCAGCTAAAGCCCAGCAGGGCTCCTGCAGCCTCAGCGCTCCCCTCCTCACAGGTGCCCTGGACTGCCCGCCATTAGAAGTAGCTGCCCTGTGCTCTGTGCTAAATGGACTAACTTTGGGCTGAGAAAGGCCAGCTAAGCCCCTCACCACTGCAATTTCCAAATCTGGGGGAAATGCCACAGTCCGCAAGTTGGTGCTATGTTTCATCTTATTGCATAATACTACACCATTCTCTGTGTGTAGTGGCTGTTCTATATATATACATCGGGAGGCAACATATGGCTGTCCCTACCCCCACCTGTCAAAACTGTGACTATATCACTTCTGACGACCAGAAGGAAGCTGCTAGGCTGGGCCAGGATTCTAAATGCTGAGGAGGTAATTCAGAGCCACGAAAAGTTGCACCATATGCTTTGGGGTTGCCGGCTGCTTCTGTGCATGGGGACGGGGTTTAGTGCCAGTCTGCAAAACCCTCCTCGCTGCGGTATGCCCTGGGTGGGGACCTGGGGGGGCCACGTTTTCTCTCCCTGAAGGAGAATCTGCTGGGGGCCAC
>NW_012102354.1:255274-295292 GCF_000951045.1 Mandrillus leucophaeus
CGGGCAGCAGCGCGCGCAGCAGCGGCAGCTCAGCTTGCGCAGCATCCAGTTGAGCACCTGCTTGATGAGGATGGAGATGACGTTGAAGAGCGAGTAAATGCAGCACACGCCGAGCAGGATGAAGAGGAAGTTGCCCAGGCGGTAGAGCCCCTGGTTCCGGTAGGCGGCGTGCTGGCTGCTCACCAGGTCCCCGAAGCCGATGGTGCTGAAGGTGACGAAGCAGAAGTAGAGCGAGTCCACGTAGTCCCAACCCTCCACGCTGGTGTACATGGCCGAGGCGCAGCACGACAGCAGCACGGCGAACAGGCCCAGGATGAGCAGCACGTGATACACCGAGGGCTTCCAGCCCGCCAGGCTGTCGGCCTCCGAGAGCGCGGAGCCACGGCGGAAGGTGGCGGGCAGCAGGCCGCTGCGGCGCAGCTGACGCTCCCGGCAGGCGCGCATGATGAAGGCCAGCAGCGAGATGATGCGCTCCAGGAAGAGGTTGAAGAACAGGATGGTCCCGGCGCAGCCGAACAGCCCGTAGGCGATGAGGAAGGCCTTCCCGCCCACCGTCGCGGGGGTGGTCATGCCGAAACCTGTGGAGACAGGGCAGGGTCAGCGCGGTCCTGGCCGCGCAGGTGGTCCTCACTGGACGTCAGGGGGGACGGGGGCGGGGGCATGCAGGTGCTTGCATGGCTCCTATCTCCAGTGGCACCACTCAGGTAGAGGAAAAACAGCACTTAGTCATTTCTCTCCCTTGGTGGCACCTGACAGGGTTCTTGATCTTGGCAGCCCCTAAACTGATGGAGGAGACATGGCCCTTCATCTTGGGGACCTGTAAACCCAAGTGGGTGGGGCAGGTAGTCGCTAGGAAGGATCCATCATGACAAAAAATAGAAACCACTGCTGCACAGGTGCAAACCACTGAGATACCCACAAAGCCAACCAGGGACACCTGCTCTCCCACTCCTCCAAATTGTTTAAAAACTGTCATTTAGTTCATAAATACATTAATATACTAGAGTAGGTGAGTTTTGTTGGGTGAATTACAAATATTTACATTAGAAATCAAAACCAACATAGATCTCTTCAAAGATATCTAGCTGCTTATGTGCTTGTGCACTTTTTATACCAGTCTCGTTACTTGGAAACTCCACTGCCTACTTGAGAATGATGAAAAAAGCCAAGTAATCTTAGTGCTGTGACTAATTTTCACTTCACAGGCACTTCGAAAAGGCCTTTGCTCAAAGGATCATATTTTCTTTTTGGCTGGGGGGACAGGTTCTTTGTCACCCAGGCTGGATGCAGTGGTACAGTCATAGCTCACTGCAGCCTTAAACTCCTGGGCTCAGGTGATCCTCCTGCCTCAGCCTCCCAAGTGATAGGACTGCAGCTGTATGCCACTATGTCCAGCAAATTCTTTGTTATTTTTCTAGCGGCGGAGAAAGGACCATATTTTCTTAGTCTGCCAACATTTCATGCCTCTGGAATTGGGCATAAGGCCAAGTGGGTAGTCCGTCACTTCCCTAGTTCTTACAATGTGAATATGGGGTGACAAGAGAATGTGCATTTCAAATCAATTCCCAGATGACTCCAAAGTCTTTCACACTAGAATAGCAGGCTTTTCTGTTTAAAGGGCAGTTTTTAAAGAGTTGTCATATGTGCCCAATTTTTTTCTCAAGTGTGCCATAGATTTTCAGTCCCTCCCTGTTATTAAAAAAAATCGGTTTACCAACTCTGCCTACTAACGAAAGGACCCCAAAATTAAGTGTCAATGCTCAAAAGTCAACTGCAGCTCCTCTTCTTTCCTCAAGTAAGTTATTTGGAATTGGAATGAATCCAAGCTGAACAACTGTTGACTATGAGTCTTTCTCCAAAAGCCTGGTTTTTAAATGTAACCTGTAGCACACCTGGGCGGGCAGCCTTGTTAGGGAAGCATTAATAGGGCTTTGCCTTAATTGGGACTGCTTACTCTGGGACCAGGTAGAGTGTAACCAGGTAGCTAGAGTTAATGGTCTCTGAAAAGAGCTTTGTGAGGCTGACAAAAGGATTGTTTGAGAGTAGTCAACCCACACCCTTCAGAGACTGAGCATGGCTCTGCCATTGGGTGCCGGCCCCTTCTCAACCAAGGGTCACCATCAATCATCCTTGCTCACACTTGTGGCCAAAGAAAGGCTCTGGCCCAGCTGGGTCCTGTGCTGCTGGTATGTCTAAAATTGCTTTGTTCTGGGAGGTCTACACAACTGCGTATTGCTTCAGGCCCTTATCGTTGTTAACTTACCACTTGTTCAAAGCACAGACTTTAAGGGTGTCTTTATCAATTGATTTCTGCAGAAGGTGTGGCTGCCTGCCAGTGTGCTCACCCATGCCATCCAGGGCAGTGCAGAGTGGCAGCTCTGCCTCTCCAGATTGAGCTCCCTGCCTAGTGCTGGCTGTGGTCTGTGGGACCCATGGTTGCCTGACTCTGGCTATGGGAGGGGGTTTCATCTCTTAGTGGAAAGATTCACTTACTGCTTCGAGTCAGCTGAAAACAATGGATCGTTTGTCTGAGCAGCACCATGGTACCGTTCAACACCTCTGGCAGTGATCAGGGGCATCCGTGTTTAATTTGTGCCCTATGGCAAAAAGGCTACCTGTGCCCTGCCAGTGGGGTGGGGCCAGCCCTGGGAAAGTGGAGAAGAGTTTGTCTTATGTGGCTTTCTAGTTCTCTAAACAGACTATAGAAAATATTTCTTGTAATACTTTCAGAGTACATTCCTTAAGCCTATGCATATAGGCTTAATCATTTTCTAGACTATCTGAAGAAAATGCCCAGTTGCTGAGCGTGGTGTTCATCTTATGCTTAATGACTCAGGTTAGGGAAAAATCTTAGGTTACCCATGTTGAGGAAGATGAATTATGTCCCTAGATTCACAGAAAGTGAAAAAAACCAAAGTAGCTATGTAACCAAGAACTTGATAGAGGGATTTTGCTATATTTTAAAGCCACACTCAAGTTCTTGAGTTTATAAAGAAATCAACTCTGAATTTACATGGCTATAAGTGGAGTGGGAGTGTATGTGTATATTTATAAAACGTTTTAGACCAATAACCTAAATGTCTAACAACACAACTAAGTGATTGTCTATTCATGAAAACTATACAGCAATTAAAAAGCATGAACCGGCCGGGCGTGGTGGCTCAAGCCTGTGATCCCAGCACTTTGGGAGGCCGGGATGGGCGGATCATGAGGTCAGGAGATCGAGACCATCCTGGCTAACACAGTGAAACCCCGTCTCTACTAAAAAATACAAAAAACTAGCCGGGCGAGGTGGCAGGCGCCTGTAGTCCCAGCTACTCTGGAGGCTGAGGCAGGAGAATGGCGGGAACCCGAGAGGCGGAGCTTGCAGTGAGCTGAGATTGCGCCACTGCACTCCAACCTGGGCGACAGAGCGAGACTCCGTCTCAGAAAAAAAAAAAAAAAGCATGAACCATAGCTACTTGCAACAACACGGATAAATCTCACAAAAAGAATGTTGAACAAAATAAGCTGGACACAAAAGAATATATTCTGCATTATTCCATTAATATAAAATTCAAAATCAGGCCAAAGTACAGCCTTTTTTAGGGAGGCATGCATGGTTGGTGAAATTATAAGGGAAAGCAAGGAAGTAATTTTGATAAAAGTCAGAATTGGGACTTCCTCTAGAGCATGGCAGGGGGTAGTAGCTGAGAGGGGACACAGGGGACCTCTGGGGTGCTAGAAATGTTTCTGTTGACCTGGGTGGTAGTTACATGTGTGTTAGCTGTATAATAATTTGTCAAATTGTATGTTTTGTGAGTTTTTTTGTACTCACAATGAGAAAAAAATTTTAAATTTCTAGACTGTTAGAACTCTCAGATACCCAATTCTGACGTACCCCTCACTGTATAGGTGAGGGAGTAGGGGCTGAGGGGCTGTGACCTGCCTCTTGGGGACAGACTCCCACCTCTTTGTCCTGGCTTCAAGCCTGGTACATAGACCAGTATACAGAACACTGCATGTACTCACTGAGGGAAAACAAAATCTCTTATAGAAGGATAACTCTGTTAAATTCCTAAGGTAATTGAAAATCCTGGGCCTGGAAAACTAGTACTTTGTCTAAGAAAATGTTGAATTGGATTTTTCAGCTAAAGCCTCAAAGCTGAGAACAGTATGTGTACATTTCTGCCCATTCTAAAGAGAAGTTCCAGACACATCCATGCTGGACTCACTAAAACAGCAAAACAGGTCTGGGGCTAGCAACCCCCCACACGCCCACCTCCAGGCTATACGGAAAGGCTAGGGATTGATGGAATCTCCCATCAATTGGGAAGTCATTGTGGGGAGTTGTTGTGGCAGTGGGGAGTGCTGTGGATTCTTTCACTCACCCCCAGGCCAGGGGATGGCTGGAGCAGGGAAGGTCAAAAGGACTAATGGGGCCGGGCACCGTGGCTCACGCCTGTAATCCCAGCACTTTGGGAGGCTAAGGCAGACGGATCATGAGGTCAGGAGATCGAGACCATCCTGGCTAACACAGTGAAACCCCGTCTCTACTAAAAAATACAAAAAATTAGCCTGGCGTGGCGGCGTGCGCCTGTAGTCCCAGCCACTCGGCAGGCTGAGGCAGGAGAATGGCATGAACCTGGGATGTGAACCTGGGAGGCGGAGCTTGCAGTGAGCCGAGATCTCGCCACTACACTCCAGCGTGGGCGAGAGAGCGAGACTCCGGCTCAAAAAAAAAAAGAGGGCTTATGGAGCTTCAGCAAGAAGAAAGCCCAGCAGCTCACTTCCCAGCTGGCTGGGCACAGTCGCTTACAGGCCCACCTAGAATGGAGCATGGTGAGAGTCCTGGGAGAACCCGGCAGTGTCCCCTGGAGTCCAGAGCTGTGCTCGAGAGTTCTCTGGCTGGGAGGCTGACTGGGGTAGCCCCCACAGGCACGGGAGGAAGAGGGCAGTCACGGGAGCCATCTGCACTTCAAGGGCTTGCTGCATCAGGAGGCGTGAGGGTGACATGGGTCACTAGAGGGTGACAAGTGGATACTGAGAGGAAGAGATCTGAAGAGTCTGCTCAAGAGGACCGCCTGCTGGAGTAAGGGGTCCCTAGCAAGAAGAGGCTGAGGGGCAGAGGGCTGGGGATGGCATGAGAAGGAGTCACAGGAGGAAGGATGGAGAGGGCAGTGCCCGCTCAGGGAATGGGGCAGGGAGTGGTCCCTGTGCAGGGCTCCCAAGGACCCATAAATAGGCGCCATGAAAGCACATATGCCTGTTCTAACAGGGAGCCTTGCAACCCCACCAGCAAAAGTTAAGAAGGAATGATAGTGGCTCCAGTGATGCAAGATCACCCCCATGCCCCATCCACTGCAGGTCCCCTGAGCCATGTGTCAGCCTGGACCTAGAGGGGGAGGCTAAACTCTGATTAGAAGTGAATTTGAAGATTTGATTAAACATCTGAGAATGTCTCAATCTTAAAACTGGTACTTAACAACAACAAAACAGGCTGGGCGTGGTGGCTCACGCCTATAATCCGAGCACTTTGGGAGGCCAAGGTGGGCAGGTCACCTGAAGTCGGGAGTTCGAGACCAGCCTGACCAACATGGAAAAACCCCATCTCTACTAAAAATACAAAAAATTAGCTGGGCATGGTGGTGCATGCCTGTAATCCCAGCTACTCGGGAGGCTGAGGCAGGAGAATTGCTTGAATCTGGGAGGCAGAGGTTGTGGTGAGCCGAGATCACACCACTACCCTCCAACCTGGGCAACAAGAGTGAAACTACATCTCCAAAAAAAAAAAGGAAAGAAAAGAAAAGAAAGACACTGGCTGAGTGTGGTGGCTCACACCTGTAATCCCAGGCGGATCACTTGAGGCCAGGAGTTCGAGACCAGCCTGGGCAATTTGGCGAAACCCCGTCTCTCCTAAAAGTACAAAAATTAGCTGGGCATGGTGATGTGTGCTTGTGATCCCAGCTGCTTGGGAGGCTGAGGCATGAGAATCGCTTGAATTGGAATGAGCCAAGATTGCGCCACTGCCCTCTAACCTGGGCGACAGAGCGAAACTCTGTCTCAAAAAAAAAAAAACAAACAAAAAAACGCAAAACACAAAAAGACATAAAAACCAACTATTTGGAAAACTCTAGCGTCTACCTAAGATGTTAAGGAATCTAAAAAGGAGTTCTTGAGGACAATAGATGAGACAAAGCCATTTCCGGTGTTGGCCCATTTAATAAACTGGTTCCACCTGGATTTTCTCTTTACTGTGGTGAAAGCCACCACCTAACAGTGCATCATCGCATGTCATCATGACAACCTGTGGGGGAGGCCAGCTCCATTCAACACATGTGGAAACTGCAGGTCAAAGGGTGAAGCAGTTGCGAAGGCCCCACAGCTTGCAAATGGTGGAGCTGAGATTGAAACCCAGGTGTGCTAGCATCTAAAGTTCATGCTCTTTCCACCACACTAGACTGTATTCTGAGGGCACCAAGGAAGCTCCGTTTTTCTTAAAAACCAAATTGCAGTCCTCCAGGGCCACAGCCCGGGAGCATCTTCGTGGGAGAGCGGCTGCTGCTCAGAGTTGTGACTCCCATCCTTAAGAGTCCTCTGTCCTCTCTGGCCCCCTTTCTACTGATCATTGCTGCCCCCTTCACAGGGGAGAGAGGCCATGGCCTGTCCCCTAAAGAGTCTGCCAAGGTAGACTCATGACCTTCCCATGGCACAGCTCAGACAAGCTGGGCTATTTACATAAGACTTGACCCAGGGCTTGGGGACAGCAGGAGGAATGAGGTGCAGAGGAGACTCCTGCTTCTGGGTGACAGTCTGCCTGGTTGACTGCAGCCGGGGTGCTTATTGGCCTCTTGGGGCCCCCACAGGCCTGCCCTGCCTGACCTACTTTCGTGAGGCCGAGGCCATCTCCTGCACTCTCTGGGGGCCTCTTCTGACTCCTCTAAACTCTTCCATGTCTGGACTTCTGGCTTCTGCCCAAGGCCATCTATTGGAGTTTGGGTTTCCAGTTGAGGATCTGCCTTTTTCCTGGATGACCAAACCTAGAATGAGACCGGCCTCATGCTCCGTCCTCACAGGGCTGTGGCTTTATCCGAGGGCCTCAGCAAGGCAACCAACACCAGACATGAAGCTGGTAAGACCAACATCCACCTATTCATTCCTTCAGCAAACATTTACTGTGGCCAGCATCAGGTTGGCAGCATCATGCTAGGCTCAGGAATATGGTGGAAAACCAGACAGATGCAGTTCCCGTCCTCATAGTCTCTGGGCTGCCTTCCTAGAGGCCCCTCACTGGGTTTCTTAGCAGTTTTGTACAGATCCTGTCCCCTTTGCTGCCAGCAGGCTCACCCCTGGGACAGGGCACATAAACTCTGGGCCAGAACTTGTCCTGGAGTCCTCTTACGGCCCTGACTCAGCTTGCATTCAGCATAACTTAGACAGGGAGTGCTGCAGGCCCCAAATGATGCTAAATACTAGACTGGCTGTGTAGCACCATCTGCCCAGAATGAAGGGACAGGTGGGCCAGAAGGGTCTCTGACAGCGCAGAGGGCAGCCAGTGAAAGCGTCCTTACTGTCCTATTCCTGAGGTCTCTCTGTGCCTGCTTTACTGCCCTTCGCTTTCCTACAGAGCACACTCAGTTCAGCCTAGGAGACGAAGTGGGGGTGGAGGACGGTCCATCTTCTTCCACATCAAGGTCAGTAGGTTCAGAGCACTGGGGGATGCTGGGACAGGCTTCCTGCTGAGGGCACTGGGGCCTATGCTTGTGCCACCGCCTAGCCAGTTGCCTCCCAGGGTAGAAGAGCAGTCTCCCAAGCTCTTGCCATTTGTGGGGAGCCAAGCTGCTCTGGAGGGGGGCCTCAAAGCTTCAGCCAGAGAAAAGGCAAACCCAGCCACCCTGAGAATCTCCTCCTCCCGCTCAATCACACCCTGCAGAGGCGTAATCTGTCCCTGGGTTCGCACCAAGCCTGCTATTTTGTTTATGCCACAATTGATCTGCCATCCCAGTTTGCAAAGAGCAGACACTTGGGGGCTTTATTATGCCACTTTGACAAAAGCTGTGAAGCTCGTTCCCACAGCCTGTCTGGTGCCGCCTTCGCAAATGGGGCCCTGGTGACGGGGCCTTCGGAGTTCAGCTCAGAGAGCATGGAAGTGAGATGGAGAGGCCAGCACTGATCTGTATCGTGCAGCCCTGGGCGGCAGCCTCAGTTGGGCCCTTGACACACTCCTCCCATCCAGGCCCCCAGCCACCCTGTGAGGGAGGCACTATTACCCCCAACAATGCAGGCAAGGAAACGGGCTGAAGGAGGGGACGGATTCACTGAAGTTAGTTTGCACGTGGCTGAGCTGACCCTGAAGTGCATGCTCTTTCCACTTGCTGGACAGATGGGAAGTCTTGACTCATTACCCACTGGAAACTTTTCCTGCTGGGCTCTGCACTGTCAACTGTGAGAGAGGGAAATAAAACATACTGTACAGTCCAATCTGGGATACTTCTGAGAGTGAAAGTGGCTCTACTAGTAACTACCCCAGGACAGCATGTATAAACCAGGGCTGTTCCAAGCAACTGGGACGCATGATTAAAATGCAGATTCCAGCCGGGCGCGGTGGCTCAAGCCTGTAATCCCAGCACATTGGGAGGCCGAGATGGGTGGATCACGAGGTCAGGAGATCGAGATCATCCTGGTTAACATGGTGAAACACTGTCTCTACTAAAAAATACAAAAAAACTAGCCGGGCGAGGTGGCAGGCGCCTGTAGTCCCAGCTACTCAGGAGGCTGAGGCAGGAGAATGGCATGAACCCGGGAGGTGGAGCTTGCAGTGAGCTGAGATCTGGCCACTGCACTCTAGCCTGGGCGACAGAGCGAGACTCTGTCTCAAAAAAAAAAAAAAAAATGCAGATTCCATGGCAGGTCCCGCACAGAGGTTTATTTAGTGGGTCAGAAAAGGAGCCTAGGAATTTCATTTTAACAAATGTGCCCAGATAAATCTGATGTAGGTGGAATATTCCTTTAAGAATGCCATTCTTTTAAGAAATAATGTTAATAAGGTATTCCAGATGACCCTATTGGTTGGAATCTGTCCAACTACAAATATTTTGATTTAAATTTCCATTGACCTAAAATTTTTGTGGTGGGCACTGTGGCTCTCTCCCTACCAATCATTCTGCCAACCTGTACTATGTTGAGCAGCAGCCAGGCTACTTGAAGAAGTGACCCAACTCCAGGAATGGGCTCTATTAGTCTCGGTCAATCAGGATAATCCAGTTCCTTACCATGATTGGCTCAAGGATGGGTAGACCTAAGTCAATCAGTGCAGAGCATTTTCATGGCTACAGAGAAGCCATGGGAAGGCTGAGGCGTGGACTCAGTGGGCAGGGATGGAAAAAGACTCAGAAATACTGGGCCATGGCTCATGGCTCATTAGGGTTGCCAGGTAAAATACAGAACACCCAGTTAAATATGACTTTTGGGTAAACAAGAAACCATTTTTTAAGCATAAGTCCCAAATATTGCATGGGACATACTTATGCTAAAATATAGTTGATTATCTGAAATTCAAATTTCACTGGGCATGCTGTCTTTTTATTTCCTAAACCTGGAAACCCTACTCATGACCCCAGTTGTCAGCTTGGTACACTCCTCTGAGAAGCTTCTCCCAATATCCCCATCTCATTTGATCCTTCCTGACTGGCCAGTGTTGGGATTAAGAGCCTCACTTTAATAATCAAGGACCCAAGGCTCACACAAGGGTGAGCCCTGCCCAGCCAGGCCAGCGGCCAGGCCTTCCCATGTCCCTCTCTCTCCGAAAAGGGAGAAGTGGGAGATGTGGGGAGGGCTGTGGGATGGAGGGCGGGGCTGCCAACAGCCTGCTCTGTGGCTGGAACTGCGACATCGCCTCTCCGGGAGTAGGAGGGGCTTCTGGCCAGACTCAATGTGGGAGGACTGGACACTTGAGAGGGCACTGGGCCAGAGACTGCCCTGGGATATGTGCCCCAGCCTTGGTACCTCAGGGATGCACATGTCAGCTTTCTCCATGTCACACCCCTGGGGAGGACAACCGACCACCCTGGACAAGCCCTGAACCTTTTGGGGGAGCTGGTGCTAAAAGAATGGCTGGAGAAGTCATTAAAGCACTTACTGAGGACTGAAAATGCGGAGGGGATAATAACCGCTGCTGTGTATTGAGCCTCACTATTTCCATGCACCGTGCCAAGTGCTGCAAGCGTATCGATTCATTTAATCCTCACAACAACTACATGAGGCTCCGTGTTTTCATTGATTCCAAGCCACAGCTTTTTTCATCTCATGTTAATATCTCTGAAATCATGCATCTTACAGTCAATGGCCTGATTGTTTATTTGGCAGTATTTTAAATTCTTAAAGGTACATACCATGATGGTGTGTTTATAACCAATAGTGTCTTAGTTTTGATGAACTACAGTGGGGATGATTATTGTCCCCAGTTGTGAGATTAGTAAACTGAGTTGCATTTAACAGATAAAGATGTTGAAGTTCAGTAACTTGCCCGAGGTCACAAAGCAAAGCACATGGCAGAGATTTGAAACTAGAGGAAGGAGTGTACAGTGTGGTAAAGGAAAGCAGCAAATATACAAGAGTTTGGAAGAAGGAGAGGTAGGTTGCTTTTGGCAAGAGCAGAAATTCTCAATTCTGGCTGCACAATAGAATCACCTGGGGAACTGAAAACAATCCCCAATCCCCAATCCCCGGGTGCATCCAGACCAGCTTAGGTCAACATCAGAGCTGAGGCCTTCCTGGTGGAATGATTACGAAGGACATATGGAAGAAGAGATACTTGTGTTTAGTCTTAACAATTGGGTGGGGCCGGGCACGGTGGCTCACACCTGTAATCCCAGCACTTTAGGAGGCTGAGGCAGATGGATCACTGGAACCCAGGAGTTCAAGACCAGCCTGGGCAGCAGAGTGGGACCCCATTTCTACAAAAAAATGTGAAAATCAGCTGGGCGTGGTGGTGTGTGCCTGTGGTCCTAGCTACTCAGGAGGCTGAAGTGAGAGGATGGCTTGAGCTCTGGAGGTCAAGGCTGCAGTGAGCCATGACTGCACTATTGCACTCCAGCCTGGGTGACACAGCAAGGCCCTGTCTTTAAAAAAAAAAAAAAAAAAATTAGGTGGGATTTCAAGAGATTGACAGGGAGCAGAGGCCGAGGCTTGGGAAAGGTGTCCCCTGCTGGGAGAGTGTAGTGCCCAGGGCCATTGGGCAGAGCGAGGGGGTTCAGCCTGCTGGTGAAGCCTGGCCCATAGGAAACGTCCAGTGACTCTGGCTGACGGAGCAGGGAAATCTGTGGAAGAAGGCAAGGGACAATGCTGGTGAGGCAGGAGAACAGGGAATTGGGGTAACCAAAGGTTAAGGCATAAGAACAGTGGGTGCAGCCAGTTCTAGGCAAGATTAGGCAGCACGCAGGCCACACCCTCACTCCTGTGATAACAAGACGGAAGTTTCCACTTCAGCCTCTGATTGACTGTGGGCCAAGCTGTCACTTCAGCCTCTGACTGACTGTGGGCCAAGCGGTCACTTCAGCCTCGGACTGACTGTGGGCCAAGCTGTCACTTCAGCCTCTGATTGGTCACGGGCCAGTCCTTCATAGGGTGTAACTAACCCTAGGCCTCTAAAGGGTACCTAGGGGTGCTAGCAAATTCTTTTAGCTTTATAAAAACCCTGGGGAGAGGCGGAGGTTGCAGTGAGCTGAGATCACATCACTGCACTCCAGCCTGGGTGACAGAGCGACACTCCGTCTCAAAAAAAACCCCCCAAAAACAAAAAACAATATTCATTCAGTCAACAAACATTTATTTGCACATGATGTAGCAGGCTGTCATAGGCATTAGGGATACAGCTTTAAACAAAGCAGACAACATTGACAATTCTGGAGCACACATTCTAGTAACAATAAACACATTTGTAAACAGCATGAAAAACCAACAAAAACCCTGGGGAGCACTGCAATAGAGAGGCTCTTGGGCCACCTGCTTAAGTCGGCTCCCACTCTGTGGAATGTACTCAATAAATCTGTGCTTTCATTACTGCTTTTTTTTTTTTTTTCTTTTAAGTGTATTCTTTGAGACAGGATCTTGCTCTGTCACCCAGGCTGGAGTGCAGTGGCATGACCTTGGTTCACTGCAACCTCTGCCCCCTGGGCTCAAGTGATCCTCCTGCCTCAGCCTCCAGAGTAGCTGGGACTACAGGCACCCACCAGCACACCTGACAACCGTTCTTTTGTTGCTTTGTTTTTCATTGCTTTATTCTTTCGTTGCTTTGTAAGGTTTTTTCTATTCTTTGTTTAACATGCCAAGAACCCGGACAACTCACAGCCAAGGCCTTCCATCTGGTAACATTGGGAGCACCTCCTAGCTTCCTTGGACTCAAGCTGACCCTACAGGAGCTTTGTGGAGTGAGCATTGCCTGGCACTTTTAGGTGGCAGCGTCCAAGCCTAGCACCTGACATTGTGCCCTGCTCTGTAGAAACTTCTAGGCTCTGGTAAGCCTCATGCTCAGAAGACAAACTCAGCAAGTCCTCACTCCTGCAGGCTTGGGAAGGGCCTCTCTTGGAGAGCTGAGAGCAGAACTAGGAACAGGGGTGGTGGTGTCAGGCTCTGGCGCCTCCGCCTGCTGAGGGGGTGACACGGACACATTCCTTACTTTCTCTGATCCTCGCTTCTCCTTCTAAAAATGGCCCAATGCCCTAGCTTATTTATTTATTTATTTATTTATTTATTCATTCATTCATTCATTCATTTTTGTTTTTTTTGGGACAGTCTCACTCTGTCACCCAGGCTGGAGTGCAGTGGCATGATCTCGGCTCACTGCAACCTCTACCTCCCAGGTTCAAGCCATTCTCCTGCCTCAGCCTCCTAAGTAGCTGGGACTACAGGTGCCCGCCACCACACCCGGCTAATTTTTGTATTTTTAGTAGAGACGGGGTTTTCACCATGTTGGTCAGGCTGGTCTCCAACTCCTGACCTCAGGTGATCTGCCTGCCTCGGCCTCCCAAAGTGCTGGGATTACAGGCGTGAGCCACTGTGCCCGGCCCACTGCCCTCCCTCTGAATGTCACTGAGGATTAAATGAGGATGTAGTTCCCACATGCATCCCACAGTGCCTGGGACATAGTGAGCTCCCCAAAAGCACCAAGCTTAGCTGGGAAGCACAAAGGGTGAGGCATGGACCTTATTTCACAGCAAAGTGGCTCAGGTGGAGCAGGCAAGGAATAGGCAAATCACGACATGACATACGGATTTCCATGGCAGGGAAATGCCCCCGTAGCCTGGCTCTACCATTGACTCGCCGTTCTCCTACCTCGCTGGGCCCCCATCTCCTCACCTCTGGGCTTACTTCCAGCTCTGGCCCCTGTGCTGGTAGGAGGCCCGGCTAGAGGTTAGGTACCATCTTTTCCAGTCCCCAAAGTGACAGTGTGTTTGTGTGGGAGGGAAATTTTAAAACGGGGCTGTTGTGAAACAGCTGAGACCGTGGGCTGCTGTATTTGTTGGCACTTGCTGGTTTGTCTGATTTGCAGAGCTGGATGGACGGCTCCCTGAGGACAGAAGCTCTTGGTTTTCTTCCCTCCAAAGCCAGGTGTGGGGTGGGAGCGTGCAGTGCACCCCTCTCGCACTGGGTGCGCGGCTATCAGGACAGAGAGGCTCTGGTCAGCCAGGCACAGAGAAAATGGCCCTCTGCCCCTGTTCTGCTTGCTTTTGTCTTGTTCTCTGGGGACCTTTGAGGTGACTTTCTTCATTTGATGACAGCAAGATGGGAGGTGGGGACAGCTGAGGTGGCAGGAGGAGGGGAGCTAGGGACAGAGGATGAACCCCACAGGCTCAGGCCAGTGATTTCTAACATTAGAGAGGTTTTGGTTAACTGTGAGCAAATGCAAGTGGCTTCCTTGAATCGGCTTTGTACCTCGGCGCAGCCTTCCTTGCGAGCGGGGCTGACTTCAAACCACCCCCCTCCCCACCACTCTGTGCTTTATCTCTGGGATTAAGGTTTTCTCTCCTCACCAGAAATCATTCAGCAAAATGAGTTAACCACTCCTGCCTCCGGGTAGCTCCCGTTTAACAACCTCTCCTGGGGAGCAGCTGTCAAGCTCGGCCCCAGGCTGGCGGGAAGATGACTCATTTACATACAGCCCGTCTCCAGCCTCCCCTCCCCAAGATCTGTCCCTGTCTCCCTGATGACTAATCCTTTCCAGGGATGAGATCACCGCCCCTTCTGCCCCCCACAGAAAGAGCAGAGCCCTCATCTCAGCCCAGAATTTTGGGAGAAGACTAAATCCAACACCAAGGGAGGCCTTTGATGGGACAAAGACGTGACCAATGAACCTGGCCCCCGGCGTGAGGAGCAATGAGATGAGGAAAGCTCTGCTCACCTACGCCGTCCCTCACTCCTCCCACCCACCTCGGGGCGCCCATGTGGGGCTTGTGTGGGGAAGAGCTCCGGGGTCACACCACCTCTCAGAAGGGAGACAGACTGGCCGGCCATGGGGAGAAGCTGCTCAGAGCAGCAAGACAATGTCAATTCAATCACTTTACCTCAACTCCTCTATCACACAGGAGATTTTCAAAGGAAGTTTCTGGTGGTTTGTAAAGCAAAGAATCCTGCTCTCAAGTGGATAGTTCCAACCCTCTCAATGAATTCGGTTTTATACACCTGGAGAAGCAGTCTCGTCCTTTCCATGGAGCTACAAGCCACATCTGGGGATGCTCAGTGTCCAGGCTGAGGGGGCACTCAGAGCCCTCGGGGACGACTCCATGCACCGAGGCCACTCCTTAAGGGCCTGGCTCCCTCCAACTGAGGTGTCCCCATGCTTGACCTTCCCATAGAAGCCAGCCTGGTTGGCTGCTTCAAAGGAGGAATAAAGACGAGGAGCCATGATGAAAACATACCCACACCTTCCTTTCAGCTGCAGCCAGGGAGGTGCTCTAGAGGCCCATGGGGAGCTGTGTGTCTGCTCTGCTAGTCCCTGACATGCGCCGGCCCTATGGGCTGGTAAAGAGGCTGCCCACAGCACCTCAGCACAAGGGTCTCTCTCTCTTTTCATCCAGCCCAAAATGTCAAAGCACAAGGGTCTCTGTCAGGACCTGGCTGTGGCCACTGGACTGCAGCACAGTCACACTGCAGCACACTGCAGGGGTGGGTAGGGCACACCCCTCCTCTAATGGGGGTGGGGCTGGAACTAAAGGCACATTCCACTCTCAGCTGCCACAGACAGATGGAGAGGTTGATGGCCGGCACACAGGAAGTGAGGGATGGTGGGGACTGAATTTATGGAGCCCCTATCCCAGACCAAGCACTTTGCTGGTGCTTTCACAGGTGTAATCCCCAGAGCGACTCCTGGGGGAGGTGTCTTTATGCCGGTGAGGAAACCAAGGCTCAGAGAAGTAAGGCAGCACAGGTCCCAGTCCCACACCCACAGCTCTTTCCACTCCACCTCTTGAGGCCTGACTCAGCCTTAGGTTCAGAGAGTGCGACTGTGATTTTTTCCCTGAGATGAGCATCAATCATACTGCGCCAGGGTACTTGCTGTGGCCAAAACGCCCGCCCTGGATCTGTGGCATGAGTCTGTGTCAGACCCTGTGTGACAGAAGGAGATGGAGGCTGAGGTTCAGAGACGTTAATGACCTTGAAGGTCAGGGTCACAGAAAATGGCACAATTGGGATTGCAACTCAGTTCTGCCCAATTTCAAATCTACCTTCCTGCCACCTCCTTGCCTTGCCTATTGTCCCCCTCCCTTCATGTGACCTGGGACCCAGACTCCCTGGTTTCTGGAAACATTCTCCTTTTGGCTCGTTCTGCGCGCTGTCCCAGTTGGTAATGTTGAGGCACAGCTCTGCCCAGATCACTCTCCGGCTCAGCTGCCCTGAGCTCCCCAGACCCACCTTTCAAGTTCAGGAATGACTTATTTCCTTTTCTCTTCACCTGTCTGAATACTTTCCATCATCTGGCAGCACTTTCAGCTCACCAGGCATTTAACTGTGTGCTGTCTTGTGACAGCCCCTGTCCTATTGTCCCAGAGATTTAACCCTTTGTGTTTTTCTACAGTAGCTTGCCAATGAGGACATGGCCCATGTCTTGGACTTCCTGCCACCCTCCAGAATGCAGGTCCTCAGGGAGCAGCTGCTAAATTCTCAACAGGACTGGCAGTTTGTCCAGTGATCACCAGCAGACACTACCAAAACCATGGTCTCCATGTTAGTTTCAGTTAACTCAACATGTTTTTGAGACCTGCTGTGTGCCAGACATGAGGGCAGGGGAAGGAAGACTATGATGAATAAGATTGCCCACAGACCTCCTGGAACACACCGGTAGTCAAACACAATTGAGCTTACTGGCTCACTGCAATGAGGAATCCTGGCCACCATGGCTTCTGGGGCATCTCAGTCAGAGGGTATCAAAGAGGGCTAATTTTTGGAGCTGGGCTTGAGTTCTTGAGTTAGGTGATTTAGGGAGGGCTTAAGGAAGCAGGTTTCACTCTGGATGCGATACTGCCAAAGAGCGGGAGTACTTCTATGACTGGGTATCTTAATTCTTAGCTATGAGAACGACATAGCGAGGCCAAGCTGTGACTGGCCAAGAAGCAGCAGTTGCTCATACTAACCAGATGAGGGATGTTTGGTGTTTTTGTGGTTTGGACGATGTTCCTGTTTTGGTTTGTGTTTGGACATGCTTATGGGGTGAATGGTCTTGTTTTTCTCTCACTCTGTCGTGGACATAAGGCGTCCTTGCCTGATCAGGGCTTCTATGAAATGCTTATGTTCCGTGGAAGATCCTCCCAGCCCTGCGGTGAGTGCCAGGCCAGCTCTCGGCGCTCAGGGGCTGCCTTCATCTTTCTCAAAATGCTGCTGTGCTCAGCAGCCCATAATAGCATTTTATTGGATGCCATTCATTATTTTTTGTAAATGAAATCCTTTCCAAATGTTCTAATTTACTTGGCTATGTATGTGCATGTGTGCACACATGCGTACTTAATTCCATACATGGAGCACACCGCTCAGTTGTGAAAATATGGGTGATTTTCCTTTTTTTTTTTTTTTTTTCTGAGATGGCATCTCGCTCTGTCGCCCAGGCTGGAGTGCAATGGCATGATCTTGGCTCACTACAACCTCCGCCTCCCAGGTTCAAGCGATTCTCCTGTCTCAGCCTCCCGAGTAGCTGGGACCACAGGCGCCTGCCACCATACCCAGCTAATTTTTATATTTTTAATAGAGACAGGGTTTCACCATGTTGGCCAGGATGGTCTCAATCTCTTGACCTCATGATCCGCCCGCCTCGGCCTCCCAAAGTGCTGGGATTACAAGTGTGAGCCACCGTGCCTGGCTGTGATTTTAAGTTTATTCTATATGCTTTTATAAATATTTCACATTTTCTGTGGTGCAAATGGGATAGCTGCTACTTTTGAAACCGTAAGTTCACCCCCAACAAACATTGTTATTTAAATTTATAAATAAAAATGAATAAGATATGATCCCTGTCCTCACACACAATGACCACAATGCCGTATGAAAATGACAGCGAGGGAGATATCAGGGGATTCCGGGAAGTAAGAGAAGAGGTTTGGGAGGGTGTCCCAGAGCAGGTGCCATTGGAACTGAGTAGTGAAGATGCCTTAGCCAGGCGATGGAGGCAGTCAGGCACAAGGTCTGCAAGGTCCAGGTTGGCATTCAAGGGTTCAGGTGTCGTGTGGATAAGACTTTCCAGGGAGCACGTGTGGTATGAGAATTAAGGCCCCTGAGGAACTCCAGTATCTAAGGGGCAGAAGAGGAGTCTCTGAAGGAGTCCGCATTCATTCAACAAACATTTATTGAGGGCCTACTATGTGCTGGGAACTGTGCTAGGGCCTTGGGATTCAATAGTATTCTAAACAGACCAAGTCCCCTGCCCTCAAGAAGCTTACATTTCAGTATGGGAGACAGAATAATAAACCACAAACAATTATGTGGCCTGTGAGAAAGTGGCAAGTGCTACGGAAAAATAAAAAATAGAGCAGGCTAAGAGGGTGAGGAGTGTGCGGGTGGGGAGGAGGCAGGTCATGGTTTTAAGTGGCGTGTGTCCCGGGAGGCCTCGTTAAGGAATGGATGTTTGATAAAGGATGAGGGTAAGAGTGTTCCAGGCTAGTCAACAGCCCGAGCAAAGGCCCTGAGGCAGAAGGGCTGGAAACAGAGAAGAAAAGAGTGAAAAAGGAGTGGGCATGGTGGCTCATGTCTGTAATCCCAGCACTTTGGGAGGCCGAGGCAGGTGGATCACTTGAGACCAGCACTTTGGGAGGCCGAGGCAGGTGGATCAGGAGTTCGAGACCAGCCTGGCCAACATGGTGAAACTCCATCTCTACTAAAAATACAAAAATTGGCCGGGCATGGTGGTGCACACCTGTAATCCCAGTTACTTGCAAGGCTGAGGCAGGAGAATCGTTTGAACCCAGGAGGCAGAGGTTGCAGTGAGCCTAGACTGCACCACTGCACTCTAGCCTGGGTGACAGAGAAAACACTGGACAAAGAGATTAGCCTGCAAATCCCTCCTGCACACTTTCAGGGCAAAGATTAGGTGAATAAATGTCCCTGAAATGAGAAAAACGAAGACTTTCATTTGATTTTAATGTGAGGGACAAACAGATAAACTAGTGATTTTACAAAAAGAAAAATAAATATAATATTCAAGTAGATTTCAAGTGACAGCCGATATGCTGAATATATTTGATAACTGTCTTCTCTTTCTCTGTCAGCAGAATCTCATGCAATTTTAAAAGGAAATTAGATTAAAGGAACACCCATCAACATCTTTAATAGCTGCAAGCAATGTGGAGCAAATTTTTTGTCTTATTTAACGTGGTCATCGCCATAACTCAGTAAAGACAATATCATCATTGCTCCCATTTTGTAGACAGGGAAATGGAATCCAGGATAAATAATGTAGCTTGCATGACATCAATCTTCCTCAAGTCTGAGCGAGAATTTATATCTCCCATTTCTCAACCTCATCTCTCAAGCCTATAATCTTTCAGTTATAACAAGGGAAACACTTGAGGGTGTATCAGTTTGTGTTTTGTTCATAGTGTTTATATGCTCTCAATCAACGACTGTTTATTAAAAATTTGTAGGAGGTGGTAGTAAAAAAAAAAAAAAAAGTTGCCGGGCGCGGTGGCTCATGCCCGTAATCCTAGCACTTTGGGAGGCCGAGGCTGGTGGATCACCTGAGGTCAGGAGTTTAAGACCAGCCTGACCAACATGGTGAAACCCCGGTTTCTACTAAAAATACAAAAATTTGCCGGGCGTGCTGGTGCATGCCTGTAATCCCAGCTACTCGGGGGGCTGAGGCAGGAGAATCGCTTGAACCCTGGAGACAGAGGTTGCAGTAAGCCAAGATCGCAGCACTGCACTCCAGCCTGGTGACAGAGCGAGACTCCATCTCAAAAAAAAAAAAAGTGTGTCTCTGGCTGCAGTACTGGGGACAGACTGCAGGGGTGAGATCAGCGAGTCTAGTTCAGAGGCTGTGGGTCAAACAGGTGGGGTGGCCCAGACTAGGGGAGTAGCCAAAAGGGGACTAAGGAAGGGAGGCCAAAGGGAGGCCACAAGCACAGGAGAGGATAAAGTTGCTGAAGCTAGAGGCCACTCAGGAAGGAAGGAATGAGGGGGCAAGGGGTCAGAAATTTCTGGAAGAATCTAGTAAGATGGTAACCTAACAGTTCTACTGGGATTTGGCAACTGGGAGGAAGCTGGCTCTGTGCAGGAGAGAAGGGGGCACCACTGCACGGATGCCAGACTGTGGAGGGCTGCAAAAGGAGCCGAAAGGGGAAGAAATGGAAGCAAGTAGGGGAGGCTGTGGTTAAAGCTCTTCCCAGGAAGGCCAAGGACATCCACAGCTGAAGTGTTCAGGAGCAGGGCAGACACTGCGTTTTCTTTATCTCAGAGAGGCTGTGTGTCTTGCCCATGTGTGAGTACAGTGGCTAAATCACAAGCCCTGGAGTCAAGGGTTTAGACTGATCCAGCCCCTGCTACTCACTGGTGGCCATCAGCAAGCTACGCACTATGCCTCAGTTTCCTCATCTATCAAGTAGACAGCACTGCCTTACAGGTGGTTGTGAGGATCAGAGGGGAGGGGACAGTTGGTGGACTTAGCAGAGTGCTTGGCACAGAGGAAACACTAAATACGTTTCTTCAGCGCCTTCTTAAGGTTAGGCATCCGCATAGGGCGAAGCAGGGAGGAGAAGGCCTCGCCGGGCAGACCTACCTTGGAGAAGATACAAGCAATGGTGCTAAAGTTTCACAACAGCGTCAACCCCCTCCCTCTCATGTGTACTCACAGCTACTCACTTCCCTACTCTGTGCCAGCCATGAGGTGTAGTCACTGTGCCAGGGGGCTGAGTGTCCAGCCCGGGACGTGAGAGGGCATGGGCTCACCTCCTCAGGGTTTGAATGAGACCCCAGTAACCATAGCAGTAAAGACCCCTCAAATGCCATCTCTACATTAAAATGGGTGATCAGAAAATAGTAGGTGAATGACAGTGCCCTCACTGCCCACAGAAGTGCCTTCACTCAGATTTAGTGCTCTGTCTTCTGCCTTTCTGAAGGGACAGTGGAAGCATCCATTTGAAGAGTCTCCCTGTGTCTTCTGCAAAACCAAAGAAAAACCATCACTGCCCATGTCTCTCTTTAAAGATCTGTTAGGCTAGGCACGGTGGCTCATGCCTGTCATCCCAGCACTTTGGGAGGCCAAGGCAGGAGGATTGCTTGAGGCCAGGAGTTTGGGACCAGCCTGGGCAACATGGTGAGACTCCATCTCTACAAACAATTAAAAAAAAAAAAAAAAGCTGGGCTTGGTGGGTCACACCTGCAGTTCCAGCTACTCAGGAGGCTGAGGCAGGATTGTTTGAGCCCAGGAGGTCAAGGTTGCAGCGAGCTGTGATTCTACCACTGCGCTCCAGCCTGGGCAACAGAGTGAGACCCTGTCTCTACATAAATAAGATCGATCTGTGAGATTCCTTCCTTCTAGAATTCAGAATCTGAGGTGCTCGTTTCCCGAGGGCGCTTGTGACTTGCTGCCTTTTATTGAACCCTGAGTGCCCTATAGCCCATTTTGAGTGTTCCAATGGGAAGTACAGAGCCACTGTGACCATTCATTGCTACAGAGCTGCACCTCAGTACCTGATACATCCCTCACCCTTTTCCAGTGATTTTTAGCTTCCTTCAACCCTCTCTCTTTCCCTCATCCTCCTCCTGTCCACAGGAAGCCCGTTAGGAGCCTGCTATGGCAAGCGCTGTGCTAGGACACGGTCCTGCACTCTTAGAGCTTGTGGTTCAGTTATTCTAGTTTCAGCACTTACATTCGTTCAAATCCTTTGTGGAAGCAAGCTGGCTTTTAGTCACCAGCAAGAGCAATTTGTGAAAATCACCAACCCACACCAAATATATGAAATATCTTCCCTTAAGGTGGTCTTTAAAATTTGGGCCGACTCTCCTCCCTCTAGGAATGTTCTGATGAGTTTCAGTCTGAAGGCAGGGAGATGGTCTCGGTGACCTCCCGGGACCCTATTCTGGGCTGAACTGTATGCCCCATAAATATGCATGTTGAGATCCTAACACTCCAGTACCTCAGAATGTGGCTGCACTGGTAGAAAGGGCTTTTTAAAAAAGGGAATCAAGGTAAAATGAGGCCATTAGGGTGAGCCCTAATCCAATCTGGCTGGTGTCCTTATAGGAAGAGAATATTAAGACACAGACCTACACAAGGAAAACCATGTGAAGACACAGAGAAGGTGGTTGTCTGCAAGCCAAGGAGAGAGTCCTCAGAAGAAACCAACCCTGCCAGCCCCTTGATCTTAGACTGCTGGCCTCCAGAATTGTGAGAAAATACATTTCCATTGTGTAAGTCCCCCAGTCCGTGGTACTTTGTTATGGCAGCTGGAGGAGACTGGGGCCGCCTGTTTGCTTGGCTGCAGAAGCCCCACGTGGCTGCACCCTGGCTCATTCTGTTTTCTGTAGCAGCAGCAGCAGTGGCGGCAGCAGGGAGCCCAGGATGCAAAGCTTGGTTTCTGAGCCCTGATCAGGAGGCTGTGTTTATATTTATCCTGCTAACTGCAGGGGACTGTTTATACCCAGAGAAATAACCTCCTGGGCGGGTGGGGGCAGCCAAGGAACCAGCTGCTTCCATCAGGCCTGCTGGGCTCCTCCAGGTTCTCATCATACCACTTCTCTCGAGGCTCTCTCTGACGCAGCTCTCCTCACTCCACACCGGGCTTGGGCCCAGGCGCACAGCCTGGTCTTCCTGAGGATGCTCAGACGTGGAGACCGACTGCTCCTCACAAGCACCCTGGCACGTGCACAGCCCAGGGACTGGAGCCTTTGCAAACAAGTCACAGTCCTAGTCTGAGATTCAGTGCAACCTAGGTGCCCAATAAACAGAACAACAAGGATTTTTTTTTTTTTTCAGTTTTCAAATAAACTGTAAAATGCCTCTGCCACCCATTCTCCCTTCTTGCTCCCCTTCATGGGAGCTCTGAGGGGAGGATCTCTGGGGTGGGTTCCAGCAACCCTGGGCCTGTTCTGGGGTCTTGCAGCGAGGCTGAGCTTTCAGGAGCCTATGAGATATTTCACCTGGACCCTGGTCACAGTACATAGATTTTTGTTTTATCAGAGAAATCACTGCCACACTGTGACCCTTAAGGTCCTCAGCAGGGACTGGGTGAGGTGAGAGTATCAAAGCCAGGTGAGAGCACTCAGTTTCTGCCTTTGAGCGTGTGAGAAGCTCGCTCATGCACAGTGACAAGCAAGAAAGACACAGGAAACTTACAGGTTTTCCGCACTGACTAGTGAAAACACACTTTACACTTCTGGGTCAACAAATATATGGGTCAATTCACACACTGGCATGAGAATGAGTTATTTTCATTAATTTGTTTAGAGATGGGGCCTCACTGTGTTCCCAAGGCTGGAGTGCAGTGGCTACTCACAGGCACAATCATAGCACGATACAGCCTCAAACCTCTGAGCTCAAGAGATCCTCCCACCTCAGCCTCCGAGTAGTTGGGACTATAGGTGTGCACTACTGTGCTTGTCTAACGTGTTCTTTTTAAAGGAATTTGTTGAGGTGGGGACTTTAATTTACTTGAGCAGATGTATCAATGTAGCTGTGAATAAGGAGCTACCAGGGCATTAGACTGCAGAGCCTGACACAACCACCATCACCACAATAAATAGCAACAACCACCACCACAAGCATAGACAACTACAATTTTTTTTTTTTTTTTTTTTTTTTTTTTTTTTTTTTTAGCTCTGATTACTACACTGTGTTGCTTTCCTCACTGAGGCTTACGTGGGGTCTTCTGGTTTTAGAGATCATTTTCACACACAGTTTATTTACATTTCTTCACAACCACCTAGTGAGGTAAGCATTATCCTCGGTTTTTAGATGCACAATCTGAGGCTCAGAAAAGTGCAGTCTAAGGTCACTTTGTGAATAAGTGATAGAGGGAATGTCAGAATTTGAGTCAGAGACTCCACAAAGGCTGACCCTCCTTGCGGGTCTCTGACAACACTGTAAAAACCTGTGGGAAGCTCTGCTGGATTGCTGGGCGCTCCTGTTCTATGGCAGGACAGCCTAGAAGGCGACGGGGTGTCTTCTCCAAGACATATGCTCTGTTGGCTCTTTGGGAGAAAGGGCAGAGTGGGGGATGAGGACGGTCATGCAGGCTGGCACTGCCCAGAGGCTGATCTGCCGGGAGCTGGGCTAGCAAGCTGGGGATGGGGGATGGGTCATTCCCTCCTCCCCGCTGTCACTATAATTCTGGAGATCTGTAAAAGGATGTTTAACATGTTTAAAGTCTTTGTTTCCCATCCTTCTGCCAAGGATTGAGACATCGCCCACCCAGCTTCAATCCTCATAGCTACTTCTGCCACTGATGGGAGGAGGACTGAGGTTCTTTCTACCAAGGAGCCAGGAGGATAGCTGTCACTGCTCCTGGAAGCAGGGACTCCCAGATGTGGGGGTAAGCACCCAGGGCCTGCCTTCCCTCCACTCTTGGTGGCTTCCAAAGGCCAACATTCTGGAAAGCCCACCACCCATGTCTCCTCTGTTTCTATTGGAGTGACTGCTGCTTCCGCAGAGAGTATTAGCAACGAAGACAGCCTTCCACCCTGATGCCAGACACACGGACACACGAGCACTAGCATCTTGGACTACCCGACTCCCCCTCGGCATACACGTAGCGTTTCAGGGATAAAGCTACACCAAAGGAACCCTCCCATATCAACGCTTGGTACAGCCTCAGCCTGTAACGCTTCCCTTTCGAAGAGCTGTCCCTCCAGCAAGGGAACCCCTGGCATCTCTGCCGAGGGCATAAACCATATCAGCTCTGAATTACAAAGAATGTTTACTGAGAACCACACTTGGGAAGACCTTTCTCTTTCAAACCCTTCCTTGCCAGGCCCCAGTGATGGCTAACATCATTGTTCCCGGTGTTCCTACTGAAACACGTTGGTCGTGTGTACTTTCCTGTCTAACTCATAGACTGCAAAAGCTATAATTTCATGGGATTTGTTTTAAGTGCCCTTTTCTGGCAGATGTAGGCTCAGTATGAGCACTCTGTAATTTTCCAGCCTCCTAAATGGCCCCCTTGCAGCTTAAATATCGCATGGTGTAACCCACTCTTTTCCTACCCTCCAGACAACCCGATTACTCACACAGTCTTCACCAGGGCCCTCCTGGGTGGGTCCCCCAGGCTACGTCCTGTGGGGGAGGATGCAGTCATGCTTATGACAAACCATGGCACATCCTCTCCGAGGAATACTATGCATCCAACAAGAGGGATGCTTAGAAAGTTGATGTCAACATCACATACCAATACACAAAAACAAAACCCAAATTCATCCAGAAAATAGACTCAAGGACAAAAAAATCTCTGGAGTACTATTTTAGTGATGAGGCTAAGGGCTTGTCTCCCCTCACTTTTTTTATGCTTCTCTCTTTTTCATATGTTCTATAAGAAGTATCTATTATTTGAGTGAATTAAAGACCACTCGTTTTGTCATTATTTTTTTTTTTTTTGAGACGGAGTCTCGCTCTGTCGCCCAGGCTGGAGTGCAGTGGCCAGATCTCAGCTCACTGCAAGCTCCACCTCCTGGGTTTACGCCATTCTCCTGCCTCAGCCTCCCGAGTAGCTGGGACCACAGGCGCCCGCCACCTCGCCCGGCTAAGTTTTTGTATTTTTTAGTAGAGACGGGGTTTCACCGTGTCAGCCAGGATGGTCTCGATCTCCTGACCTCGTGATCCGCCCGTCTCGGCCTCCCAAAGTGCTGGGATTACAGGCTTGAGCCACCGCGCCCGGCCTGGTCATTATTTTTTAAAGGCAGGGTCTCACCGTCTGGGTGGGGAGCGAAGTCATACACAAGGGAGGAGATGGCAAGGTGCTAGGAGGTCAGATCATCACTGGCAGAAGGCGAACGAAGGAGAAGGCTCCATGAAGACTGGATGATGAAGGTGGGCTCTGCAGAGGGAGTGTGTCTTCGATATGTGAGGGGGAGAGGACAGGCAGGGATGCTCCACGCAGGGAGAATGCTATGAATGAAGACCGGAGGGACAATTCAGGGTCTTGCTGACTAGTTTGGCTGGAGGAAAGGCTGCAGTGAGGGCAGCATTAGCCACACTCGGGCATGGAAAGGCTGGGGATCACTGAAATGCAAAGTGGCTTCTCCTGAAAGAAACCAGGAAGGCTGCTACCAGAGAGTGGACCCTTTGGGAAGCCTGGACACAGATGGACGTCTTTTCCCAATTCAGTCATTTATAAGTAGCTCATATGTCTCTCAATTCCTCATCATTTGTGCAGCACCAATTTTGTGGGGAGTAGGGGGACTAGTTATGGAGTCAGGGACACCTGGGCTAGAATCTCAGCTCTGTCGCTTGCTTTTTGATCTGAGACAGCCATTTAACCTCTTTTTGCCTCAATTTCCTCATCTGTAAATGAGATGTGAACTGTGCTCACCTCCACAGGATGCTGATGAGGATTAAATGAGATGAAGTGTGTAAAATGCTCAGCATAGTGCTAATAGCATGACCACCTCGAAATGCAAGCCATTTGTGCTAACGGATGGTCAGCAAGGAACAGAATTTCTAAAGAGAGTAGATAAGAAAAAAAGAGAAGAGGAGGTCGTGGAATATAAAGCCAACACTGAATTGCACTTAAGCTTTTTTTTTTTTCTTCTCAAATAATTTGCTCAGGGCTGGGGCAGCCAGTATCATCTACATGCTCTCTCCCTCAGGGAGGAACCCATCCAGCACTAACCTTCCGAAGAGGCAACTATGGACAGGGAAAAGCTGTAAATGAAGCAAGTGTCATAAGTTCTTCAGTAACACCCTCTCTCTTATTCAAAAACCTCCAGTGGCTTCTTAGGGTCTAGAACTGTAACTCCCAATGATCTGGCTTGGAATCCTTTGGGAACTCTGCAGTTATTGCAAAGGCATATCAACCTACTTGGTCATCAATGGTTGTTTGCAACCTTAACGTTCTCTTACATGGTTATGCTATTACTTTCCAAAAATATGTAAATGGTTTTCTGATGAAGATGCACTTAGAAGTGCTACTGAATTAATCCAGAGGACTGCGTGTGTCAATATGCATTTTCCCTATTAATTAATGGATACTGAAAGTATATGTAACTTCCATCATATGGGTGCTGTGAAAATATTCCTCGCATTTAAAGCGATCCTCACGTTTAAAAAGTTGGGAGCAGTCTGAGCAAAATGGCAAAACCCTGTCTCTATGAAAACTACAAAAATTAGACAGGTGTGGTATTGAGCACCTGTAGTCCCAGCTACCGGGTAGGCTGAGGTGGGAGGATCTTCTGAGCCAGGGAGGTTGAGGCTGCAGTGAGCTGTGATCATGCCACTGCACTCCAGCCTGGGTGACAGAGGGAGACTCTCAGTGGAAAAAAAAAATAGTTGGGAGACTTCTGGTTCAAGATGATTATTTAATTACCTCAATTTGTCTACTCTCCCTCTTAAGGCCCTATTTAAATGATGGTAAAAGGACATAAAGGTATAAACTAGCAACAACACAGGGAATGGGTAGCGGGTTTACAGTGGAAGGGCCCGAGAAGTTTCAGCATGCTGGTGCAAGACGGACAGCTTGACAGAGCTGTAACTGACGAAGGCAGGTGGAGAAACCCACAGCTCAGAGGGAGTACAGCTGAGAAGGGGAAGCAGGGGAACTGCCTGGAAGAACCCTGAAGAGATTTGGGTGTGGGAAAGGCCATATAGATAGTGGCTGGCTGCCCAACCCCTGACCCAAAAAGAAAGCCCACAGTCCATAAGCCCCGCCTATGCACACCAAGCTTCCAGTCCAATTTTCTATTTTTAATTCTTAAATGTGAGTAGACAGCCACAATTCAGACATTTGAGGAAAGCCTGCAAAGCCCTCTCTTGCATCTCCTCCTAGCTCAGCCTCCTTCATCTTCAAGGGCACTGCAGCTCAATCTTCAGATCTCTTTTCTTCTGGCTCCCATGATCGCGCCTGGGACTCTGTGGTTCCAACCTTGACAGCAATTGAAATTACTCTCATGAGGAGTTTTACAAAATGCTAATTCGTAAGCCCCCACTTCCAGAGAGCATGATACAACTGGTTAGGGCACAACCTGGGCATCAAGGCTTAAAAACTCCCAGGTAATTTTAATATGCATCCAGGCTTGAGAACCACTCTCCTAGGAGATCTTTTCTTTTTCTTTTTGCGTCTGGATCTGGCTCTATTGCCCAGGCTGGAGTGCAATGGCACGATCATCGCTCACTACAACCTTGAACTCCTGGCCTCAAGTGATCCTCCTACCTTAGCTTCCAGAGCCCCCTAGCTGATATTGGCAGGGCTTTATTTATTTATTTATTTATTTTTGAGATGGAGTCTCACTCTGTTGCCCAGGCTAGAGCGCAGTAGCACGATCTCGTCTCACTGCAACTTCTGCCTCACTGTTTCAAATGAATCTCCTGCCTCAGCCTCCCAAATAGCTAGGATGACAGGCATCTGCCACCATACCTGGCTAATTTGTATTTTTAGTACAGATGGGGTTTCACCATGTTGGCCAGGCTGGTCTCAAACTCCTAACACATATGAGTGGTTCTCACTCCTGGCTACATATTAGAGTTGATATGGTTTGGATTTGTGTCCCTGCCCAAAACTCATGTTGAATTATAATCCCCAATGTTGGAGGAGGGGCCTGGTGGGAAGTGATTGGAACATGGGGGTGTATTTCCCCCTTGCTGTTCTCGTGATAGTAAGTTCTCATGAGATCTGGTTGTTTAAAAGTGTGTAGCACCTTCTCCTTCGCGCTCTCCCTACTGCTGCAGCCATGAAGGACCTGTCTGCTTCCTCTTTGCCTTCTGACATGATTGTAAGTTCCCTGAGGCCTCTCCTGCCAAGCTTCCTGTAGCTTGCAGAACTGAAAGCCTATTAATCTTCCTTTCTTTATAAATTACCCACTCGCAGGTATCTTCTTCAGTGATGATAACATTGTTTTAGCCAGGGTTAAGAACCAGTGGTCTATAGGCTGGCAAATCCCAAATTTGTATCTCAAAGCCAACCTGTCCCTTGAGTTCTAGACTTGCCTATCCAGTGTCTAGCTGACATTTGGCTTGGAAGTGGAAAAGTCATTTCAAAATTAACATTTCCAAAACAAAGCTCTTGATTCTCCCTCCCAATCAGCCCCTCCTTGATTCTACTTCAGCCTTCCCTATCTCAGTAAATGGCAAATCCACCCTTGCAGTTGCTAAGGGCAAAAGTCTTAGAGTCCTTTTTTATTCTTTTACTTTCTCTCACACCCTACATCTGATCCAGGAACAAATCATGCCACCCTACTGTCAACACTTATCCAGATTCTACCCACTGACTTTTGCTTCAGGCACGAGGGCGTAGCTGAATCCAGACTTCCCTCAGATCATAATCAACCAGGAAACTGGACAAAGTCTATGAGATAATTATTTTCAGACACTGGAAAACAGGTAGCTCAGGATATGGTCCCTGAGAGAAGGGAAACAAACAAGGTGAGCCCTTCAAAAGCCCTAGTTTTTGCCCGGTGGCAGTTTTCAGACAGCCATGGGAGTGGGAGAGGTCCAGACAGAGCCCAGCACTCTTGCTGAATTGAGGGGAGAAATTCAAGTTCACGGAGGATAAAGCAGCTGTCACTGCTTAACTGCTAGAACTACTGTGAAGTACTGGAGAGGAAGGAACTATCATGAAAAAGAACTCCAGAAATCTACTAGGGGCCCCTCTCTGTTATTCACAAAGGTCTGAATAACAATCTATGCAGGTATAGGGTAAAACATAGAAAAAAACAAGACCAAGAAAAACAACTTCCAGGAAATAACTTCCAGAGAGCTGTAAACCAAAAATTTCCAGAGCCCTCACAAAGCCAGGAACCACCTGAGTCCCTACCAGTCAAAGGTGGAAAGGTTTCACTGAATCCACAAGGCATTCAGTAGAGACCCCAGAAAGGTTATTCTTTAATAGTGTGGCTCATCTAGTCCTAGAGAAAAGACTCCTTTAGACCTGCCTTTAAAAAGCTTAAAAACAAGTCTGGGAAATAACAACTGATCTATAAAGAACTATCTGGCGGAACAAAGTCCAACCCTGCTTGAAAGAGTACAAAACAAGCATCAACAATGTAAAGTTCATAATGTTCTGATCTCAAATACAAAATCAGATATGCAAAGAAGCAGGAAGATGTGACCCACAAATAAGAGAAAAACAGTCAATAGAAACAGACCCAGAAATGCCAGAGATTATGGAATTAGTAAAGGCATTTAAATATCTGTTAAAATATGTAAAATATGCTCAAGATTTAAAGGAGAAACATAACGATGAGAAAAATGGGAAAATTTTTTAAAAACCAAGTAGAATTTCTAGAGATGAAAAATATAATGTCTGAAATGAAAGGTTCACTGAATAGAGTTAACAACATACTAGAGACTGCTGAAAAAGGTTGAACTTGAAGACACAGCAATAGAACTATTCAAAATAAAGCACTGTAACTAAAAAAAGACTGAAAAGAGCTTTAGCTACCTGCACAACAATGTAAATTAAGACTAACATATGTGCAATTGGAGTTCAAAAAGAGAGGATAGGGTAGCAAAAATAATATTTGAAGCAATAATGTCAAAATCTTTCCAAATTTGAGAAAATTTATAAACACACAGATCCAAGGAGCTCCATAAACACAAGGGAAACTACACAAAGGCACATCAAAATCAACTTGTTGAGAGTCAGGAATGAAGAAAAACCTTAACAGCAGCCAAAGAAAGGAGACACAATTACTTATAGACAGAGATAAAAATATTCACAGACTTTTTTTTTTTTTTTTTTTTTTTTTGAGATGGAGTCTTATTCTGTCACCCAGGCTGGAGTGCGGTGGCACGATCTTGGCTCTCTGCAACTTCTGTCTCCCAGGTTCAAGTGATTCTCCTGCCTCAGCCTCCCATCTGGAATTACAAGTGTGCACCACCATGCCTGACTAATTTTTGTACTTTTAGTAGAGATGGGGTTTCACCATGCTGGCTAGGCTGGTCTCAAATTGCTGACCTCAAGTGACCCGCCCACTTTGGCCTCTCAAAGTGTTGGGATTACAGGTGTGAGCCACCACACCTGGCCACAGACTTCTTATCAGAAACTGCAAGCCAGAAAACAATCTTTAAGGTGCTAAAAGAAACAGGAAAACAAAACAATGAAAAAAACCCCACACTTCAGTAAATATGCATTTCTTTTCTGAAAGATATTCTGAAAGATATAATCACTTCTCACTGGCTCCACCAAACATGCCCTAGTCCAAGTCATCATCATTTCTCACGTGGAATATTTCAAAAGCCTGCTAACGAGTCCCCACACTTCTATATTTCCCCCGTACAGTTTTTTTGAACAGCAATGAGTGATCTTATAAATCAGATCATGTCACGCCTCTTTTGTCTCCCCGCTTATTTTAACCTAAGTTTTGCCTCAGGATCTAATCATGCTTCTTCTCAAAACCCTCCTGTGGCTCCCCATTTCACTCAGAGTAAAACCCAAAGGTCTTGCTGTGGCCTGGAGACCCTGCATGACCTAGTCTCTGGCTACTGCTCTGACGTCACATTCTAACTCTCACTTGCCCCTCCTCCAAACACTATTCCAGGCACACTGGCCTCCTTCCGGCTCCTCCAGCAAACCCTGCAAGCTCCTCCTAAGGGACCTTGGCACTGGCTGGAGCCCTCTTCCTCCAGGCAGCCACACGGCTCACTCCCTTACTTCATTCCAAGCCTCCACTCAGGGGTCACATCATCCAAGAGACCCTTTCAGACCACCCTACTTCCATCACTTTATTCTCAGCCTGGTTTTGTTCTTTTTGCAGCATTTACCACCACCTGACACTTATTTGTATGTTTATTGTCTATCTCCCCCAACTAGAACGTTAGCTCCATACAGTAGGGACTTTGTCTACTTTTTCACTGCTGTATCCCTGGGGATTTTAAGTTGCTGGCACATAGTGGGGCGCTCAAGAAATATTTGTTGAATAAATGGATGAATGGGGATCATGTTTTCTGGATGCCAAATTAGAATACAGGGCCTGCTAAGTGTTCTGGAAAATACGGTGTATGAAATCAATATCACCCCCTACCCCACACAGCACCATGTTTTTCTGGAGCTCTCCAGTTCTAGACTCCTTAACACATAAAAATATTTTGGTGCTAGTCCTGGGGAAGGCAGATTATTGGTTTAAGATTCAGTTCCAGCCACAGGCTGCCCTGTGCATAAATCTAGGGGGCTACATGGAGTTCTGAATGACATGTGTCTCACTACAGCGGTATTACAGAGAAAGCCTGGAAACATTACAAGGGAGTAGAACCAGGGCCTTGTAGATACTGGCTCATTCAATCCTGCAACCCAGAGGAGCTAGGTCTCTTCCTGAAGGGCCTGCATCACCTCCTTCCTTCTTGTTCGGCCCTGGGGACGGGGTGTGGTGGGGGGAAGCTCAGAAACTGAGATAGAATTTATCAGCGTACAGGCTCCGAGTCTGCAGCTAGGATGCCCTTTACAGCTATAAAAGAATAAGTTTTATGGAAAAACATTAAAAAAGAAATAAAGCAAGAATGTAGATGGAAGTCAAGGGGACTCTAGGGACAAAAATGCTATGAATTAAGGTCATTGCTACACACCAACCTCTGCTGCAACCCTGCCCCCACCAACCGGTACTGCCTTTCCCACCTGCAGGGCACAGGAGGCTGCCCTCAGCAATCTCTGAGTAGTGAGGGGAGGGCTGCCCTGCTGAGCCCAGCTTTGGAGGACGAGCATCTTCCTCCAGCCTCAGCCTGCTTCATTCCCTACTTCCTGTGTGGCTGCAGCATCTTCAACTGCCTTCCCCCCATTATGAGACATGCCCACAAATCTCCAGATAGCATTGTTAGAAACCCCAGAGCCCTGTAGGGCATGGCGGCTCATGCCTGTAATCCCAACACTTTGGGAGGCTGAGGTGGGTAGATTACTTGAGGCCAGGAGTTCAAGACCAGCCTGGCCAACATGGCGAAACCCCATCTCTACTAAAAATACAAAAATTAGCTGGGCGTGGTGGTGCATGTCTGCAATCCCAGCTACTTGGGAGGCTGAGGCACAAGAATCACTTGAACCCGGGAGGCAGAGGTTGCAGTGAGCAGGGATTGCACCACTGCACTCCAGCCTGGATGACAGAGCAAGACTCTGGCTCCCCCTGTGCAAAAAAAAAAAAAAAAAACCCAAAACAAACAAAAACAGAAAAGAAATCCCCAGGCCCCTGATCAGCCCCTTTCCCTAGATCTTCCCGTGTGGGCATGATGTCAAGGAATGAGGGGGGAATAGAGAGTAAGAAGACCCAAGGTCAGCAGAGGTCATGTTGAGTCTTGTTGAGTGCCAATAACCAAATTCTGTCTTTGGCTCCTGCAAATATCTCTTACCCCTTTTCTTTTGCTCCTTTCCAAAGGCCACGTGATTCCCCAGTCCCTATCCCTAGTCCCCTCTACCCAATTCATCCTGCCACAAATATTCAGCATCCTGGACTGCTATATAAACAAATGAGCAAACATTTACTGGTTCTAAGGCTATGCAAGGGTCCTCCCCACGACCCTGTGAGGTAGACCTCACTGCGAGAGTGCATAGCTCTTCAGTCTAATGTGACAAATTCTGCTCTTTGTTTAAAGTGTGAACATCAGTAGTTATAAAATAAAATTATAACTCATAGATTATGAACCACTTAGAGTGCATAAAGAAACAATTCACGTTGGCAGTCCTCCTGAATGGTTTGGAATCACATAGCAGTTCAGAGCTGAATATACAAACTAAGCACATATTCCTCAGTGATTTGTCACTGATAGAGATATACAAGTTTTTTTTTTGGAGGTGGGGGGGGACACAGGATCTCACTCTGTCACCCAGGCAGAAATACAGTGGTAAGCTCTTGATAAAGTGAAGAGACAGTTGATAATGGGCTGATTTAACGTTTGAGGTGAACAGCCAAAACAAGGGACTTCACAATTATCTGGTTGTTTGAAGGCAGTCTAGAGACTAACAATTTAGACTAATGAGATTGCCTGACTTAATGGCATAACTATATAGTGACTAAAGCACCAGAATCTTCTTCTAAAACAGTCATGATCACATTACACCCCTGTTCAAGAACTCCAGTGGATTCCTGTTGCCCCCATACCAAGTCTAAATGTTTCCACCTGGCTTTCAGAGCCCTCCAATATGACCTTAACCTATTGAAGCAGTTTCACCTGTCACTGTTCCTTAACTTGCTAAAGGCAGGCTGGTCCTGACCTCACTCACATTACTCTTTCAAACCTGCCTACCCTGCAACCTGAGAGGTGGCATCAGACATACTAGAAAGAACAAAAGATCTGGGGTCAGAGAACTCAGCTCAGGGTGTAGCTTTGCCACTTACATGTGAACTCAGTCAGATTATCTATTAATAAAAACATGGGCCCACATTAGAGTGCTTATGAAATACCAGGGCAAGACTAAGCACCTGCATTCACTGTCTCATATAATTCTCCCAACCACCACAGGATACAGGTGTTATTATGATTCCCATTTTATAAATGTTAAAATGGAAGCTTTGGAAGTTCATCTATTCAACAAACACAAGGTACTGTGCTAGGCAATGGGAATATAATAGTGGACAAGAGAGACAAGAACCCTGGTCTCATGGAGCAGGGATTGAGCAGAGGTCAGGCAACAAACAAACACATAAACACGTATTTGTTCATGAACAGGATGATTTCCAAAAATGGTACATGTTCTAAGGACGATAAGGCAGAATAGTGTAAGGGACAGTGACTAGGGGTTAGTGGGGGACACTACTATAATCAGGGAGACCAGGGAAGGCTCCTCAAGGGTGACGTTTTAGCTTTAGACATGAGGCTTGAATGTGGTTAAGAGAAGTCAGCTATGCTATGACTCACAGAGTAGTGCGCCAGGCAGCAGGAACAGCAAGTGCAAATGCCCAGAGGTCTGGTAAGTCCAGTGTGGCTGTAGTGCATTGAGTGAAGGGGAAAGCAGTACCAGTGAGGCTGAGGGAGGACAGGGCCAGATTATGCAGGGCCTTGAATATCATGGTGAAGAGTCAGATTTTGTGCAACAGGAAGTCACTGAAGGATTTCAAACAAGCAAAGGACTTGGCCTGACTTCCATTTATAAAGATCTCTTTGGCTGTGTGTGAAGAACAGGTTGTCAAGGAGCACAGAGAAAGTTAGGGGATTGGTTAGAACACTAACTTAGTTGCCCCAGCAAGAAATGATGGTAACAGTTGGAGTAGACTGGTAGTGATGGGCAGGGAGACAAGTGGATGGAATCAGAATGTATTTTGCAGATTGAGCTGACAAGAGTTGATGATGAATTGGATATGAAAGTTTAGGAAAAAAAGAGGAATCAGGACAACTCTTTATATGGATGACATTTATTGAGATGAAGGCTCATGGAGCAGCGTACCAAGGAGCAGGAACAGCTTGTGAGGGGAATAGTCAATAGTGGGATACAGCAGGAATCAGGAGTTCTATTTTGGGCTTTTAAAAGTTTTGATACATACTGAATATCCATGTGAAGATGCCAAGTGGGCAGTTGGACCCATGGCTCTGAAGCTTAGTGTAGAAGATGGGTTATTCATCAATAGATAAATGGGTTTAAAGCCAAAGGGTGTGAAGGGGATCAGAGTATGCCATCCCCAAATATGTCACTTTGGCATAAGGATTGTTTTGAGCTGCAGGCAATTTGGAAGCAGCAGATGCAGAGAAAGCTCCTTATCCTCCCCTATCTGCCTAAAGGCAGGACATAAATTTCCCTTTGCCAAGGTGTCCTCCTTCCCTTCTCTGTACTCTTAATCACTGGGGACCCCATTATCACTCCAGAGATTGCACGAGATTGAGTCTGCATAACAAACCTTACTAAAACCAAACCTTATTCTCCATTAGTTTCCCCCTATATTTATCTTCCCATAATTTACCACTTCTAAAAGTCCAAACTCCTTTTATCGCATCATTACTTCACAATTTATCACTCTTTGTTAAAACGGTATATAACTTCTTTTTAGGTAATTACTTTTCTATGAAGGCCTCCATATGTATATCCAGTAAACCTTTTCTCCTGTTAATCTGTCTTTTAATTCAGGGCCCTAGTCACTGAAACTAAGAAAATGTAGGGGAAAAGCTTTTCCTCTACAGGTGAGAGATTGTTTGGAGACAGTCCAGAGTGAAGACTGAGCATGGGGCCCTCTCACACTAAGAGGTCACATAGAGAAGATCCAGCAAAAAGGACCAAGGAAAGCAGCCAGTGAGGATCCAGGACGGCATGATGTTCTGGAAGCCAAGAGAAAAGAGGAGTTTGAGGATAAATGGTCAGCCATGTCAAATGCTGCTGAGATGCTGAGGACAGGGAAGTCATCACTGGATTTTTTAGGAAGGGGGCCACTAGGCACCTTACAATCACATAATTACTGGAAAAGTGGAGCTGGACTCCTGATTGATGTGGATCCAGGGGAGAAGGGCAGGTAAGGGAGATGTTGACTACTCTTCTGAGAAGGTTTCCTGTAAAGGAGGGCAGAGAAATGGGAAAGTAGCAGGAGGGTGATGCAGGGTCTATTAAGAAGGAAGAATATATATGTTTGCATACCGACAGAGTATAAATTAACAATGCATGGGGAGTGGGTAATGGCAGGAACTAAGTCCAGGAGGAAGTTAGAGGAAGTGAGACCCAGTGAAACTGGCATTTGTAAGTGGGCACTTCATCCACTGTTACAGGAGAGAAAGCAGCTCCACATGGTGGGTGGATTTAGGGGTGTGAAGATAAGAAAGTCCCTTTCTGATTATTTCCTCAATGGAGTGTGAAAAAAAAGGTAATTAGCAGAGAGTGAGGGGAATGGGAGGCTAAAGGTGAGAAGAGGGAGGATAAGTGGAGGACACAGTAGGAAGTACAGTGGGATGGGGGGGTGCTGCCAGTGTGGAGTGTCCAGCTGGTACTAAGGGTCGCTAATTTAAAGTTGGACCAGTTAGCATCTCTGCATAGTTTCTTAGCCACATTCAGCTGCTTGGGGGCAGATGAAAAGTAAGTGGAAAGTTGGTATTTTAACAGGAGTACAACATAGGGAGAGAGAGGCAAGGAAGTTAAGGGTCTCTGAAAAGGGAATGAATCCAAGCTGGGTTAAAAAAGAAATGCAGGCTCAAAGAAGGTGGTGGGAAAATAAGAGTGGGAGTGTAAAGGACCTGTAGGTCTTACAGCCAAAGGATTATGATCTCACCCATATAGGGTGAGATCAAAGGATGGGAGCTGGAAGCACGGGAGGTAGTGGTCAGAGGTGAGATGTCTGGAGTCAAAGACTTTGAAAGTAATGCAGTTACTAGTAATAGCAAGGACACAGATAGAACCAAATGACCTGCTGGGGTGGGATGGAAAGAAATATGGTTATAGATGAGATGGTTAAGGAGCCCAGCCAGTTCTTGGATGCATCATCTGTGGGAGGCTGGAGAACGCTGGAGAGGAACTCAGTGAGGCAGACTTCAGTAAATGGGCAGGACATGCATGCTGGCAACCCCAATGACAGAGCTTGCTATGGTTTGAATGTCTCCTCCAAAACTTACATTGAAATCCAATGGCTATTGTAAGACTTTTAAAAGGTGAGAACTTTAAGAGGCGATTGGGTCATGTGGGCTCTGTTCTTATGAATGGATTAACGTCATCATCACTGGGGTAGGTTGGTTATTGCAGGAGCGGGCTCCTGATAAAAGGATGAGTTTGGGCTGATTCTGTCCCGCACTTGCTCACCATGTGATGCCTTCCACATGGATGACTCTTGCCAGATGCTGGAGCCCTCTATCATAAACTTCCCAGTCTCCAGAAGTGTGAGTTAAATAAACCTTTTTTTTTTTTTTTTAAAATAAATTACCCAGTCTGTGATATTCTGTTATGGAAGAAGAAAACAGACCAAGACAAGCTAAAATTCAAACCCAAGACCAGGGCCCCCAGCATTCTCTCCCTAACCGTTACATTGTACTGCAAATTGTCACTTGGCAATGCAGATTTCTTCATTCTTAAAATGGATACATGAATAATGCATACCTGCCCGGCTGAACAATGCACATCAAGGAGCTTTGTAAGGCAATTTCCGTCTATGAGGCATACAATCCAATCTCTGCTTGACTGTGCCAAGGGGCCTGAACAACTCCAATCAGTACAGGTGTACGACTCACTTCAGCTCTTGTTATATACTCTTCTGAATTGCCTTCCGGGTCATGTATATTGCTCACTAATTTGATGTTAGGGACTGAGATGCCTTAGGGATTTGGGGACTGTGTGAAGGTAGAAATGGCAGTAAGGTGGACTTCATGCAGCTGCTGGGTTCCTGACATTGATTACAAGTTACATCTCTCTGTAAATATAATGGGGTATGCTGCTGCTTACAGAAGCTTTGGAATGAATCCCTTTGAGAAGCAAAGCTTTCTTTTACAAAGCAGGTCATCATCTGATCATCATATTTTACTTTTTATAAAACAGGTACCTAGGTAGAGTTGGGAATCTTGGAAACAGCCATTCATTGAAATTTACATTGTTTCGGAAAATATTTCTGTAGGCCCTCCCATGTGCCATGCCCTGTGCCAGGCACTGGAGACATGGAGGGGAATGGAAGAGATAGAGTTCTCATCTTCCAGGAACCCAGAATCTGGCAAGAGAAGCAGATGCTAAGCACACAGTCACACAAGTGATTCCATGCCAAACCAGCAGGAAGTGTGGGGAGTGACAAAGAGGGTGCTGGCAGGGGCAGGCCCTGCAGTCCCACTTCTGCACTGACACAGGCAAGGACCTCTTCCCTGCCTGCCACTGAGGCTGCCAGACCTTCAGAATTAGCTCCCATGCGATCTCAGCTTTCCTTCCCCACCTTCCATTTTAGAAGAGAACCCAACAATCCAAACCTGCATGGCCTCCAAAATGCACCCTGCCCCTAGGAAGTGCCAACACACTCAGCACAGGCAGAGGCCCGTGTCTACCCTTCCCTCTCGCACCTGGGCTGTCCCTGCAGAATCCCTGGCAGGTTCTGGTGTTAGCAGCTAAACAGGCTCACACGAGACGCTCAGAATTCAGAACACTTGGCAGCAGGGAAGGAGATCATGGCCATTTGGAAAGGATTAGAGAGGAGTCACGCGGAGTGCGATTCGGAGTTTGCGTTTATCTCAACTGAAACTTTCCAGAAAGCTGGGACAACTGATTCCAATAAAAGCTTCCCCAAGTATTTTTGGAGGCATTGTGATGGTGCTGGGCTGTGTGGGTGGGGGTGGCTTTTCCTGGTTTGTGGAATTGCATTTCATTACTGATTAAACTTCCGTCAAATTTGTGAAGCAACATCCAGTTTCTAAGGAATGTGTCCTGGGCAGGTGAAGAGAAAAGGTAGAACCACTGGACTGAGAGGTGGAATTGAGTAGGGCCTCCTTATGGCTAAGAGATGTGGCCAAGGCCAGGGCCAGATAGGAAATCTGAGTCAATGGGAAAACTAGGACCAGAAGCCCTCCTAGTTCAGGACTGAACTTTTCCTACTGCCTTCTGCAGATAACAAGCGCTGAGGCTTAGAATTGTCTAGTTTGGTTTCAGTCCAGGGCAGGGTCAGGACAAGGACCCAGCTGACTCAGAGAGCCACGGAAACAGCACTGCCAGGGAGAAGAGCTCCAGAATGAGCTGGCTGCCCTGCTGCACACCTGCCAGCCACTGAGAGAGCATAAAAGCAACGGCCCAGCAGAGGGGCTCAGGCACAGCCAGCCCCTCCAGCTGCAAGGTTGGGGAGCCCGGCAGGGAGGCCCTGGGAGGTTCTGAGAACCTGGCCTGGGCCCAGCTTGCTCAGTTTTTATTTTTTGTCGTTAATTTCCAGCAGTCCAGGGTTTTCAGTTACTCATTCATTCCATCCACTCAACATATGTTGATTAATCACCTACTTTGTGCCAAGTATTATGCTCCATGATTGACAGAAATTACCTCTTTGCTGCACTTCAAAGTAGTCATTCAATGCATAGCTGCTGCCATTATGGTTATTATCATGTGATTAACTGTAACAGAGACAAGCACTACTAAGATGTAGCTTCTGAGGTAGAGAAAGAAGAAAGTAAGTTTTCTGTGTACCTACTATGTGCTGGGTCCTGGGCCAGCTTTAGACACATTTTATCCCACTGAACAGTGGCTTACTTCGCAGCTGGGGAAGCTGGCAGAAAAACAAATAATTGTCATAGGTCTGAGGGCAGTAAGAGGGACTTCACAGTAGGTCCCTCTCTAGTGGCACCATTTGAGCTGGATCTTGAAGACCGATTTCACCTGGTAGAAAATAGGGAGGAAGGGAAGGGCATTCTAGGTGAAGAGAACAGCATATGCAACATCCTACAGGCTTAAAGTGCGAGGTAAGGGGGACAGAAGTTAAGGATGGCTAGAGAGGAGGGTAGCACTGGCAGGTGCTCAGTGCAAGGTCTGGGCAGGGTCTGTCCCAGGACATGACCTTAGGCAGAGTCTCCCTCAAG
>NW_012102354.1:295342-306953 GCF_000951045.1 Mandrillus leucophaeus
AGGCTGCCAGACCTTCAGAATTAGCTCCCATGCGATCTCAGCTTTCCTTCCCCACCTTCCATTTTAGAAGAGAACCCAACAATCCAAACCTGCATGGCCTCCAAAATGCACCCTGCCCCTAGGAAGTGCCAACACACTCAGCACAGGCAGAGGCCCGTGTCTACCCTTCCCTCTCGCACCTGGGCTGTCCCTGCAGAATCCCTGGCAGGTTCTGGTGTTAGCAGCTAAACAGGCTCACACGAGACGCTCAGAATTCAGAACACTTGGCAGCAGGGAAGGAGATCATGGCCATTTGGAAAGGATTAGAGAGGAGTCACGCGGAGTGCGATTCGGAGTTTGCGTTTATCTCAACTGAAACTTTCCAGAAAGCTGGGACAACTGATTCCAATAAAAGCTTCCCCAAGTATTTTTGGAGGCATTGTGATGGTGCTGGGCTGTGTGGGTGGGGGTGGCTTTTCCTGGTTTGTGGAATTGCATTTCATTACTGATTAAACTTCCGTCAAATTTGTGAAGCAACATCCAGTTTCTAAGGAATGTGTCCTGGGCAGGTGAAGAGAAAAGGTAGAACCACTGGACTGAGAGGTGGAATTGAGCAGGGCCTCCTTATGGCTAAGAGATGTGGCCAAGGCCAGGGCCAGATAGGAAATCTGAGTCAATGGGAAAACTAGGACCAGAAGCCCTCCTAGTTCAGGACTGAACTTTTCCTACTGCCTTCTGCAGATAACAAGCGCTGAGGCTTAGAATTGTCTAGTTTGGTTTCAGTCCAGGGCAGGGTCAGGACAAGGACCCAGCTGACTCAGAGAGCCACGGAAACAGCACTGCCAGGGAGAAGAGCTCCAGAATGAGCTGGCTGCCCTGCTGCACACCTGCCAGCCACTGAGAGAGCATAAAAGCAACGGCCCAGCAGAGGGGCTCAGGCACAGCCAGCCCCTCCAGCTGCAAGGTTGGGGAGCCCGGCAGGGAGGCCCTGGGAGGTTCTGAGAACCTGGCCTGGGCCCAGCTTGCTCAGTTTTTATTTTTTGTCGTTAATTTCCAGCAGTCCAGGGTTTTCAGTTACTCATTCATTCCATCCACTCAACATATGTTGATTAATCACCTACTTTGTGCCAAGTATTATGCTCCATGATTGACAGAAATTACCTCTTTGCTGCACTTCAAAGTAGTCATTCAATGCATAGCTGCTGCCATTATGGTTATTATCATGTGATTAACTGTAACAGAGACAAGCACTACTAAGATGTAGCTTCTGAGGTAGAGAAAGAAGAAAGTAAGTTTTCTGTGTACCTACTATGTGCTGGGTCCTGGGCCAGCTTTAGACACATTTTATCCCACTGAACAGTGGCTTACTTCGCAGCTGGGGAAGCTGGCAGAAAAACAAATAATTGTCATAGGTCTGAGGGCAGTAAGAGGGACTTCACAGTAGGTCCCTCTCTAGTGGCACCATTTGAGCTGGATCTTGAAGACCGATTTCACCTGGTAGAAAATAGGGAGGAAGGGAAGGGCATTCTAGGTGAAGAGAACAGCATATGCAACATCCTACAGGCTTAAAGTGCGAGGTAAGGGGGACAGAAGTTAAGGATGGCTAGAGAGGAGGGTAGCACTGGCAGGTGCTCAGTGCAAGGTCTGGGCAGGGTCTGTCCCAGGACATGACCTTAGGCAGAGTCTCCCTCAAGCCAACCATCCTTCAGGAGGCGAGTTCTGAGCTGGCCATGTCCCCAGGTTTTCCTTGCTGGTGTCCTTAAAGGAGGCCCTCCTGTTTTTTTGGTTTTCTGTCCCGCCTGTTCATGCCCACTGCAGCTATTTCCAGTGCAAGGCTGAGGGTTCTCAGGTCTGGGCGAGAGCTCAGTCCTCTTCAACAAGTTCTCAGAGTTCTGGTGAGCTCTGTGGGAAGCACGTGCTCTACCCTCTCCCATCTGGTTGGCAGCCTCCTTCACAAAGAGGTACTAGGTGGCGAAGGATAGGAAGCAGGCAGCCCTCGCTTTAGTGTAGCCACTGACACTGCCAGAAGCACAGCACAGCCAAATCCAAGAGTCCCCAAACTGTGCTTCAGCTCTCGCTGATGCCTCCTCATCCTCCTCCTCCACCCACACAACCCTGCAGACCCCAGACTAGGCTGTGGTTCTTCCCCATCTGTGGAACTGCACAATTCAGACAGCAGAGAGGATCTTGAGCAGTCAGGAGCCCCAGATCCTCTATTCTGCCTTGATTGACTTGCTGTGTGATGCCAAGAAAGTTGCTTAACCTCTCTGAGCCTGTCATCTGTGAAATGGGATACAATTTTCTTTGCTGTCCTAGGATTTTGGGGAGCTTACTGAGTAAATGCAGATAAAAACACAGTGAACTGGCAAACATGACATGTGGCAGGGAGGGGAGTCAATCAGGGAGACCAACAACGCCTCCATTATCCCCCTCACTCTCTAGAACAAAGGCACTGGCTGCTGGCATGACGGAGAGTTCGGAGAGGGGAGATGCTGGTGGGCTCTGCGGCCTTCCCTGGCCCCAGATCCTGTCCTGCCCCAGGAGGCTTCTGCCTGGGAAGGGGGTCCTGGTGCTTCCTCCACCCAGCAGGGAGCCATGGTAGCCCTGGGATGCAGGAAGCAGCAGCCTAGCACCCACACATGGGGCTATTTGCTGCAGTGCCTTCCTTTAGCGACCTCCACACAGCAGCCATGACACTGGACCCACCCCAGAGAAGTGTGGCGGGACCTGGCCTCAGCCAGCATCCGGCTTCCCTGCTCCTCTTCAGCTCCATGACCTCCTCCTCAGCCTAAGCACTGCCAAGGGGCCCCAGTACACCTGGAAAACAAGGAGGGTGGGCAGCGGTGTGACTGCCCAGGGCTCTGCTCTCGGTGTGGGGGGCAGAGAAGCACTGGATGTCACTGGTCTAACTCACCACTCAATCATTCATTCAGTTATCCACCAATTATGTCCTTGATGATGATTAGAGAGCACTGTGCCTATGAGGGATGATTAAGATATTCTAGTTAAGGACCCAAAGAAAATGCATTTTCAAAAGTACCCTTCCAGGCCGGTTATGTAACAGCATAGGACACAACAACACATCCGAGAGGCAGTGACCAACCAGACTGCAGCAGGTGCCACACGGCAGGGGGGCTGAGGCCCAGAGGACTGGACCATGCACAGGGTGGTGTGGCCGGGTGGGCTACAGGGAAGGAAACGTGCCTCGGCCTCCCCTCCTGCACAGAGAGGCAGGGCAGGGCTCGTCAACAGGGTTGCCAAGATCTGGGGAGCAGATGCTACTCAGGGTTACCAGGCACTGCACCCATGGGTTAGAGCCTTCAGTCTTTAAAGTAACCCCATGGGGTAAGAACCAGCATGGTCTTCACTTTAGAGAGGAGGCAACTGAGGCAAGGAGAAGTATATCCACTCACCGAGACCATACGTTTGAATGTTAGAATCAGGACGTAAATCCAGGCAAGCAGGCTGGCTGCAGTGCTGGTGTGTTTGGAGTCTAAACTATACTGGAAGGATATGAACCAATAGTCTTCCCAGATATAAGAACATCTGAGCTAAGGAGGGGCTCAAAGGACCTTGGGCATTCCCTTCTTTTAGTAAGGGAGAAACTGAGGCACTGAATGGTGATATGTCCTGCCTAAAGCCATGCAGCCAGTTAGTGGCAGAGTCAGGTCTAGACTCCTAGTGCCTGACTCACCGCTGTTCTCTACCCTAATGACTCCAAGCGCATCAGCATAGGCATGGTCAGGAGCTCACGAGGAATGCAGACTGTCAGATCCCACCCCAGACCTACTCAACAGAAACTACATGGTAAGCAGATTCCCAGGTGATTCCCAGGCACCTTACAGTTTGAGAAGCACTGCTGCATGTTACCCTACCTTCCTGGTCTGTAACATCTGTTGCTGTGAGTATAAAGACACTGTGTTTGAACATTGTAAAATCTGCAATTACAAGGTTCTGGATACTTCATCCTGAGGTCACCTTGGAATGAGATCCTCTGGGATCTGGAGGAAGCAGATGGAGGAAAAACCCCAGAACTCAATTACCACTGACCTGCTAGTAAGCCAGGAACTTAGCCCTGAGTTTGGGGTTGGCCAAGCACAGGGAGGAGGCAGCACTCACAGACAGAGTCCAGAGCATTCTCCACCATAGCCAGTGGCTGCCTGAAGAGGGGACCTAGAGTCACCTGGTAGGTGGCTAGGGAATGGCAGGGTTTGGGGTAGAACTTCCGGGGGCCAGAGTCTCACAGCAGTGGTGGTGGCCAAGAGTTGGCTTGGGGTGAGAGACAAGGGGCTTCAGTACCCTTCTTCATTTTCTACCAGCACCTCCCCAACCTCTTGGAAAGTGCTGTGCTTCTTGCAGTTTCAAGTCCCTCCACCCACTGCTCCTCGCCAACTCTCCCTGTGTAGAAGCTCTGCAGAGAGTATGACCGTGTCTCTTAAAAAACTTTGGCGATGATCAGGGCTGGACTCTGCCCAAAGCACCCACCTTGGGCTCCACACACTTTCTGGGTTGCTGGCTAGTGACCCCACGCAGAGCCCCAGACCCTGGAAAGTCAGTGGAACTGGACAGAAAAAATGGAAGGGCCAGAAAGCTTGGGGAGGACTCCAGAGCTGGGGGTGACCACAGGAATAGACCAGTGACCTTTTGTTGTTTCCAAGATCCTCTGAATCTGAGGCAGCCAAGCAAGGCAAGGGAGTACCGCTCCTGCTGTCAGCGATGGGGACACTTACTGAGCACTCACCCAAGGCTACCACCACCACCTCCAGATCAAGCAGGACTTTTTACCCGAAGCCCCCCAACAAGTCACTCAGCCTGCATTCTGCTCCTCAGATGCCCACCTTTCTCTCCAGCTCCTCCCCTCTGTGTGCAGCGCAACACTCACCCCTTCTGGGAAGCCTTGGTGCCCTCTCAGAACTGTGCTGGATTCTCTACCTGTCTATGTGAGGAGTGTGTGTGTGTGTTCGTGTGTGCTGTTTGCGAGTGTGAGAATTATGTGTGTAAGAAGGGGTGTGGGAGGGTGGGAGAGACACACCTACCTTTGGCAATATTGATATAACTCTTCCAGGGAGGATGAGAGCTCAAGCTCTCAGCGAATCTGCCTCTGACTTGCTGGGTAACTTGGGCAACCTCTCTTCCTCTCTGAGCTTTGTGTAAAATGAGGAACAAGGTTAAATTCACCTCTTCAGGCTCGTCTTGGAGATGCTCTAGGGCTCCTCAGAGAAGACTTCAGGGAGCAGGTGTCATCTGAGGGAAGGCCCACTGGTCCGGACTCCAGGCCCCACCCCCAATGACAGCAGCTCTGCTCCTATTTGCTATAATGGGCTGATTGTTGGCTTTTGTTGACAAAATGGTCCACGTGCCTGGGGAAAGTTCTGAAGGATCTTTGTGGTGCTTCCAGCTAGAATACTCTAGGAGTATACCTTTGCTCCATTAGGCACAATTCTGAGCTGTTCAATGCTGGGGCCCTTGGGCATGGTCAAGACTGAGTGGAAATACATTCTCTCTCAGCTGGCTTGGCCCAGGAATAGCGGCAGACCATTCCTGGGAGTCCAGGGGAGAACAGAGGGGGCCAGGTACCTTTCTTGTCTCAGTTTTTGATGACCTGGCAGTGTCCCCACCTATTTTTTCTTCTTACCTTTCTATACTCACCCAGAACTTCCCAAAGGAAGCTGCTCTCATTAAAACAAGGGAGGTTGAAGACACTAATGCCACAGCCTTGTTCGGGAGGCAGCTCAGCTCCTGGAACTGAGTGCAATCCTGGAGAAAACCAAGTGGATGTGTGGCCCCTTTCCATGGAGCAATTAGCTGGATAACTGTCCAATCGCTGCTAGACTTTATAGAGGCATAGGCTCAGATACAAAGAGACCAGACAGTCTCTCGCTCCAAAGGGGCTGGCCACAAGCACCGTGAAGACAGCAGTACCCACTGACTCAGCAATTTCACCAGCTGGAAGTCATCCCAAGGAGATACCACAGAAAGAAAAGGTCATCTTGCATAAAGATGATCACTGTGGCATTACTCAAAATAGCCCCAAACTGGGAAACACCCAGCTACCCAGCAACAGGGGTAGTAAATTACAGAACATCAACTAGATGGAATATTATGCACCCCACTAAAATCAGCCTATATGGAAACACAGAAACAACATCAGTAAAAAAATGTTAATAAAACAGAAGCAACTCAGTACACATCAGTTAGTTTCCTTCCTCTTTCCTACAACAGGCATGACAAGGAACTGCAGGGGAATGTGCAAACATGAAGAGTTGTGTTAGTGCAGTGGTATCATGAATGACTTGTTCTCTTATTCATACAATAAATAATTATTGTTTACTATGGGCTAGGTCTGATGCTGGGTGCTGAGGATGGAGCAGTGAATGGTAATACATTTCTTGCTCTCCACTCAGAGTTTCAAATTTAAGAAGATATTTTCTTCCTAAATGTCCTTCAAAGCTGTCATAGCACCATCTTTCAATAAAAAATAGTTGATGAGACTGGGCATGGTGGCTCCCGGTTGTAATCCCAGCACACTGAAAGGCTGGGGTAGCAGGATTGCTTGAGCCCGGGAGTTTGACATCAGCCTGGGCAATGTATTGAGGCTCTGTCTCTTAAAAAAAAAAAAAAAAATTAGCCAGGTGTGGTGATGTGTACCTGTAGTCCCAGCTTCTTGGGAGGCTGTGGTGGAAAGATTGCTTGTACCCAGGAGGTTGAGACTATGGTAAGCTGTATTCTCACCTCTGTACTCCAGCCTGGGCAATGGAGTAAAGACTGTATCTCTTTAAAAAAAAAGTTGATGACAGAAATACGCAAGGAAGGGTGCACCTCTCCTTCTGGATAATGTATTTCATTCCAGATATCAAAACTATCTCCAGCTGGAATACATACATATTAGAAGAAAGTTGAATGTAAATGTGGTAGTGACATTTTGGGCTTTTAATGTCTTAGTTTCCTTAGTAGCAAAAAGAGTTTTTAAAAATCCATGTTGAAAAAGAGGGAAAAAGTTAGGACTTGTTACTAATCTCGTGGCTGAATAATTAAGTGTGCCTAATTCTGAAAGTAGCAAGCTAAATTATGCAGTGCCAAAAGTGACAACTCTTATACCTACACCATCCCGTCTACAGCAGCATGATTTTAGCTTTATAGCTAAAAAACGCTGCCAGAAAACCTAATAAAAGGAAGCAAAAATATTTCTGTTTATATCAAGCTGCCATTTGAGAAAGATTTTAAAATATGTTCTTTCCTATGTGTAAATCTGACAGCAGATGCATAATTAAAACCCCAGTGGAGAGTTTCCATTTAATCTTTTCAAAGTTAACTGATAAACATCCTTTAGGATGTGAGGTGATGGGTTAATTCTCTTTGGATTGTTTGGAATATGTTTGAGCTGGAATACTGTCTTCAAGAACATTGTTTCGTGCTAAAAGAACACAAGATGGTATCTTCAGGAGTTCATACAATCACAGGAGGTGCAGACAACATGCCAGAGGTCACACATGCATCTATGATGAGTGATGTTTGTCTTAGATGTTTATTAATTGGGGGAATGAATAAATGAATACATTCACATTAAAGCAAACTTGATTTCAACCCCTAGGGAATATGTCACATACATAAATGGGAGAAATAATAATTACCCAGGATTTCAGTTCTGTGTAAGCAATCAGTATGAATAATTTAGACTACAAAGTGGATTTTTATTTCGCTTGAGCTATTCAGATTAACTTTCTACACAGCCTGAACGGCTGCTGAATAATCACAGGCAAAATTTTCCACTGGTACTGCACTGTGTAGACACACGTGTATCTACACGATTGCAAACTGCCCAGCTGTGGATATGGGGCCCTGTTCAAACCAAATGTCAGGACAAACATTCTACTTCATCGTGCTGTTCCATGTAACCTTGAGTACACACAGCCGTACCTAAACCTGTCATTACGTCTTCTACCAGATGAAAGGCCATTCCTGTTCCTTCTTCCCCTCCTCTATACACATGTGCTCTCAAGAGTGTGTGTGTGCACGTGCCCGTGCATGTGCCCACACACATACACACACTGGTGCAAAAAAGGGCAGAAAGAAAGTGACTTCTGTCCTTAGACCACAGTTTGCCAGAAGCTCTCATACTTGCTAGTGCCCCATCTCTGCCCTTTAGGCTGGCTCTTGCCTGTCTAGCTATCTAAGACTTGCCAGATGTTTCTAACTTGTCTGGTCTGTAACATCTGTCTTATCCTTCAAGTTTTCTCTGGACTTAATCAGTTGATGACGTGACCAATAGACCAGCACACCAGTCCCTGCCCTGGACACACACACACACACACACATACACACACACACACACTCTTACACTCAGATAGACAGATAGACATTATTAAATACTTCAATCTCAAACAAGAACGTTCCCACCAATTATATGCATGAAATTGGTGGATATTGCACAACTTGGTTTCTGGACCTAGCTGAACCCCTCATTAACTGTGTGACCACTGACAAGTCCCCTAACCCTGTGCCACATGAGATTGGACCAAAGGTCCCCTTCTTGTTCTAATCATCTTCAGTGAGGATGGCCAAGATATGTTGCTCATAAATGCTGCGATCCAGCTGCCCATGTTGGGATATGCCTTAATCTCTGCCATGTAGCATAAGCTTTAACCTTTCAAAATACAGCCTGATACACACAATCATGTTATTGAATGAATGGAAGGAAAGATTTCCTATACTAAAGTCTAGATGAACCATATATCTGGGTCTACACAACACACACACACACACATACATATGTCCTTTTGATTAGGCAGTATAAATAACTAAACCAAATCATTTTGTTCCCCTGAATTCCACAGCCCTGTATGAACCATATACACTGTGAAACTCATCAAATAAAACGGAGTACATGCTAATTGTCCTCTTCACTGGATAAAGAAGCAGATAAAGAATTCTGACTGCCCATTTTTTGTGGACTGAGCTTTGGCTCCCTGATCTGTTGAACCCATAAAAGCATCAATAATAATAATGATGGTCTCTGAAGATTCAGGCCATTTAAGAGAACGGAACTATGTAAGCAGAAGAGAAACTGACCTGTGGAGATCTTTACTTAAACCTCATCCAAATGCATTTTGCAAAGAGAAAGCTGAAATGCCAATACGCTACTTGGGGATTCGGCGGAACTTATCTGACTGATGGAAGTGACCAATTTGAACCACTGACCCCAGAATATCCCAGCAGCGGCAATAACCAGCACTGTGTGGCTGTCTTGGCATCCCCACAGAGGGCTGTTTCAACCCAGGGCTGTACACCGGCTGGTTTGAATGTTTCCCCGCAGATTTTGGAAGCAACGTGCTGGGTCACTCGTAACATAATCACATGCTTCAGTGTAGCCCTCCTACATTGCTTGCCTACATCTGAAAACACAAATCAAGAAAGAGAATATAGTTCCTTTCCACTTGACTAAGGAACAGCCAATCCTGCCAGTAGACTAAAGGCTGGGGCATGGAACAATTTCCCAACACACTGACTTGATTTTGTGTAAATTACTGAAAGAGAAGCTTTAGAAGCTGTGGCTGGGCTCAGAATCAGTGCCTCCAAAGGGGTACCGAACGACAGATTGATGGAGCCCATTAGAGAGGCACAGAGACCACAGACCATTGGAATGGGGCTTTATTTGGATGGACTCATGGCCTAAAAAGGAAAGGGACACTGCCAACAGCTTTCCCTTTAGCCTGTGGGTTCCATTAGGAAGCCAGAACATGTCACTGGGAAAAAGTGTTGTGGCCACCCAATATGTGCACAGGTGCCTCCAGGTGGAAGAAAGGGAAAGGGTGTGTTTACAAGAGGAAGAGCACAAGTCAACAATGAGCTATGGATGCATGATGTCATCCTCCAGGACTAAGCATCCTTAGTACTTTTAAAGCATTTAAAAAAAAAAAAAAAAAACTCTAGTTGCTATAGCAACTTGATGCAGCTCTTAAAAGGGGATTTTTGAGGGGGTCATTTTATATCTCCTATCACCATAACAACATGATATAGCTTTTTAAAGGATATTTTTATCCAATTTGTGTGTGCCTTGGACGGGGGCCATATTTGCCTTTTCTATTTAAAATAATCAGATCAAGCATGACACATGAAAAATCATTGAAGGCAAGGAAGTGCTTTCATAGACTATACATATACACTTAGAGAGACATCTCTAGCTGCTCATATGCTGCACATGGAGGCAGCCTCTCTCCCTGCCTCCAACCAGCCATCTGCTATGGCTTATCCTGGTCAGTTACAGTCCATGCCTCTGTATCTGAACTGGCATACCAAACCACTCCAGAACGTGTGTCTATGAAATCCCTCACTTCTCAAGCCCAGCAAATCCAACCCCCTCCTCCAAAACTGCACAGGAGACAGTGCCTTGGGGTGACTAGAGGTGTGACCAGCCAAGTGCCTTCTTCCATCCTGGGATTCAAAGCAGGAGTTGGGGACACACAAAGCCTTGTCAAGGTGATAAGCATGCATTTCTGCTGCACTCTATACAGGTGAGTGGGGGGGGGGCTTTGTTTCACATGACACCCAGGGAAAGTGGGGGATGGGAAAAGCGAGTGAAAGGAGAGGAAGAAAGAGGAATGAAGGGGTGGATGGAGAGCAGGGGTGGCTCCAGAATTTCTCCACAGGAGCTCAGAGGCAGCAGTCTGGCAACACAGAAAGGGGCGGGGGCTTGAAGGACTCTTTACACAGCATTCTTCATAAGGTTGAGAAAACGTAAACTGTTTATATCCAAAAAAAGGGAGAAGACATGATGGAAAGAATAGGGGAACTATCACTGCTCCCAGCTACCCCTTGGTACCACTAATGGTTGGAAAAAGTGGCAAGGGAACAAAGAAACGGTCAAGAAATTGGAGAAGGGGCTGGGAGTTGGGGGAGAACACAAGGAAGGGAGGCAGAACAGCAGCTGAAGTCCTGGCCTCAGGCTAACGGGTTTTATTTTGCGGGGCGGGTAAGGGGCGGTATAGATTGTAGGAGAAGCAGGTGGGAAGGAGATCTAGGGAAAGTGATTCTGGGGCAAGTGGTCACCCTCTCCAGGGTAAAGGAGTTAGAGGCCACTGAGGGGGAAAACACAGGGTAAAAGAAGAAAGGGGGAAGACTATGAAAAGAAATAAAAGCGCTTAGGGTGGAGAGAGAAGGGGCTTTTTAGATCATCCTGGAGAGGAAACTGAGGCCCGGGGGTTGTGGGTGGAAAATAGGAAAGAACCGGTAGCCGTGGCACGTATTCTTAGAGGAGAAAACGGAGGCTCACAGAGGTCAGGTCACGGAGCCGGCCAGTGTTGGAGCGCAGGCGGCCCGGATTCTCCCCCATTAGGCCACACTGCCAGGCAAACCACCGCGGGGTGAGCGCCAGAGGTGGGCTTTCCTCCGTCACTGAAAGCCGAGAGGGAGACAGAGACAGAACGGGGTCCGGCGGAGAAGAGAGGGCCAGACAAAAGTAAGCAAAGGGACATTAGAAGGGAAGGGAGAGCCGAGGGACGCTGACCGAGCGGCCGAGCAGTGAAAAGGGCGGCAGGTGAAAGGCACAGAGAGGAAAGACGCGCGGGGGGGCGCGCCGCTCACCTATGGTTGACACCACGGTGCCCACGAAGTAGAAAGCGCCGGGGAAGTCCCA
>NW_012102354.1:307803-428478 GCF_000951045.1 Mandrillus leucophaeus
GGCGTCGGCTTCGGAGCCTCGGAGCCGAGCCGAGTCCGGGAAAGCGCTCCTTTCTCAGCTCCAGCCGAAGAGCCGCCCGGCAGGGAGAGGCGGAGTCACTGGCGCCCGGGGCGGGGTGTTGGGGAGGGGTGAGTAGGGACAGGAGGGAGGGGGTGGAGAGTTGGGCTGCCGCGACGCCTCCCGGTGGCTCCGGCGGCACTAATGCGGGGCACCGGAGCAGGTGTCCGACTGCGGTGCGAGCTACCACCTCGCCGGGGAACCTCGTCTTGCTCCTCTCTGCGCTTCGCCTCTGGAATCCCTCCCTTATCTCATGCCGCGGTGAAACTTTGCTCAACTTGGTGGTGCTCTGAGGTCTCCAGGGCTGGAGGCTGCGCGACGCGAATCGCCGACACTGGGTTCTCAGGCGTTAGTCCGAAGTTTAAGTTACCTTCGTTCACTCCTTTGCCCTGGATCGAACCGCAGCGCCAGGACGCAGCGGGTTCCATTGAAAATGGGGAATTGGGGAGAGGCGGTCGCTGGGCTCCGGGCGACCCGGGAACGAGGGCTTTTGCTCCCCCTCCCGACCGAGCGGCGGCCGGCGTCAGCACCGCGGACAGCGCATCGGTGCCGCAACCGCGGGCGGGAGCCGCTAGGGCTGCAGGGGTCCGAGGCGCGGGCAAGGCTGCTCACCCCGCTGCGCTGTGCACCCCAAACCCTCCCTGTTTTCCTTTTTACCTCCTGCGTGTACCCCCCCACCCACCACCCGAGACAGGTGCGGTCGCTGAAGCAGGCTGCTGACAGGGCGGGGACGCTGCGGAATAGAGACGGGGGAGGAGTCAAGCGCGGGTGGGGGACCAAGGTGCCACCGGGAAAAAGAGCCCAGGCCCGGCGGACTGCTGGGCTCCTTTCGCCACCCCAGCTCACCGACCCCTCTAGCCCGGGGCGGGGAATAAGACCCTGGCTGCGGCAGAGAGTAGAGGAATAGAGGAGGTGTAGGGGAAGCTCACTAGCAGCTCCTCTGAGGCCGGCGCGGGGAACGGTGTGCTATGGAACGCCCCGGGCAAATGGTTGCCCTCCTATGCCCCACCGCGGCAGAAAAAGACGACGGATGCCCCGCGCGGCTGCGGGTGCTTCTCTGCTGGACACAAGCCGGCTTTGCCGGTGCCACAAAAGTTCTGGCGAGGAACACCCTCAGTACAAGCGGAAAATCATCCTCTTCGGGCAGCCGGTTCCTTCCCTGTCCTCCCCCTTACTATGGACTGCGGGAAGCAAGACCCTGGTGATGATGTGATGGCAGCAAATAATAATAATAATGATGACTATACTTAGATATCCCAGGTGGGTGAGCGGTGGCAAAAAGTAGATCCCTGCCCCCTGCCCCCCCACCCATTTCCAGTTAGGGGCTAAGGTCAACCAAAAGAGGTGGCAGCAGCGTCAATTACGGGTCATAGTACTAAAAGTGTTCCCTCCACTACTCACTGAGCATTTCACGCCTTCGAAACTAGGGCCGGTCGCAGAATGAGAAGTGGGCTGCAGACAGGAGAGCTGTGAAAGCTGAAAGACATCTGACTTGGGATGTTGATTGTCCCAAACCAGGGTGCTCTGGAGATTTGGTTCTTCTCAGATATGCTGCCTCAGTTTATAGATGGAGCCAGGTACACTTCCCTCTGTGTTCGGGACAGATGGGTAGAAACTCCACCACCACCATGTCAGAACCAGGCTTCCTGGCACTGGATGGCATGTGGCTAGTTTTGCAGGGCTCTCCTTAGAATGGGGCTAGGGTGTCTTTGTGTGAGAGGGAGAGTATCTTATCCACCAAGAAAGCTGAACCTCCCTTTTTTCTGGAGCACTGTAGAAGGTGTATACAAACACAAATTTTTGTTATTGCAGACTATTGTTATTATTGCCAAAACAGTAAACTCTTTCTCCAAGGCTTTGGCTCCCCTGGACTCTCCACAGATGCTGCCCTAGGCCCTGTTCCCCCAGTACCTCCACTCTTACAGCTTCAGCACACAGTGAGGACAGCCCTGTCATGGACCTTTGGGGCTGGATTCCACTTGGCTGGTCAGCTCTTGACAGAAGCCCTGAGAAGTGTCATTCTAGGAGTTGCCCTGGAGACTCCAGATGTAACTGAAGGGCATTGCCAGGCCTCTCAGAGGCTATCTTTGCTCAGACTCCCCAAGCAAACACAGGGTACTTCGCTGCAGTGTTCTCTGCTTCTGGGACCAGTTCCTTGCCCAGTTGGCAGAAGGCCTGTCTTGTCCTCCAACTTGCTATTCTAGCTTGATTAGCAGCAAATCTTTGGCATCAATCTCGGCTCCGAATGACCTAATCAATTTATGTAATAGGGAAATGATGAGTTCCCTGCACATACGCACGGGGTTTTTAGGGAACCAGCCCCGTGATGAATGCGGCTTTTGCCCACTAAATCAATATTTAAGCTACTGAATTCCAGCTGGCTATGCTCAGAGCCTTTACCTCAGTCCTGAATTGCTGCAATAGACTCCTAAGGAGGAGGGCTTGCTTCGTGTCTCCCCATTTAGGTACATCCTGCCTGCACCTGCCAGTCATTGCTGTAATCATGCCCATCTGATGTGATCATGTGATTGACGTATTTAAACCATAGTCTCCAATGGCTCCCCTAAAGCTATAAAAATGTAGTTTTTTTTTTTGTTTTTTTTTTTTGAGGCGGAGTCTCCCTCTGTCGCCCAGGTTGGAGTGCAGTGGCGCGATCTCGGCTCACTGCAAGCTCCGCCTCCCGGGTTCACGTCATTCTCCTGCCTCAGCCTCCCGAGTAGCTGGGACTGCAGGCGCCCGCCACCGCGCCCGGCTAATTTTTTATACTTTTAGTAGAGACGGGGTTTTTCACCGTGTTAGCCAGGATTGTCTCAATCTCCTGACCTTGTGATCCGCCCGCCTCGGCCTCCCAAAGTGCTGGGATTACAGGCGTGAGCCACAGCGCCCGGCCTAAAAATGTAGTTTTTAAACCCTTGAGGCTGCCATTCAAAGACCTTGATGAGGTGATTCCTAACAAATCATTCCAGCCTCATCTACTAACTTTTACTTATATCCCCAAGTACTCTATATCCAGCCCAATCACCAGGCCTTTACTTGTGCTGTGGCCCCTACTGCAGCACTATCTTCTCTCTTCTCCTCTCCAGCTCTTTAAAAAAAAAACCAGCTCAACTCAGGTTAGACATTTTTTCCAGAAAGTTTTCCCTTTGTAGGATATTTTGAGCCAATGATTTTGATGCCATCTTTTCAACTCTATGGTTATTGAATCTGCTATGCATGCAGAAATTTCAGATAAGACATGCAAACAAGTACAGCCTCTCTTTTTCTTTTCTGTCTCTGTGTCTTTCTGCCATATGTGTATATATATGTATATATAGATACACACACACACAAGCACAATATAGGACTGTTAGCCAAGAAAATTAGGTAAAGTCAAATGGAACTAATTGGCAACTCCACTCCTAGGTATACACCCAAGGAGATAAACAAAAATGTACCTTCACAAAAACTTGTACATGAATATTCATAGCAGCACCATTCATAATAGCCAAAAAGTAGAAAGTGGTGAACCTATAAGTCCATTATCTGATTAATAATAAATAAAATGTAGTATATTTATACAATGACATATTTGGCAATAAGAAGGAATGAAGTACTAATATATACTACAATGTACATAAATCTTGAAAATATACTAAGTGAAAGAAACCAGTCACAAAGGACCACATATTGTACAATTCCATTTGTATAAAATGTCCAGAGTAGACAAATCCATAAAGACAAAACAACTTAGTGGTTGCTTAGGGGTGGGAGTTCAGGAGAATGGGAGTGTCTGCTAATGGGGATGGGGTTTCTTTTGGAAGTGATAAAAATGTTCTAAAGTTAATTGTGGTGATGATTGGACAGCTCTGTAAATATACTAAAAAGCATTAAATTGTACACTTTAAATGAATGAATTGTATGATATGTGAGTTACATCTCAGTAAAGATGTTAAAAAACAAATGCAATGGGCTGGGCGTGGTGGCTCACACCTGTAATCCCAGCACTTTGGGAGGCTGAGGCAGGTGGATCATGAGGTCAGGAAAGCGAGACCATCCTGGCTAATACGGTGAAACCCTGTCTCTACTAAAAATACAAAAAAATTAGCTGGGTGTGGTGGCAGGCACCTGTAATCCCAGCTACTTGGGAGGCTGAGGCAGAGGAATGGCTTGAACCCAGGAGTCAGAGGTTGCCGTGAGCTGAGATGGCGCCACTGCACCATTGTACTCTAGCTTGGGTGACAGAGCAAGACTCCGTCTAAAAACAAACAAACAAAAATATGAATTAAGATAATCTTTATCCAAAAAAATGTAAATAGAAATTTATCCCAAGGAAAATAATTTATTTTAGAAGTGAGAAAATTTAAAACAGTTTAGTTGTGTTACAGAGAAAATTATGAAATTAAATTTGAATAAAGGAGTTTGCTCCAAAATACTTTGTCTTAAAAATTAATCTGTGGTGGTAAAATTTTGGTGACAAGTTTTGCATTTCAAGTAGTAGCAGATCCAAAATGTTCTGGTTGCCTTCAAACCTCTTTGATCTTCTTGTTCTCAGAATTCCTCTAGTACTCATTGTCTGCATTACTTATTGACAATTAGCTGTGTAACGGATACTTCTTTTTTTTTTTTTAGTATGGAGAAGATGGCTATCTCTATCCCGTGAAGGGTCAGTTGAATTGCCTTCTTAGTAGTATAGATATAATAGCCCTCCTCCCCCCATTCTCCTGGAATTAAGTTTTTATAAAACCTTTTATGTTTTAAGTCATTTGACAAATGTTTCCTCACGCCATGTTTCACAGAGCTGGTAGCTGGGAAGAAGTGAACCAGTTTTACCCAAGGCCTTCCAGAATGGAAGAGAAAGACATCTGATTTGTCTTCCATGAATTTAAGGTCAAGAAGTCTTGTTGAGGAAAGCATGGGGAGAGTCTGGCCACAGCCCAGGAGCTGGAAGAAAGGCCCCTTGAAATAAAATTATTCTGGGGAAGCAGGAGTCTGACTGGAGGCTTAGACAAGGGTCTACGTGTTTTGGTGACACAGGATGTAACTGATACTGGATGCCCTGTAGTTCAATCTCCCTAAAACTGTGTGGGATTTGAAGACAAGTGTTGACTCTGGACTTGTGACCTGAGAAGACAGTAGCCTTGGCGCCTGAAGTGGTTCCTTATGATGAAGTGCATCTTGAGTGGTGATAGGCAAGACATGTCTCAAATGTGCAGCAGCATTTAACCATAACATTTGTAATAGCACTTACAATACTGTCCTCCTTTTCTTTCCATTGGCATTTGGAGGACAGGGTTCCTGTTGGACTGGAAAAAAAACATGGGTAACATGCCTCTATTTTCATATTGCTCTTGTGTTTAGATGTTCTATCCATTATTGAAGGTGAAATATTGAGGTCTGCAACTACAAGAGTAAAACTCTCTAGTTCTCCCTTCAATTATGTCAGTGCTGCTGTCATATATTTTGAGGCTCTGTTGCTTGCTGTATATATGTTACAATTGTTATAGCTTCTTGATGGATTTACCCTTTTGTTAATAGAGATGTTTAACATTTGTTAAAACAGATGTCTGATTTACAGTGGTTTGACTTACAACTTTTTGATTTTACGATGGTGTAAAACCATTGCACTTTTCACTTAATGTGTAGTACTCAATAAATTACATAAGATATTCAACACTTTATTATAAAATAAGCTTTGTGTTAGACTATTTTGCCCAATTGTAAGCTAATATACATTTTAGACTTAGGATATTTTCAACTAATGGTGGAAATAGAAAAGAATTTATCCCAAGGAAAGTAATTTCTTTAAAATAAAAAAATGGGAAAATTGGAAACAATTTAACTGTGCTATAGAGAAAATAATGAAATTAAATTTGGATGTAACCCTATCATAATTTGAGGAGCATCTGTATATGATATCCTTTTTTTTTTCTCTTATAATAAATTTTCTTTTTGAGACAGGGTCTCACTGTGTTATCCAGGCAGAAGTGCAGTGGCACAATTATAGCTCACTGCAACCTAAAACTCCTGGGCTCAAGCAATCCTCCCACCTCACCCTCCCAAGAAGCTGGGACTACAGACATGCACCACCATGCCTGGCTAATTTTCTTATTTTTTGTAGAGATAGGGTCTCACTATGTTGTGCAGGCTTGGTCTCTCAAAGTGCTAGGATTACAAGCATGATCCACTGCAACTGGCCTACAACAATTTTTGACTTACAGTCCGTTTTTTCTAATATTAGTATAGCCACCCAGGTCTCTTTTGGTTACTGTTTGCGTGGAATATCTTTTTCCATTCTTTCGTTTTCAACCTATTTGTCCTTAGATCTTAAGTTAGTTTCTTATAAACAGCATATAGTTTGTCATGAGACTGTCTTATAACTCAACTTGTTAAAAATTTGTGATTGTTCAGCTGTTTTCTGGTTATTTCCAAATAACTGATGAACAGATATTTATTGAGAACCTACCAGGTATAAAGCAGTGTACTATAATCTGTGTGTGTGTGTGTGTGTGTGTGTGTGTGTGTGTGTGTGTGATGAACCTTACTCTCCCTGCAAGAGCTTAGAGTCTGGCTGAGGTGATAAGATGCACATGTATGAAGCAATAAGGACTATGACATAGCAGATACAGTTAGGAGCTGACTGTGTGGTACTGGTCACAGGAGGTCAGAGAAGGGAGCCTGTAACAAGGGCTGCAGGAGTCAGAGGAAGCTTTGGATATCAGGAAGAATGGGGGCAAGGCCTAAAGGATGGGTAAGGTTTGGATTGACTGAAAGGGAGGGAACACCCCAACCAGGAGTATTGACCTGGGTGCACGTATAGAAGCCAGAAAAAACATATTGCATTCAAGGAACTATGGTGGGCTAATGTTGAGTATGGGTGAGAGGAGAGGGAAGAGTCTCTTTCTCATAATCCAGGACCTCCATTGGTGGCCTCTCAGCCTCTCAGTACAACTTTAGGGCATAGACTAACTGATCCTGTGAATCTCAAAGGTGAGTTTTTCCTTCTAAAATGAGAGTCAGATATATAATGTATGTGGACTCTGGCTTAATGAAGCCAATTTTATGGCAAACTTTGTTTCCCCACAAACATGGCCACATTGAAAGGCATAAGCTATGTCTGCAGGGGAAAAGGAAAACAAATTAGGAACATATTGGGTGCAAAGTTGGGGGATCTGGTATTAAAACCTCCCTGGACTCAGTTGCCACATCTGTCTTTGTAAAGAATGCACTATGTCATCTTTAAGTCACCATAATATTTGAAGATTAATGAAGCCACCAATTGCTGCCTGTTGACAGGGAGTTTGGAAATGAAGACAAGAATCCCAGAGTGAAGAGGAGCCTTAAAGCTTTGAGGGCAACTCCTTATTTCCTAATCCTCTTGTCCAAAAAGTTGTGGGTTCCTTGTCTGAATGTCTCTATGAAGCCCTGTCTTCTAAAGCTGAATCACTCTTTATTAAGAAGTGATTTTTAAAAAATGTTTTTTAAATATCTATTTCAACTCTTTCTTATTTTAAAATCTAATCCAGATTTTTTTGTTCTCTAGGTAAGGCTATACAGGTATTGATTTTTGTCTCAAATGGATTTTGATATAACTTTTTAAGACTGTATAAGTAATGCATAATTAAATTCTGATATGACTTTTAAAAACTATATAAAGTAATGCATAATTAAATTCTGATATGACTTTTAAAAACTGTATAAAGTAATGCCTAATTAACTTAGAATAATTGGAAAATTCACGAAAGCTAAAAATAAGAAAATAAAAATTACCCCAATTCTATCATATTATGCAGAGAAAATTACTGTTATCAGTCATTTTAATGATCTTACTGCCTGGTTGGCTGGCTCTATCTATCTGTCTATCTATCTACATATACATACACATATTTGATTTTAGTAAAGTTATAGGATATTTTACATACTACTTTAAACTTACTTTTTTATTTAACATCATGTATCTTTCAAGACATCTTTTGATTTAAACCTACTATGTGCCAAGTACTGTTCAAGGTACCTGAGACTGTTCAATAAACATGGAATTTATATTACTTTCATATCAATAAATACATGTGAAATATCATTTGTTGGCATAGTGTACTCTAAAATAAAGTTTTAGCTGAATTTCACATTGGTAGGTGTTGCTGGATTCTTAAGATTTCTTATTCTTCCCTCTTCTGTCTTTAGTTCATCACTCTTTTTTTTCCCCTATTAAAATATCAGCAAGTGTTTGAGTTTGGCTTCTCAATGAGACTTCTAGTTCCCACTCAAATATCTGTTCAACCTCTTTTTTTAGCAATAGAACACCCATTTTATTTGAGATGTCACTGTGACCAGTTACAAGACCCTATTTTCCATTCTCCCTTATAAGGTGAGACTGTATTTTTAAATTCTAGCAAAATATTATGTGGGACTTCCAGAAAGGCTGCATAAAAGAAAGCTAATTCCACAGGAAGGGGGGCCCTTTTGCCCTTCCACCATTTCCCCTTCCTCAGTCGTGCTTCCTGGAATATAGATGTGATGACTGGAACTCCAGCTGCCTTCTTGAATCATGAAGTGACTTTGAGGATGGAAGCCACAGTGTGGAGGAGCAAGTTCCTGCTTGAATGAGTCTGAGATTGGAATTTAGACTTTCAAATGTGGTGAGACCATCAACAGGCCTGACCTTCATTTGCTTCAATTTTTTCGTCTCATCTCCCAATCTCCCCTCTTCTCTCAGGTATTTGTACCTTGTGTTCTCATCATGATTGACTTTCCTGTGGGATTTTTCCTTCCACTTGGTTCCTCTATATTCTTGCAGTTGGGAGAGATGAAATATGAATAACTTTCTAATCCAAAACCAATAGGCTGTCAGAACCAAGAGCGAAAACGAAGCAAGGGAGGAAGGCTTAGGAGAAAGATACTGGAGGGTTGCCATAGCTAATATTTCATCATTTGAATGAGTCAGGAATCTACGAATATTGAACTGATCTTTTCAGAGAGTTAGAGCATTTGTTTTAGCTAGGCAACTCTAAAAAGGGGATAAGACCCAGAGGAGGAAAGAATGGAAAGTGGCATTGGAAGTAGATAGATTATGGAAGCAATGATTTTTATAATGAAACCATTCTCATTTATTAACTTGTCTGTGGATTGTGAAACATGCAAAGGTGAGATTTGTTCATTAGACATTAATTAAAACTGCAATGCTGAAAATGGATCACAGCATAGAACATGATGTTTGATGTAAAGAAATGCGTAGCAAACTGAGGGTGACTGTTTTACTTGGTAATAGCCCAGAAATGAGCATTGGTGAGTGGGGATATTGGAGGAGGGGTGTGTAGTAGGGGATAATGTCTGGAGGGGTAGCATTGGTGGAATTAGGTGTGGGGATGGGGTGGGGAAAAGAGTCTTGGGGATGGCTTTCCAGGTATTACATGGGTCAATAGGGCTTCTACAGGGAGGAATGTTTCTTGTGAATAGAAGGTCTTCTTTGTAGTTGAGCACATGAATGTGGTCAGTCAGCTTCCCTTTTTCTCCCTCCCTCCCTTCTTTCCTCCTATATAACAATTTATTTATTTATTTATTTATTTATTTATTTATTTATTTATTTATTTTTCGAGATGGAGTCTCGCTTTGTTGCCCAGGCTGGAGTGCAGTGGTGTGATCTCGGCTCACTGCAAGCTCTGCCTCCCGGGTTCACGTCATTCTCCTGCCTCAGCCTCCCAAGTAGCTGGGACTATAGGCACCTGCCACCATGCCTGGCTAATTTTTTGTATGTTTTAGTAGAGACAGAGTTTCACCATGTTAGCCAGGATGGTCTCGATCTCCTGACCTTGTGATCTGCCCACGTTGACTTTTAAACCTCTATTCTGTGCCAGGCACTGTGCTATTAAGGATCCTAACTCATTTAAAATTGCCTTTATATTAATGACTGGGTAGGAGGGAGAGTAGGAGTACCATTAGGGGCTGTTGGAATAGCAGATAAGGAAGCTAAGGCCCTGAAGGGAAGTCAGAGGCACTCACTTAGTAGTACATTTGCAGTCTCCATCAACCCAACAATCCCCTGGGCTGGCTGGCCTTGAAGTGGATGGTATTCTAGCTCCTTATAGTATTGGACCCTCCTGCATGCAAGTTCCTTGGGGCTCTTATTGAATATGCAGGCCTTTCTGTTCAGAATGTTCAGCCTTATAGTAGAATTCAGAGCCTTATAGTAGAACAGTTGGAGGAGAATTGTCAGATGGAGATGGAGAATGAAAGGGGAGACAGAAGACAAAAGCTGGAGAAGAGAACAGCTCAAGAAAGGTTTGTTGCAAAGTTCAAATCTTTCCATGCATATTGAGCAGGAGGAAAAGTGCTAAATAAATGCATTCTCAGACATTGATTACAATCTGCGTGTGGTTGTCTCATTGTATGAGCCCTCATTATGTTATACTTAAAAAGCATAATATACTGTAACCTGAAGGTAGTAAGTCAGCCAAAGCACTTGCAGGATTCATGCTGGGATAGGCTATAGCCATCCTTGGCATTCTTCATAAGCAGATTTTATCAGGAGAAAACCTCAGGCTATGGTGGAGGAGGCCCCACCGAGTGAAAACGCCAGGATTCGAATGACTCTCTCCTCTCTTCCCAATTCTCTTAACAGAAGCTACATCACAAAGGGCTCCAGGCTCATTGGCAGGATTCCAGTTTGGTTTGCTAATTTCTTTCTCCATCAAGTATTACGGAACACCAATTAAATGCCAGATATGTGGCTAGGTGCTGGATACAAGAGCCAAAATCGACGTGGTTTCTGCCTTCATTGAGCTTCAGGATCAAAAGTTACACAAGTCAATGAAAAATGACCATGGTGACAATGGCTATGAAGAACTATGTTGTTTCAGGAGATGCATATAGGGATATTTGACCTAGGCAGGGCTGAGACAGGTAGGCATTGACCAGGAAGAGAGTGAGTGAATGACAGAGGGCAGCTGTGCAGCTTGGAATGGCATGCCAAGGCTGTTGGCAGAAGGAGAGAACTGTGGAAGACCACTGTGAGGGCATTTTGCACTGGGCAGAGGCCTGATCCTACAGGGCTTTGGAAGCCCTGTTACTGGAAAGTGATCCCAATCCAGATCCCAAGAGAGGGTTCTTGGATCTCGTGCAAGAAAGAATTCAGAGCGAGTTCATAGACTAAAGTGAAAGTAAGTTTATTAAGAAAGTAAAGGAATAAAGAATGGCTACTCCATAGACAGAGCAGCCCTGGGGGCTGCTGGTTGCCCATTTTTATGGTTATTTTTTGATTGTATGCTATCCCTTTTAGACCATATAGGGTAACTTCCTGATGTTGCCATGGCATTTGTAAACTGTCAGGGCATTGGTGGGAACGTAGCATTGAGGACGACCAGAGGTCACTGTTGTCGCCGTCTTGATTTTGGTGAGTTTTAGCCAGCTTCTGTACTGCAAGCTGTTTTACCAGCAAGGTCTTTATGACCTGTATCTTGTGCCGATCTCCTACCTCAACCTGTGACTTAGAATGCCTAACTGTCTGGGAATGTAGCCCACTAGGATTCAGCCTCATTTTACGCAGCTCCTATTCAAGACGGAGTTTCTCTGGTTGCAGCACCTCTGACAGCCCCATAAGAATTCCTAAGAAAAAGGGGAAGCTGCGGTGTTCTAAGCAGAGGGTGATGGACTCACCAGCTACTTCTGCCTCACCCAAGGTCTCATTGTACATCAAGAGAAGCCTGTTCAGAGCCCTGACTCTCTCTCTCTTGCGCTTGCCCCATCTAGGGATACCCAACTGCCGTTTGTCACGCGCGTCATTGTGAAGAGACCACCAAACAGGCTTTGTGTGACCAATAAAGCTTTTTAATCACCTGAGTGCAAGCGGGCTGAGTCCAAAAAGAGAGTCAGCAAAAGGTAGTGGGATTATCATTAGTTCTTATAGGTTTGGGATAGGGGTGGAGTTGGGAGCAATGTTTTGCTGGCAGGGGGTGGATCTTACAAAGTACATTCTTAAGGGCCAGGAGAATATTACAAAGTACCTTCTTCAGGGCGGGGGAATATCACAAAGCACATTATCGCAAGGATTGGGGAGGATATTACAAAGTATCTTCTCAAGGGTGGGGAGGGTGTATTGTCAAAAAGTCAATTGATCAGTTAGGGTGGGGCAGGAACAAATCACAAAGGTGGAATGTCATCAGTTAAGGAAGGAACTGAGTATTTTCACTTCTTTTGTGGATCTTCAGTTGCTTCAGGCCGTCTGGATGTATACGTGCAGGTCACAGGGTATATGATGACTTAGCTTGGGCTCAGAGGCCTGACATCCCTGTCTTTTTATATTAATAAGAAAAACAAAACAAAATAGTGGTGAAGTGTTGGGGCGGCGAAAATTGTTGGGAGTGGTATGGAGAGATAATGGGTGATGTTTCTCAGGGCTGCTTCAAGTGGGATTGGGGTGACGTGGGAACCTAGAATGGGAGAGATCAAACTGAAGAAATATTTTGGGGTAAGGCGTGATATTATGGGGTTGTTAGAAGGAGCATATGTCGTATAGAATGATTGGTGATGGCCTGGATGCGGTTTTGTATGAATTGAGAAACTAAACAGAAGACACAAGGTCCAAATAAAAGAAGAAGAAAAATAGGTATTAAAGGGCTAAGAGGGGAGTACCCAGGACATCCAATTAGAGAGTGTCCAAGGGGGTTCAGCATAATTATTTGCTTGGTTGGCAAGTTTTTGGGCTCTATCCTTGAGTTTTTTTATGTTGTTATACACCAGGGCAGATTGATTTAGGTAAAAACAACACTCTTCATTTAAAAATATACAGAGTTCTCCTTTTTCAGCAGTGAGTAAATTGAGGCCTTAGCAGTTCTGGAGGACAACTGCAGCTAAAGAGTCAATCTGGGCTTGGAGGACAGATAAAGTTTGTAACATATCTGTAATGCTAGCGGAGAAGTCATTAGAGAGGCTGTGGAATGTTGTGACAGAGGTTGATATGCCTGCTATTCCAATTCCAAGTGCAATAGTAGAGGCAGAAAGTCCTAGACCCACAAGTATAGGGATTAGTGGGATGACTCTTTTTTGTTGTGTTGGTGTCATGAGGGGGACAAGCAGTTGTTCATTCCCATCTGCAAACTGGATTTTGGTGGTAAGGAAGACTAGAGTACATGTGCCCATCTAGTTGGCAGGTAGGCACATGTAGGTGGAAGAGCCACATAAAAAGAAGAGACCTTGTGTCAGGCAGAACTGGAAAGGTAAAGTGAAAAGGTGAGAGGGTGTACTGAAAGAGGAGTCCTGCACCCAAAATCCTAGAGATCCAGCCAGGGCAGCAGCCGTCAGAGGTTGTAATGGGGATTGATGGTGCAACTGCGTAGAGGGAGAGATTTGTTTTTCATGATGTATGAGAAAGCGCATAGTATCTACGAGTAAGCTTTCACTGCTATTCATGGGGCTGGGTATAAGCAAGCAAGAGGAAGGGCTAGGAGGAGATTCAGACGAGGAGGGGGAGGGTAGCCAAGGATGGAGTGAGATGCAGGGTAGGTGTCTTCCTTAATAGTAGTAACTGCCAATGTGTTTTAGTTTGTCAATAATGATAGAGGGCTTATCAGTAATGCGAAATTAGAATGCTCCCATCTGTGATGCGGAGAAGTGTGGCAGCTTCTTGGTGCGAAATGTCTGGGGAGTTCTCACCAAATCTGTCTAGAAAGTAAAGAAATTCCTCAGGTGGGTAAAGATGAGGGCTATTAAAGGAGGTTTGGAGGTGTAGGAAGACAGGAGAGGTAGCCCAGTCGGCCTGTAGAGCGGGGACAGCTGCATAAGAGCAGGAAGAAAGGGAAACTCTTAGCCAACAATTCTTTTTTTTTTTTTTTTTGAGATGGAGTCTCGCTCTGTTGCCCAGGCTGGAGTGCAGTGGCCGGATCTCAGCTCACTGCAAGCTCCGCCTCCCGGGTTCATGCCATTCTCCGGCCTCAGCCTCCCAAGTAGCTGGGACTACAGGCGCCCGCCACCTCGCCCGGCTAGTTTTTTGTATTTCTTAATAGAGACGGGGTTTCACCGTGTTAGCCAGGATGGTCTCGATCTCCTGACCTCGTGATCCGCCCATCTCGGCCTCCCAAAGTGCTGGGATTACAGGCTTGAGCCACCGCGCCCGGCCAGCCAACAATTCTTTACTAGAGAAGGATTGGAGGCAGTGAGGAGAGAGTGGGTGAGATTGATAGTATGCTAGAGGTAACTAGGGAGAGGTAGAGAGTGACTGGAGAATGGGGGCAAGGATAAGAGTGAGTAGAAAAGTAAAAAAAAAGGACTTCATCAGGATAGAAGAATTGGAGTGTACCTTGCCACTGAAGATCTTCTATCCACTTCAAGAGAGACTCAGGGGTGGCGGTTTGAGGTAAAACCAGGAGATACCAGTTATGATGGTTTGGAGGAAAAGTGTGGCATTTACAAATAGTTGAGAATGGTGAAAAGGAGTATGACTAGACAGAAGCTAGTAGGGATGAAAAGTTTTTGGGGCGCAGTCCAAGTAGTGGGGGTGACTGCATAAAGCCCTGTTGCAAAAAGTAGGGTAAGGACGAATAGACTTAATAGAATGAAAGGATGTATTCAGCTCATAAGGGTTATTACTGCTCTTCAGAAATGCGAGTGAGTTTAAGGGAAGTACGGGAGAGTACTTGCGACTTCCAGGAGGAAGAAGAAAGATCAGGCTGGCTGTCCGATGGGCACAGCTTTATTCTGGAATGGTGAACCCAATGGGGAGGGTCCTGTAGGAGGACAGCAGTTGGGGTACTATAAATGTCTAAGTAGGGTCCAGTCTATTGAGGTTGTAGAGTTTGAGGGGTCAGATTCTTAACAAGAACTGATTGTCCAGCTAGGGTGTCTTCATATGGCTGGGAATCTGGAGTAGATTAGCAGCCTGGCGAATTTCCTGTCTAGCCTGCTGGATGACTGGAAGATAGTTGCCTAGAGGGCTGGTGTCTGGGATGAGGTTGGGGCCAAGCAAGAAAGTGTGTCCATATAAAAGTTCAAATGGACTGTATCCTGTAGCATCTTGAGAACAGGCTCTAATTTTGAGAAGGGCAAGAGGTAAAAGTACTGTCCAGTCCTTTTTAAATTGGAGGCTGAGCTTGGTGAGGTGTGTCTTTAAAAGACCACTAGTCCATTCTACCTTTCCTGAAGATTGAGGACGGTAAGGGGTATGAAGGTTCCACTGAATACCAAGAGCCTGAGAAACTGCTTGGGTGATTTGACTAATAAAGGCCTGTCCATTATTAGGATGTATGGAGGTGGGAAGGCCAAACTGAGGAATTATGTCTGACAGAAGGGAAGAAATGACCATGGTGGCCTTCTTAGACCCTGTGGGAAAGGCCTCTACCTATCCAGTGAAAGTGTCTACCCAGACCAGAGGTATTTTAGTTTCCTGACTCAAGGCATGTGAGTAAAGTCAATTTGCCAGTCATGGGCAGGGGCAAATCCCTGAGCTTGATGTGTAGGGAAGGTGTAGGCGGGGGAGGCACTGAACAATCCCTGAGGAATACTAGAATAGCAGATGGAACACTGAGAAGTGATTTCCTTGAGATAGATTTCCACAAAAGAAAGGAAATGAGAGGTTCTAAGAGGTGGGCTAGCGGCTTGTAACCTACATGGAAGAGGTTATGAAATGATGACAGAATAGAATGGGCCTGTGAGACTGGAAGGAGATATTTTCCTTGGTCCAAGAACCATTTGCCTTGTGTGGGAAGAGACTGACAGATGGAAGTTTCCGTGGAGAGTAGGTGGGAGTGACCAATGAGGAGAAAAACTGGCCGTGAGGGACAGAAGTTGGAACACTAGCTGCTTCTTTAGCTACCTTACCAGCATAAGCATTGCCCTGAGCAATGGGATCTGATGCCTTTTGATGGCCCTTGCAGTGAAAGACTCCAGCTTCCTGTGGAAGTAAAGTGGCCTTGAGAAGAGTTTTTATTAAAGAGGCATTAATGATGGAGGACACTTGTGTAGTGAGGAAACCTCTTTCATCCCATATAACAGCATGGTGATACAGGATATGGAAGGCATATTTAGAATCAGTATAAATATTGACGCATAGTCCCTTTGCAAGAGTGAGGGCCTGAGTTAAAGCAATGAATTCGGCTTGCTGAGAGGTAGTGGATGGGGGTAGAGCAGTAGCCTCAATGATAGATGTGGAAGATACTATAGCATAGCCTGCCTTTGCTGGTGAGTGGCGATTAGGCCTGGTGGAACTGCCATCAATAAACCAAGTGTGATCAGGGTGAGGAACAGGAAAGAAGGAAATATGGGGAAGTGGAGTGAATGTAAGGTGGGTCCGAGAGATACAGTGATGGGGGTCAGATGTGGTACCCGGAATAATGTGTGAGGCCGGATTGAAGTCTGGGTCAGGAACAATGATAATTGTGGGAGACTCAACAAAGTGAGTATAGCTGAAGGAGCCAGGGAGCAGAAACTATATGTGTCAGGTATGAGGAAGAAAATAGATTTTGGAAGTTATGAGAACTGTAGAGAGTGAGTTGAGCATAGTTTGTGATTTTGAGGGCCTCTAAAAGTATTAGGGTGGCAGCAGCCGCTGCATGGAGACATGATGGCCAGCCTAAAACAGTAAGGTCAAGTTGTTTGGATGAAAGGCTACAGGGTGCAGTCCCGGTCCTTGTGTAAGAATCCCAACTGCACAACCCTGCACTTTGGCTGTGTGTAATGAAAACGGTTGGGATGAGTCAGGGAGAGCTAGTGTGGGAGCAGTACCTAAAGCTGTCTTCAAGGAACAGAAAGAAGAGTGGGAAAAGGATTTAGGATCTATGGGGTCAACTAGGTTTCCCTTTGTGAGTTTATATAATGGTTTTGTTAGGATGGCAAAACCAGGTATCCAAAGGTGAAAGTATCCAACCATGCCCAGGAAGGAAAGGAGTTGTTGTTTTTTTTGAAGGGGTTGGGGTTTGAGAGATCAGCCGGACATGATTGGCAGGGAGAGCATGTGTGTTTCCATGAAGAATTATGCTGAGGTAAGTAATGGATGGAGAAGAAATTTGAGCTTTGGAGGGGGATACCTGATGTCCCTTGGAGAATAAATGTTGAAGGAGCAGGAGGGTGTCTTGTTGAGAAGATTCAAAGGAGGGGCTACAAAGTAGAAGGTCATCAATATATTGAATAAGGTGAGAAGCAGAGGGGTGAAAAGAAAGTAAATCATGAGAAAGAGCTTGGTTGAAGTAATGAGGACTGTCCCTGAAGCCTTGTGGCAGTACAGCCCAGGTAAGCTGCTGGAACTGATGGGTGTTAGGGTCAGTCCAGGTAAAAGCAAAGAGAGGCTGGGATGAGGGGTGCAGGGGAATAGTGAAAAAAGCATCTTTAAGATCAAGAACGGAATAGTGAGTTGTGGAGAAAGGTATTGAGGAAAGAGTGTATGGGTTGGGCACCACAAGGTGGATAGGCAAAATAATTTGGTTGATAAGATGCAGATCCTGAACTAACCTGTAAGACTTGTCTGATTTTTGGACAGGTAAAATGGGGGAATTGTAAGGAAAGTTTATAGGCTTTAGAAGCCCATGCTATAGCAGGCAAATGATAACAGGCTTCAATCCCCTTAAAGCCTGTTCTGGGATGGGATACTGGCATTGAGCAGGGTAAGGGTGATTAGGTTTTAATGGGATAATGGGCATGTGATTGGTTGCCAGGGAGGGAGTAGAGGTGTCCCATACTTGTGGGTTAAGCTAGGGGGATACAAGAGGAAGATGCAAAGGAGGCTTTGGGTTGGGGAGAAGGGTGGCAATGAGATGTGGCTGTAGTCCAGGGATAGTCAGGGTAGCGGATAATTTTGTTAAAACATCTCGACCTAATAAGGGAACTGGGCAGGTGGGAATAACTAAAAAGGAGTACATAAAAGAATGTTGTCCAAGTTGGCACCAAAGTTTGGGAGTTTTAAGAGGTTTCGAAACCTGGCTGTCAATACCCACAACAGTTATGGGGGCAAGGGAAACAGGCCCTTGAAAAGAAGGTAATGTGGAGTGGATAGCCCCCATATCAACTAAAAAGGGGATGGACTATGGGAGAGCTAAAAAATGTGCTGTCACTTCCATTATAAGAAATCTTGTAAGGATTCATATCTAAAAGTGTATATTATAATACTGTACTGTTAAGAGTTCAGCCAAGCATGGTGGCTCACGCCTGTAATCCCAGCACTTTGGGAGGCTGAGGCAGGTAGATCACGAGGTCAGGAGTTCGAGACAAGCTTGACCAACATGGTGAAACCCTGTCTCTACTAAAAAATACAAAAATTAGCCAGGCGTGGTAGCACAAGCCTGTAATCCCAACTACTCGGGAGGCTGAGGCAGGAGAATCGCTTGAACCCAGGAGGTGGAGGTTGCAGTGAGCCAAGATCGCACCACTGCACTCCAGCCTAGGTAACAGTGAGACTGTCTCAAAAAAGAAAAAAAAAAAAAGAGCTCAGAACAAGTGGTAATGTTTTCTCTTAACTGAACTCATTTTGTGCCTTCTTTACTCATTCAAATACATACATTTTACATAGAGTTTATTTCTTTATAAAATGCTAATCTTCAGCCCATACCAAAAAAATAAAAAAGAGGGGAGCCTCTTTGTACTACTATTGGCAATCAATTTTAAATCAGTTGGATTTTTAAGCATTTTTAAAAAGCTGACATTAAAGTAAATCTGAAAAACAAAAGTTTAACAAACTGGCCAAGATACTAATTTTTATGTATAATCACAATTTTTTTACTCACCTTTGTTGACTAAAAACAGTTATGCTACATGTTGTCCTGCATCAGAAGAATTATTTCTTCTTGCCAGTGTTTTGGGATTTGAAGATAATGGTTCACTCAAAGAACCTATTATTTTCTCTACTGAGGAACCCAATGTAGAACTTGTACTGATATTTTTATTACTGCCTTTATATGAATCTATAGGTATCTAAATGTTAAGGCATGTATGATCTTTGATCATTTCTTTTTTCAAATTAAAGTTGTGAAAGTTTCAATATCTTGCCTTAAATTAGTTGCCTATTCTTTCTAGGATTCAAATATTGTGGCATTTAAAAAAGAAAACATTCATTTTTGAAACTTAGACTTCAGATCAAAAAGGACTGAAGCCCCACTATCATAATCCATAAATTTATTTCCATGTTGTTTGACTAGCAGTGCATATATGAATGAATATGGTAATTAGTGTCATCTATAAGAACCAAATACTTTAATTATATTAAGGTAGTGAATAAAGATGTATAACATTTTTATTAATACCCTGAATATATTCAGTGGATTGAATGTGACTTCATAACTATACTATGATTGTATTAAAATATTTCTGGAATAAAATAAAAAAGAGAGACAGACTTACCCTCCACTGTGAGAGTTACCCGAAGCTCAGCATCTGTGATGGTCCAGGGGGCCTCCGAGGCGATTGGGTAGTGTCAGTCTTCAGCCACTAAGCTAAGCAGATCGGGGAGGGAGTCAGTCAGAGAGCCTTGGGCCAGAGCTGTAGGGGCTCTGGGAGTGGCTGCCAGGCAAATTGGACAGTCTAATTTCCAGTGGGGTCCCGCACAGATGGGATACGGCTTAGGAGGAATCCTGGGCTGTGGGCAATCCTTGGCCCAGTGACCAGATTTCTGGCACTTGAAGCAAGATCCTGGGGGAGGAGTCCCTGGAGAAATGCCTGGCTGCTGCAGTTTAGGCATTTTGAAGTTCTTGTGTGCTGGAGATGTGGCTGGGGTTTCCCTCACAGTGGAGGCAAGTAATTGCAACTCAGAAATACGTTGCCACTTGGCTGCCTCTTCTCTATTATTGTACACCTTGAAGGTGAGGTTAATTAGGTCCTGTTGTGGGGTTTGAGGTCTGGAGTCTAACTTTTGGAGTTTCTTTCTAATGTCAGGAGTGGATTGAGTGATAAAATGCATATTGAGGATAAGATGGCCTTCTGGCCCTTCTGGGTCCAAGGCTGTAAAGCATCTCAGGGTTGCTGCTAAACAAGTCAGGAATTGGGCTGGATTTTCATCCTTTCCTTGGGTAGTTTCTTTAAGTTTGTCATAATTAACAGATTTGTATGCTGCCTTTTTAAGCCCTTCAACTACGCAAGAAATCATGTAATCTCACCTAGCTATACCTGGGGAATCTGCCTGGTAGTTCCATTGGGGATCTTCTCAGGGAACTGCTCTAATGCCTTCCTGGAGGCCTGGCTCATAAAGCCAGCAGTTGTCAGTGTGAGACTGGGCTAGAGAAAGAACTCTTTCCTGTTCGTCTGGGGAGAGAGTAGAAGTTAGGATGACATTTAAGTCACTCCAGGTTAAATTGTAGGACAGAGTTAGATATTGGAATTCCTGTGTATATTTAATGGGGTCTGATGAGAAAGAGCCTAAATGCTGGCTGATTTCAGAAAGGTCTGATAGAGAAAAAGGCATATGTACCATGACTGTGCCTTCAGCTCCAGCCACCTCTCTAAGAGGAAATTGTTGGGCAGGTGGGGGAGAGCTAGTCGTGGAATGAAATTGTAAGCCAGGCCAGTTGTGGGGAGGAGAAGTGATACAAGGGTTGTAGGGTGGGGGAGCAGAGGCTGAAGAAGAGTTGAAGCCTGATTCGGCCTGGCAGGGAGCAACCTGAGGAGGAGCAGTCTGGGGAGGAGGGGAGAGGTCAGATGGGTTGGTAGAAAAGGAAGATTCAAAAGACTCAGCGATGCTTGGGGTTGGTACTGAACGGACAGGCAGGAGGGAAAGAAGGAGGATTTGGGGTGAGTTGCATTGGAAACAGAGACTAGGGAGGGAACAAAGTGTGAAAAATGCCTGGATGTAAGGCACCTCAGACCACTTGTCCATTTTTCAACAAAAATTATCTAGGTCTTGTAGGATGGAGAAATAGAAAGTGCCATTTTCTGGCCATTTAGAGCCATTATCAGGTTTGTATTGGGGCCAGGCAGTATTGCAGAAGAAAATAAGATGCTTAGGTTTTAGGTGAGGCGAGAGTTGAAGAGGTTTTAGGTTCTTGAGAACACAGGCTAAGGGAGAAGAAGGAGGAATGGAGGGTGGAAGATTGCCCATAGTGAAAGAGGCAAGCCCAGAGAAAAGAGAGTAGAGACACAGAGGGGATGGTGGTACTTGCCACCCAGGGGAGGTGGTGCTTGCCACCAAGGTGAAGGATCAAAGCAGGCATCCCCATGGTGATCAGACACCTCTGAAATGTGGGTGAATAATCAGGCAGGCATCCCCTCAGTAACTAAACACCAAGGTAAGACTGTCTTCCTGAGTCCATGACCAGTGCTGGAATTTTGGGTTCATGGATAAAATGCGTCTCCTCTGTCTCTGTCTTTTTCTCTGTCAGAAAAAGAAAGGAACTGAAATTAAGGAAGAAAGAGATTGAAGGGTGGAGGGATAGCGAGAGAGGTTGAAGAAGAGAGTGAAAAGACTGCTTACCCGATTTGAAATTGGTGAGATGTTCCTTGGGCTGGCTGATCTGTGGACCCAAGGTCATAAGTAGATCGCCTCACGGAGTGAGAGTGAGGACAGGGGACCAGTCTCCCAAAGGAATCCTCCTGTCCTGGGTCTTTGGCACCAAATGTCACATGCATCCATGTGAAGAAACCACCAAATAGGCTTTGTGTGACCAATAAAGCTTTTTAATCACCTGGGTGCAGGCGGGCTGAGTCCAAAAAGAGAGTCAGCAAAAGGTGGTGAGATTATCATTAGTTCTTATATGTTTGGGATGGGTGGTGGAATTGGGAGCAATGTTTTGCCAGTAGGGGGTGGATCTTGCAAAGTATATTCTTAAGGGCCGGGAGAATATTACAAAGTACCTTCTTAAGGGTGGGAGAATATCACAAAGTACATTATTGCAAGGGTCGGGGAGGACATTACAAAGTACCTTCTCAAGGATGGGGAGGGTGTATTGTCAAAAAGTCAATTGATCAGTTAGGGTGGGGCAGGAACAAATCACAATGGTGGAATGTCATCAGTTAAGGCAGGAACTGGCTATTTTCACTCCTTTTGTGGATCTTCAGTTGCTTCAGGCCATCTGGATGTATATGTGCAGGTCACAGGGTATATGATGACTTAGCTTGGGCTCAGAGGCCTGACACTGTTCATTCAGTCTTAGAAATTCCTCTCAAATAGATGTTTCCTGCTTCCTGAGCCCACTGCCTCTGCAAGAGTGGGAAGCCTAGACTTTTCAAACCTGGACTGTTGCATCCTCCTATTCCTCCATTTGACAGTCTTCCCTCTGAACTCACCCTCCACGGCTGGTTTTCTTCCTTCCTGGTAAAACACACACTGACGTTTGCCTGGCTCCCCAGAGCCAGGAGCAATCCTAGTCTCATTTAAGGAGCCCTCAAGGCTCTGCTTTTCTGACCTAACTTGCCTGTTGCCTTATCTCCTTTCTCCCCAAAATCTTCCTACCTTCCCTGTACATCTGATGCTTCAGCCCCAAGGACCGTCTCAGCCTTCCCCAAACAACACATCATCTCTGCCATTCTCTATTCCTAGAATCCCCTACTCTCTTTTTACTGCAAAACTGTAACCATAATAGGTTTGTTATCTGATGTGTGCAGCAAGGCAATACACCAAGATACTGGGCTGCAGCAGAGACAAGAGATTTAATTGTAGAGTTGCCCAGAAAAGAGATGAGAGGGAACCTCAAGTCCATCTGCCTGAGGAGTTTGGGGCTAGGGTTTTTAAGGGTTTTGGAGTGGGCCAAAGTGTGGAGACCATTGATTGGTCAAATAGTGCACAGCAAAGTCATGGGACAGGGAGATGAAGAAACTGTATTCTCATGCTAATTCCATTTATTTGTGGGAGTCTTCAAACTGGCTGGCATCAGCTATTTTGCTGGAATTTGGGATCTGAAAAACATCTTACGATCCTTAAAAAAAGCCTTATGATTCAAATATCAGAAATCCTCTTTATAGAAACAATGGGTACGCAAGTGGTCAGGTATCTTATGCTAGGAGACTTTTAGCAACAAAGAAGTGGGTCAAAGTGCAGCCTAATTAATGCTTAGTTATAACAGTATTTCTGTCCCGAATTCTTGTTAACCCTGTGAGGATGGCTTCAACTCCTCTTCCTCTGTCAACATGGTGAAGGAAATGCCAGAACACCATTGGCTCTCCCGGGCAGGATAATTCTGCTGCTGCAGGTCCTTTTCCCTGGCTGGACTGAACCTCTTGAGGGCAGATAGTCTCATAGTACCTGGCCCATGGTTAATGCCCAAGGGATGATGAAAGGAGAGGTCACATGTTATATGCTCCCATTTTTGTGAAATTTCCAGAGTAAACAAATACGTAGAGACAGAAAATAGATTAGTGGTTGCCAGGGGATAGCGGGAGGAGGGAACTGGAAGGTATGAGGTTTCTTTCTGGGGTAATGAAAATAGTCTGGAATTAGATAGTGGCAATGGTTGCCCAATATTGTGAATATACTAAAAGCAATGGAATTGTATACTGTAAAATGGTTACAATGGTGAATTTCGTGGTAGATTAATTTTATCTGAGTATTTTTATTTTTAAAATGTTGAATAAAATTTATAGGAGGCCATTGATTGAGACTGAGCTCCTGCACTAGGCCCCTATAGACCAAGCCAAAATGGAATCACTTGTGCTAAAGTCCCACATCACCAAACCGAAACTAAATTGTTTATCTTACCTTGCAAGGAATCAGAAGAAAGAGAGAGATAATAAGCCAATCCCCAAACAAGCCAGTGTTAGCCCTCATGATAAGGAAGTCCCCTCTTCTGTAACCCTGAGGAAAGGAACCTAAAGTAACTTGATGCTAACCAATCCATTTTTGTTCCCAGTTTCTGATTTTCTCAACCTTTTCTGCCTATAAAACCAACCTCCTCTGCTCAGTTCATCGTAGGAATTTTCTAAATTTTTACAGATGTCACCCCAGTTCATGAATTATAAACAAAAGCCAATTTGATCATTTAACTAAATTTGTTGTCATTTTGAATTTTGTCTTTTGACAGAAATGATGAAAAGATGAAGGAATAACAAAATACTTTTTCTTCTTTTCTAATTTGCTTTTATCCCAGACCCTTTTTGTCATTCTTCAGCTACTCCCCCATATGCAACCATTATAATCTAAATGAAAGTGTTTACTCAATCACAGACCACATCTGAATTGTAATCAAACACCAATTAGCAGTCTTGTATTGATGGTGTCTGTTACTTTTGCTGTTTGTCCTTTTCCTGCTGAAGTAGAAACTCTACAGGGAGAGAAGCTGTCTAGACCTGGTGGATGTCATCTCTTATACATCCATCTGTCCACCTTGCTAGATACCAAACTTGGACTAATCCCTGCAAAAGAGAAACCAGCAAGGAGAAAAGGCATCATTAGGAATGTAGTTTGACTGTGACAAAAATAACTCTTCAAAGCTTTTCACAAACACACACACAGGTTCATTTATTCATCATGAAAACCGGTGCGGGGCAGGGGGTGTACCTTTTGATGGAGAAAAAAAGCTTCTGCCTGCCCTCACTAGTGAGTGGGCTGAGGGGGTGAGCTGGGCTCTTCTGACCTGTTGGTTATTTCTGCTGGATAAGGAGAGAGAATGTTTTGGGCTTTCTCTGCGTGAGGCTTGTACCTGTTACTCTCATTATTTCCTGAGTAGAGCCCAGTCTACCTGGAACATTGAAAAACAATAGGACATACAAGCATTGAAGGCCCCACTGTGGCCACTTCAGGAGAAAATGGCAAAGACAAGTCCCAATTAATGAAGTCACCTATGACAACTCCACTTCAGACAATTAACTCAAGTTCCCATCTTCAACCCCCAGAGAACTGAGACACATCATTAAGTGTAAATTATAGTGACTTCTCCACCCTGAGGTGTCCTAAACATGCTTGTGACCAGAGATTTTTCAGCTGATAAACTTAAGATATGATAGAAAATAAATGGAGTTGGGGAACCAGTTACTCTCTGAAAACTTTTATAAGTAGTTTCCCTTGGATTAATAAGAAAATCTTCACTCATGTTACACAAAGATAATTTCAACCCCATTATAGACACATGATGTTATTATTTGCGGTAAGCTAACATTTTCATAGCACACGCGATGTTGCCAGTGACAGCGCAGGAGCATTGCCATCTTGGACAAGCAGTGCCATTTTAAACTTCCCCTTGATCAAAAACTGCCTAAATCCAACCCAAAGGGCATCAGCCTAATGGTTAATGTCAGTATGACCATAAACCACAACTGACATCTCTGACCAGAGACATTCCAACCCTAAGAGAAACCCCTACCCAACCAAAGACGTGCCAGCCCCAAGATAACCTCCCCTTTGACCGGAGAGATGTCAGCCCCAAGATGATCTCCCCTCCAACCAGAGACATTCCAACCCCACAATAAGCTTCTCCTCCACACAGAAACATTCCAAGCCTGTGATAAGCTCTCTCGCCCTGAACCCTTAAATACTCTTAGTCTGTCAGAGAGAGTGCTCCTGACCAAAATCGGCCGAAAGCCCCTCTCAGGTTTATTCTCCGAAATAAACCTATCTTTGACTGTTGAGCTGCTTTTTTGTGTTTCCTCTCTTCTTTCTTTAACTCTTACAGCAAGCACTATTTTAAGTGCTGTTGATAGACTAACCCATTGAGTCTATATAGCAACCCTGTAAGTAGATTACTGTTACCCCTTTTTACATGTGAGGAAATCAAGGCACAGGTAATTTGCCCAAGGTTACACAACTAGCAAATGGCAGAGCTGGAATTTGAACTCAGGCCACATGGCTCCAGAGTCCATTCAACAAACAGAGCCCACAGGGCTGTGTGGTTAGTGAGATGGGCAATCCATGCAAGCATGCAATTTGGGCTGAAAGGCTCCCAGTGCAGGACATAGCACACAAAATTAAATCTGCATTTAGTAGGATTTCACAGAAGAGTTATTTGTGATTGTGAAAAGCCTTCTGTTGTGCAGGGTTTTTTTGTTTTTTTCCCCCCCAGAGAGGAAACAGATTACATGGACTATTTTCATATGTTTGTGAACTGGCCATTTGGGCCAGATTAAGGGGTCAGGCACTGGTGGGGAAGGGAGTGGAGGAGGTGGGGTCAGCCTCATTATCTAGCCCCTCCATCCTACAGAGTACTCCCCAAGGCTGCATTCTTCATTTGAGTGCATTTCGAAGTGCAACCTGATTAATGCTTAATTATAACAGTATTTCTGTCCAGAATTCTTGTTAACCCTGTGAAGATGGCTTCAACTCCTCTTCCTTTGTCAACATAGTGAAGAAAATGCCAGAACACCATCGGCTCTCCCAGGCAGAGTGATTCTGCTGCTGCAGGTCCTATTCCCTGGCTGGACTGAACCCCTTGGAGGCAGACACTCACATAGTGCTCAGCACATTCTTCAAATGAAGATGAAACATTCTTCATCTGCCTCCCGTGCCTTCCCCTGGCACACTGGATTCCTTTCACATTCAAAAAGACCTCAACTCACCTCCCTGTTCTCTAGAGAAAGGTGCCCTGTTTCTTAAGCAAAGTGCTAAACAGAGATAGTTAAATAAATTTTCAAGTAAGTAGGAGAGGGCTTCGGTACTTCCCTGATGTAGGGGCAAGCCCAAATTATTTAAAAAGCGCATTGGAGAGACTCAGCAAATTCTGAGTACGAGTTGCATGCCTGCCGACTTGGGCCCAGACAAAAGACCTAGCACCCACCTTCTCCCTGCCCCACCCCACTCCACCTCCTGGCTTCCTGAGAAGCTCAGCAGCTGTGCTAGTTCATCCAGGCCCAGGAGCTGAGTGGGAATGGGGGCTGGGGTCCCTGGGGTGGGTCATTCCCAACTGCAGAGGACAGAAGCCTTCTGGAATAAAAGCCTTCATCCAGGCATAACTCTTTGGTCAATCCATCACCAAGTCTATAATCAACACTATAGTGGTCCTAGTTGTGTGGGCTCAGGGAGTCCTGGGAAGGAAGACCTGGGGTGGGCACAGTGATTGTGGAAGGAGATCTTAGAAAGAGGGCTTGGATTCCAGTGTGAGAGAAATGGCAGCTCCCCATGAGGGAAGGGGCATGTTTTCTCTTTCTTACCAGCTCTATTCTCCTGATCCAAAATCATTATTCATCATCAAAATAAAATTCCAGAGGGCCAGCTCGTTCTGACATGGCAAGGACAGTTAGATGACCTCAGGGGGCATAATGAGGGGAAGGAACATGTAGTTAGTGGGGCTGAGACACTGGTGGCATTGGGACAGATGAGTGGAGATCAGGGCTATGCCAAGGAACCCATCTTCCCCTTGTGTTGCAGCCTTCAAAAGTATCTCAGCACAAGAAGAGGGAGGGAGAAAGAGAAGCTACACTTTCCAGAGTCCTGGAGTGGACATTGGCTATTTCTGCCCACCCATACTCCATTGCCTTTGGGAATACCTCCTGCCCTTTCTCGGCCCCTCTGGTTTGGATGAGGCAGATTCTATGATGCTCACCCCCGACCCTTGCCACAGGGTCAGACCAAGACCCACCTTGACCAGTTAGAGCATTTTACCTGCCTGACCTCAGGGACTGGCTCAGGTAAACAAGACTCAAATTAGGGCCTTTTGATGAATCCACTGGGAAAAGTGAAGCTCTCCTTCAGTGGGGATCACTAGCTCTAGGGATAATGTCTGATGGAAAGTCCAGAAGCCAGCATGTGGCCAAGCCTGCCAACGGAGCAGCATTGAAGGACGGAGGAAGAGAGACCAAGTCCTGATGAGATTCTTCAAGTGCCTGGATTTGGGGGTCATGGAAGCCCATAAATTCCTTTTTAAAAAAATAACCACCTTAAAGTGAACAAATCTATGATATCTAGTACATTCACAATGTTGTGCAAACACCACCTCTAGCTCCAAAACACTTTCATCACCCCAGAATAAAACCCTGTGCTCATTTAGCAGTTACTCCCTATTCTGCCTCCCGTCAACCCTGGCAGCCACCAGTCTACTTTCTACTTCTATGAGTTTACCTATTCTGAATATTTCACATAAACAGAATCATACAATATGTGATCTTTTTGGCTTCTTTCACTTAGCATAATGTTTTAGAAGTTTATCCACCTTATAGCATGAGTCAGTACTTCATTTCCTTGTATGGTATATTAGTCCATTTTTGGGTTGCTATAAAGAAATACCCGAGACTGGGTAATTTATAAAGAAAAGAGGTTTAATTGGCTCGTGATTCCACAGGCTGTACAGAAAACATGATGCTGGCATCTGCTTGGCTTCTGGGGAGGCCTCAGGAAACTTACAGTCATGGCAGATGGTGAAGGGGGAGCCAACACTTCATGTGGCCGAGCAGGAGCCAGAGAGAGTAAGGGGAGAGGTGCTATACACTTTTAAACAACCAGATTTCATGAGAACTCACTCACTACTGTGAGGACAGTACCAAGGAGATAGTACCAAACCATTCATGAGAAATCCACCCCCATGATTCAATCACCTCCCACCAGGCCCCATCTCCAATTTTGGGGATTACAATTTGACATGATATTTGGTAAGAACACAGATTCAAACCATATCATGTGGCTTAATATTATTCCTTTGTGTGAACATACCACATTATTTACTTATTTCGAGCCAGGGTCTCACTCTTACTCAGGCTGGAGTGCAGTGGGGTGATCATAGCTTGCCTAATAAAAAAAAAATTTTTTTCTTTGTAGAGAGAAGGGTCTCTCTATGTTGCCCAGGCTGGTCTTGAACTTCTGGCCTCAAGCAATCCTCCTGCTTTCAGCTCCCAGAGTGCTGGGATTACAAGAATAAGCCACTATGCCTCACCAACATACCACATTTTGTTTATTCATTCATCTGTTGATGGATGTTTATGTTGTTTCCACCTCTGGGCTATTGTGAACAGCACTGCTATGAGAATTCATATGCAAGTATTTGTCTGAACACCTGTTTTCAATTTTGGGGGGCGTATATCTAGGAATGGAATTTCTGGATCACATGATAATTCTGTGTTTAACCTTTTGAAGAACTGCCGGACTCTTTCACAGCATCTGAGCACAAATTCCTTTTTTATTGTCCCATTTGACTGAACAAGATCTGTTGTTACATGCCAAGACTGAAACCTTTACTGTCCCCAGGGCCTCCAGCAGAATGTCCCTCACTCGTTTTGAATTGGTCGTGGGCTGGTGACTGTGATGGTGCAAACCATAGCCCAGGAATGACCACAGCTAAGAAGCTTTGCCCCAAAACAGCCCCTTTTCAGCTGCTGGGGGAGGCTTGTCTGGCCAGTGACTGTCAATCATTCTGTCTGTGCCTTCTGCCTCGATGGCCTCTGACAGAGCAGTGCTGAGAGGTCACTGGCTGGTTTGGGCTGAATTTCAGGTAGGGGCAAGGCTGTGGGATGGTCTCTCTCTCCATAGATCCAGGCCTTTGGATGGCCTTTTCCACCCATCAGCAGGTATGGGAATGCCAAGTATAGGTGCTATGCTGTGAATGTTTGTGTCCCCTCAAAATTCATGTGTTGATATCCTAACCCCCAGGTTGATGGTATTAGAAGGGGGGGTCTTTGGGAGGTCATTAAGTCACAAGGGTGGAGACCTCCTGAATGGGACTAGTGCCCTTATAAAAGAGGCCCCAGAGAGTGGCCTTGCCTCTTCCACCGTGTGAGAAGGTTCCATCTATGACAATGGGATCCCTCACCAGACACCAAATCTGCCAGTGCCTTGATCTTGGACTTCCCAGCCTCCGGGATGGTAAGAAGTAAATTTCTGTTGTTTATAAGCTGCCCAGTTTATGGTATTTTGTTATGGCAGCCTGAATAGACCAAGATGAGGCGTAACCATGGAGAGAGAACCAAGACCAGGACACTTGGGCTTCACCTGCCACCTATCCAGTATGTGGCATTAAGCAAGTCGCTTCCTCTCTCTAGGTTTCAGTTTCTCAAGTGACAAATGAGAGGGGCCTATTAAATGATGACATTGACAGTCTCTGGTCCTGGGCACATCTCACTCCATCCTGCTCCCAAGCTTTCCCCATCTCTCTGAATCTTCATAAAAGTCTAGGATTTTGCAGCTGGCAGAGGCCATGGAGATAATCCGGACCACCTGCCCTGGTGTCTCTTCTCATCTCTCAGAGCTCACATGCTGACTGCTGTGTGCCAGGCAGCTCCTGGAGGGCATTCATGATCAGTACCAGCGTCTTCCTGTGGCTGTCCCAGTAGATAAAGCAGTTATCACTGATGGAGAGACAATGAGGTATGCTCACCACAACTGGCCGTTAATGATGTTGGACTCCTCAGGACTGCCTGGGCTAGGCAGCTTCCTGTTTAAATGCCGGTCCTGGAGACACCCATTTCATCTACAACAACAGCAGCATTCTAAGTGCCCTCAACGCCTGTTGCAGCAGCTGTGCAGGAGTGCTGAGCAACATTTGGGGTGTCTTTTCTGTGTCTTTCTTGTACACACACACACACACACACACACACACAGAGCTATCATGAGCCTTGCCCTCTACCTACTACATACACCTAAGAATGCCCCTCTCTAATATTTCATCATTTTAATCAAATGTTCACTTTTTCACAACATATGTAAGTGTACTTGGTATACCAAAAAATGCTGTAACAGAATAAGGTGCTTTGTTATTATTGCTATTATAATTGCCCAATCCTTATAAATCCAAAAGATGCAAATGACAACCTCCTAACTACAATTTCAAGAGGAGTCTCAATGCCCAAACTTTGAATGTTCATTCACATGGGAAATCTAATGCTCTTTGACTGGTATTTTAAATATGACATGATAGAGGCCAACACTTGGGCCCTTTCTGTGGGAGTGGGGCAGGCTGTGGTTTGAAGAACATCCTGTTCATGTCATGGACCCCTGCTTTTTGAAGGGCTATTCAATGCCTTATTGAAAGATGGGTGCTGTGTGATCCCTGGGGCTCCATGCCCCACCCCTAGGTGTCCTCTCAAGGAGCCGAGATTACTATGGCTATTGGTGGGCTAACGGGTCTTGACGACAGGCAACACCAAGGGGCGCCTGGGTAATGAAGGGCAGTGAGGGGGTCAAGGCCCTGTGTGGAGAAGACTTAGGCAGTGGTGTTCCTGCTTTTTAAGTGCTGCTGATGTTGGCAAGGGAAGGAAGGCGACAGAGGAGGATGGGGTAGGGGCAGGAGGCGATGAAACGACACCTAAGTAGTTCCTACCCTGAGATCCAGGGTCTGTGAGTAAAGCTCTGCAGCCCCTGAGGATTTGGGCCATATGGTTTCACCCTGCCCTGGGAGGTACCCTTAGGCCCTCATCTCTCAAGCCATCTGCATCTCCCCAGCCAGGACAGGGTATGTGGTCTTCTCTGCAGAAGGTGGCGCAAGGCAGGCACACAGTGCCACAAAAAGGCCTTACTCTTGATTGACTCATCGATGCTGTCTGGCATGTGAGGAGTGGGGATGGGTGCTGGAGACTCCTGCCCCAGCACTGTGCTTACCCCACTGGGCCCCAGGCATTCTGCCAGATGGGCAGAGCAGGACAGAGGCACAGAGAAGGTGAGGTGCTGTGTGTGTGGCTGTGTGCATTTGAGGACATTCATCCATCAATCCAATCAGACTAGGGCTGGCTCTTCCTTGGGCCCCTGATGTTCTGTCCCTCAGGCGAGGAATATGGAATGGCCAGGAATATAGACTGGCCAGAGCCAGCGGAATCTGTACTAAGGGGAAAGGGCTAACAGAGCCTGACAGTGAGCCGGGGGTCTGCACAATGGAGAACTCTCCACTGGTGCTGACCAGGAGCCTGCGTTGCCCTTTGGCCTAGGCAAAATAGACAGCTGCCTGTGTGGTAGATAGTAAAAATCAGAAAAGACGCCAATGCCCCTCTCAATGTAGTTCTCTTTTGTGCCTGATATCCCCTCATCAGCAGTTCTCACCTTTGAGTTTTAATGGATTCAAGTGGATATGTTTCTGGAGAGAGGGAGGGTATCGCACATGAAGACCCTTCTCTTTGGCACTGTATTTCTCCCATGATAGAAGGGCCCTTAGCCCCCACTCCTGCTGCCCCCAAGGCCTAGAGCGGGGTGGGGGCAGGGTCCCTCAGTGGGACAGATGTGTAGAAGTCCAACCTTCTTGACTTCTTTGCTTTGCTGTGAGCGTCACAGCAGTGCGCGAAGGAGGGGGCAGGCAGGGGAAAGGGATAGGCTTGTGTGAGTGGCTGCTGTGAATTTTAATTCAATTCAGTCTGGCTGGCTTACTGAATCAATGTTGGGAAAACATAGCGTTCTCCTGGGAGGAGAGGTGTTTGGTATAAATAGAAGGTATTATCATTAAGAGGCAAGTGGGGGACGTCATGTCGCTCAATACAGCGCAAGGCAGCAGCCAGAGCCCCAGTCGTGGGCTGCAGAGCTACGAGGAACTGCTTTCATTTACTTGTCCCCGGATAAAAAGTCCTTCCTCCATTCCAGGGCTCTCTCTGGTCCCTTAGCCCCTTCTCTGCTGGATAAATTGAGCCACCTCATTCTCAGGGGGTGCTCGATGGGGTCGTAACTATACCAGTGAACTAACCGTTGAAAGGGGTTACCATTCTCCACTCAAACTCTGAGCAAGAGCCTTGCCTTCCCTCATATACCACCTTACTCTTTCTAAACAGTTATATTGAGGTACAACTTACATAGTGTACAGTTTACCCATTTAAAGTGTATGATTCGTCTGGGAGCGGTGGCTCATGCCTGTAATCTCAGCACTTTGGGAGGCTGAGGTGGGCGGATCATCTGAGGTCAGGAGTTCAAGACCACCCTGGCCAACATGGTGAAACTGCATCTCTACTAAAAATACAAAAACTTAGCCAGGCGTGGTAGCAGGTGCCTATAATCCCAGCTACTCGGGAGGCTGAGACAGGAGAATCACTTGAACCCGGGCGGTGGAGGTTGCAGTGAGCCGAAATCATGCCATTGCACTCTAGGCTGGGCAACAATAGTGAAACTCTGCCTCAAAAAATAATAATAATAAATAAAAAATAAATAAAGTGTATGATTCAATGGTCTCTAGTATATTCACAGATATATGCAACCATTACCACAATTTTAGAACATTATCATCACTCCCAAAAAGAAATTGTATATCCTTTAGCTGTCACCTGTCCATCTCCCCAGTGCGTGCCAGTCCTAAGCAAAAACTAATCTACTTTCTGTCCCTACAGAGACTTATTCTGGACATTTTATGTAAGTGGAATAATATCATATATGGCCTTTTATGACTGCCTTCTTTCACTTAAACAATGTTTTCAAGGTTCATTTATGTTTTGGCATGTGTCATCAGTACTCAATTCCTTTTTATGGCCAAATTATATTCTACTGTATGGATATACTATGTTTTGTTTATCCATTCATCAGTTAATGGGCAGGCATGTGGGTTGTTTCTACCTTTTGACTACCATGAGCAAGCTTTTGTGTGGGCATATTTTTCCTTTCCCTTGGGAACATACCCAGGAGTGGAATTGCTGGGTCATACGGTAACTCCATGTTTCATCATTTGAGGAGTTCCTTCTTGCTCTTTTTAAAAAATTATTATTATTTTTTCCAGGACACACAGATGCCAGAGAAATGGGGTTAGTGCTTCCTCCTCCTTGTTCTTAACAACACTCATCAAACAACTACTACTATTAACTGGGGTCCTGCCGGGCAATCATTTATCAAATACCTGTTTAGCTCTTTTTATGTTCCAGGCACTGTTCTGGAAGCTGGGAAGGCAGCAGAATGGTGAATGGTGAGTCAGCCATGTTGCTTCACCACTATGAGGACTTTGGCTTTTAACCTGAATAGGATGCAGATAACTTGGAGATTTGTTTTTTCTGTACAGGTTTATTGAGATATAATTGACAAACAAAGCTCAATAAACTACACACAAGTAAAGTACACAATTTCATGAGTTTTGATGTGTGTATATGTACCCACAAAACCATCACCACCATCAAGATAGTGAACATCTTCCCCCAAAAGCTTCCTTGTAGTGCTTGGTAATTCCTCCCTCCTGCCTGCCTGTCCCTACCTACCTATCCTCAGTCAACCATTGAGCAAACTACAGATTCGTTGCATTTTCTGGAATGGAATAGTATGTGGTCTTTTTAGTGTCGCTTTTAAAATTTGGCATAATTGTTTTGAGGTTCATCTATATTGTTGCTTATATTAGTAGTTCATTTCTTTTTATTGTTGACTAGTAGTTCATTGTATGGATGTGCCACAATTTGTCTATCCATTCCCCAGTTGATGGACATTAGAGTTGTTCCATGTGGGATCTTATGGCGGATGTATGTCCAACTTTATAAGAAACTATCAAACTGTTTTCCAAAGTGATTGTATTATTTTATACTCCCACCAGCAGTATATAAAAGTACTAGTCACTTGCAGTTTTTATCCAGCACTTGGAATGGTCCGTCTTTTAAATTGTAACCATTCTAATAGGTATGTAATGATATCTCATCATGATTTAAATTTGCATTTCTCAATGACTGGTGATGTTGAGTATCTTTTCATATGTTTATTTGCCATCTGTTTATCTTAAGTGTCTGTCTAAATCTTCTGCTCATTTTTTTAAGTTGGGTTTCATGTTTTCTTATTACCGAATTCAGAGAGTTCTTTATTAAGAATCCTCTCAACAATGTTTTGTGGTTTCCAGCATGCATCTCTGTAGGATATCTGTGCTCCCACATACCCTGGAGAGGAATCACCACCTCCTGGGTGGGCTCAAGGCATGTTGCAATAGTTACCTGCTGGGCACAGTGGCTCATGCCTGTAATGCCAGCACTTTGGGAGGCCAAGGCGGGCAGATCACCTGAGGTTGGGAGTTCGAGACCAGCCTGATCTACATGGAGAAACTACATCTCTACTAAAAATACAAAATTAGCCAGGCATGGTGGCTCATGCTTGTAATCCCAGTTACTCAGGAGGCTGAGGTAGGAAAATCTCTTGAACCTGGGAGGCAGAGGTTGCGGTGAGCCAAGATCATGCCATTGCACTCCAGCCTGGGCAACAAGAGTGAAACTCTGTCTCAAAAAAAAAAAAAAAAAAAAAAGTTACCCAATTGACTGATACAACAAAAATTTTCTCCCGGGGCAACTTGCTGGGATCATGGAGATCCTTATTAATACATGGTATCAGCAACTGCCTACTATTGCTGCCAGGGAGTACCCTGTGGCTGCCACAGGGAATGATGAGCCTTTCTGACTGCCATCCTACAGACCGGCAAGAGCAGCCCAAGTGCCTTGGAGCTTTATGGCATCCAATTCCAAGAAGCAAGGTTAACCCTATAGCAGAGGAATAGCTTTTCTTCACCCATTGCTAGGTTCACAGCTGAGGTCCCTATAACAAAAGATAGATCAACAAGAGATCTATCAGATCAATAAGAGAAAAGATCAACAAGAGAAAAGCATAAAAGTATTTAGTAAGTTTTACATGAAACTGATTACAGTTCATAAGGAAATGAAGACACAAGGAAATAGTAACACCTGTGGATTTTTAATGCTAGGTTTGATGAAGAAGTGAATGACGGTGGTGAAGTATGATTGAATTAAAATTGTGATCTAATGCGAACAAACTAGGGGAACTTAGCAAGGCCCATTTGTTTGGATCCCCTCCGTGAGCCTTTGTCTTCAGAAATGAGGATGCTCCTTACCTCTCACATGAGGGTCTTCTGATCTGCTGTAGGGGAGGGTCAGAAAAATCCTTCCTAGATCAGATGGCCTGCTTCAGGGCAGAAGAGGGGAAGGTGAAAGTGATGTTCCTACTTCCACCGTTTTGCAAATGCTAAGATACCATATTTGGGGGTAGCATGCCCTGAACCCCGTTAAGCCAATCTTGCAGAGAGCCAGCTCCTTCCTCCCACACGGCATTGTGATTCCTGACATGGGCTCGTCAATGCAGCTCTGCTTGTGTCCCTTGAATCATTTTCTTGGCTACTACTATAACTTTTTCCAGGAACACACCCACAGATGAGAAATAGCTAGACCAATGTTGTTGATGCCAAAAGCCAAGAAGTAGTGGTGGCAGGGTGAGTCTGGAGCCCAGAAGAACTTCTGTGAATCTTCCACTAGGTGTTTCTAAGATTGGTCTACTCCCCTCCCTCATGCCCCATTATCTCGTGCTGGGTTAAAGTCATAGATGCCAGGCTCATCTCCTTGCCTCTAGACTCTTATCTTTAAGCATTGCTGCACAGTATGGGCCAGATTCATTCTCTTCTGTTACGATATCCATCATCTTGCTTTCCTATTCAGGAACGATCCATGGCTGGGCACAGCGGCTCACTCTTGTAATCCTAGCACTTTGGGAAGCTGAGGCAGGTGGATCACTTGAGGTTAGGAGTTGGAAACCAGCCTCTACTAAAAATACAAAAAAATTAGCGAGGCATGGTGGCAAGCACCTGCAATCCCAGCTACTTGGGAGGGTGAGATAGGAGAATTGCTTGAACCTGGGAGGTGGAGGTTGCAGTGAGCCGAGATTGCACCATTACACTCCAGCCTGGGCAACAGAGCAAGACTTCATCTCAAAAAAAAAAAAAAAAAAAAAAACCATCCATGACTCCTCCAAGCCCTCAGGATGAGTTCCAAACTCTTGGCCTCATGTTCGAGAAAGCCCAACACCTGGTCCTTCCCTGTGTATCCCAAGTACTCTGCTCCAGCCAGTCCAGTTTTCTTGTGGTCCCCAGCATGCTCCTACCTCTAAGTCTTTCTCATGTATGCCCTGTCCTGTCCCTCCCCACACCCACCTGCCCAAATCTCACCTCTCCTTAAATGTCAGCGCGAATCCTATTTTTCTATTACCGACAACTATGGCTAACTTCACCATCTTCTGTTCCTTAGGGTTAATCAGAGGTTTTATTTTATAATTTGCTTTCACTTTTATTAGTTCTATTAGTTATTTATTAGTTATTAGTTCTATTTATTAGCTCCATTAGCTCCCTTTTAGTGAGGCTATCTATGCTAGACACCACATATGCACGACACATATACACACACACTTGTACTTTTTTTTGCTTGGTTTGTACATGTTGGTTCCTCATAAAAGTTGTTCTAACTCAAACAGCAAAAGTCTGGACTCTCAGAAACTCTATTTGTAGATGCCAACACGGAGATTCAGAGAACCCAGGTAACTTGCTCACATCCCACAGCGAGTGAGGTTGTGGGTGGGCTTTGAGCCCACGCCCACACCCTTCCTGCTCTCACACGGCCTCCCATGGCCCTGGAGGATAGGCAGGGTAAGAGCCTTGAGCTGCAGGGGAAGAGAACTGAAGCACAGAGAGGTTGCTCCCTTCAAGGACACACAGGAGCAAATGGCAACCAAACAAGGAAAGTGGGTCTTTCCATTAAAAAAAAAAAACTATAGAAAAACACTATGTAAAATTTACTATTTTAACCTTTTTAAGTGAATAATTTGGTGGCAGTAGTATAATCCCGATGCCGTACAAGCATCCTCACTATCTAATGCCAAAACATTTTCATCGCTTCAAAAGGAAACGTTGTACCCATTAAGCAGTCCCTCCCTGTTACCTCCTCCCCCAGCCCCTAATAACCGTGCATTTGCCTGTGTCTCTATGGATGTGCCCATTCTGGACAGCTCAAAGAAGTGAAATCATATGATATGTGGCCTTGTGTATCTAGTTCTTTCACTGGGCCCTTCCATTTTAATGCTGCACTTGAGATAGCTTATCTGGGTTGTGTAAAATTATGTGTCAAGTGGCTGTATCAAAATGGAATGAACCTTTTCTCTTGTTGATCTCTTTTGTTATAGAGACCTCAGCTGTGATGTTGCTCAGCCTGGAATCCAGGTTTTCTGATGCCTATTGGTGAAGAAAATGCATCCCACTGCCTGCCCCAGTGCTTTAAGTTTGACCCATAGCCTTGAATTGCCTCTGTTTCATGAGGTCTGTCTGTCTTCTTGCTTTTCTTCCAGACCCTACTCCAAACACACAACCCGTGACACAGAGCTGGGCACGTGTGGGCTCTCACTAGCGCTGGCTGAACTGCCTGCACCGGCAGGGCATCTGGCCTCCTTCAGCAGAGAGGGCCCAGCAGGCAGGACTCGGACTGCCTCTACTACTCCAGCTGAATTCTAGCACCCGCTCAGCCATCTCCAGGTCAGAACAGCAGCATTGGAACTTGAGTACTTCCCCCATGCCTGTTCTGCAGGACTTGGGACTTGTACTCCCTCTAAGGTTGGACCACCCTGAATTGGGGTTTTCCAGCTAGTAGAATCCCTCCACAGAAGCTTGAATTTTCCTTCTGTTCTCTCCTTTGCTCTCAACTTCTCAGCAAAAAGCATCACCTATAAATGTGAAGGCTGATTAAATCTATGTCTGGGGCTAGTGTTGATACAGACACAGCTGGCGAGATACAGAATTAAATAAACACAAGGTCCTCTGCTGACTCAGCAGTTGATGGAACGGGGAACAAGCCCTCAGGCATTCTAGAAAGTCCTGCCTGCCCAATGGTAATTTTCCCTTTCAGGTTTCTTACCTGGAAAGAAATTCCCAGCCACTCTTGCCAGCATGTCTATTTCACTAAGCCGGAGAACATATTTTGTTGTAAGATATTTGAACATTACTTTCTGCTCTCAAGAGACCCCCCTCCATCAAATCCAATTTTCAGTCCCTGCCTTTACCATTAGAGAGTCTTTTTGGTGGAGCAAGGCATTACCCTCTCTGTGTTTTTTTAGTGTCGGGTAGAGGCAGTGCCAAGGGGTGGCTGGGAGGGTGGTTAGCTACCAGCTCCATTTCTTTTTTTTCTTTTTTTTTTTTTTTGAGAGAGAGTCTCACTCTGTTGCCCAGGCTGGAGTGCAGTGGCATGATCTCGGCTCACTGCAATCTCCGCCGCCCGGGTTCAAGCAATTCTCCTGCCTCCGCTTCCCAAGTAGCTGGGATTACAGGCGCCTGCCACCATACCCGGCTAATTTTTGTAGTTTTTAGTAGAGACAGGGTTTCACCATCTTGGCCAGGCTGGTCTTGAACCCCTGACCTTGTGATCCACCCGCCTCAGCCTCCCAAAGTGCTGGGATTATAGGCGTGAGTCACTGCACCTGGCCTCCATTTCAAAATACAAGCACTACACTTTATAATACTAGCACTGTTTCCACCCAAATATGCCATCATCCTCCTTCCAACAAATTGCCCTCCCTAAATCCTTTCTAGATAGACATTCCATAGCCACACCACCCCTCTGTATGAATGAATTGATCAGGCCTTTCCCTTTGCGGGAGGCACAGCTTGCAGGCCCATTCTACTTGCTGAGTCTCTGCATCTCAAATTCTGGGCATGAATATGAGGTAAATTTTTCATCTCTGTCCTACATGCCACTGTGCACATGCAACATGCAGGCTGTTCACCCCTTTCAGGCAGCTTTTAGACTTTGCTTCACTGTGGTCAGCAGTGGGTGTACATGTGTGTGCATGTACAGATCCCAAGTACAGTATTGGCTTGGGGTCTTATACCCCCTGGCCTGTTCCTTAGGCTTTCATAGTCCTACATAAGTGACTGATTTCCTCTCTCTTTTTTTTTTTTCTCGGAGTCTTGCTCTATTACCCAGGCTGGAGTGTGCTGGCACCCTTATAGCTCACTGCAGCCTTGAATTCCTGGGCTTGAGCTCCTCCTGCCTCAGCTTCCTGAGTAGTTGGGACTACAGGTGCCTGGCACCAAGCCCACCTTGTATTTCCCCTCTTGCCACCTTACCCTGAATGTGATCTGAGATTCAACAGTTTCTTTCCTGGCCATTTTATTGTTTCAAATTGTTAGGCTGTTATAAATGATGCTACAATGATCATCTTTGTGCCTTCCGTCTGTCATTGAAGTAACCTCAATGGGAGCTATACAGACAAGGAAAGATGTTCAGAATCCAATTGGATTTAAATATATTCAAGAGGTGTGGCCCCGCCAGATTGGAAAAGCATGAAAAGAATTCAGAATAGTATTAAGCAGTCAACAGAGGACTTCTAATGTAGAGGGGAAGGATCTGGGTTGCTGGTGAGGGGCTGGTTTTGTAAACTCAAATCAGGCTTGATAATTGGGGAAGATAAAGAAAGTAAGGAAGATATAACCCAGAGCACAGTCTGTGAGACCACCCCATTTGGAGGGTTTGAACTGGGAATCACAAAGTTTAGGCACAACATAATCAGGTTCAAGTTATTTGTTGTTGTCATGAGAAAAACCTCCCTAGGGGTCTATAGCTCCAGATCTCATGACCCAGCCAAAAATATGGTCTATGAGCAACCCAGCCTAACAAGAGGGTCATCCAATTTGCTTGGAATGTTAATCCCAATTTCTTGGAATGGTAAAAATATATATTTTTTCTTAGTGAGTTAGTCTTTAACCCAGGGGAAGTTTACAATTAATTTTGGATATAGGCCAGGCTTGGTGGCTCACACCTGGAATCCCAGCCCTTTGAGAGGCCAAGACAGGGGGATCACTTGAGGCCAGGAGTTCAAGACCAGCCTGGCCAACATGGTAAAACCCCTATCTCAACTAAACATACAAAAATTAGCTGGGCATGGTGGCATGTTCCCGTAATCCCAGCTACTTGGGAGGCTGAGGCAGAAGAATTGCCTGAACCCAGGAGGTGGAGGTTGCAGTGAGCTGAGATTGAGCCACTGCACTCCAGCCTGGGCGACAGAGCAAGACTCCATCTCAAAACAAAACAAAACAAAAAAAGAATTAATTATGGATATAAAAATGCAAATCAAAATCACGATATTACCAGTTTTTTTTTTAAATTAAGTTTAGAAATAATCCATGTATATTTGGTGTTTTTAAAGTGCTTGTTGAGAGTAATTAATAGATTCGCCTCATGAGATAGTCTTTTCCTACCCCTCCCCTACAGTGCTTAAAACAACAACAGCAGTAATTTTGCTCTCTTTATGTAGCAAAATTGAGGCCTGCCCCATTTCAAGGGGAGGAGAAATAAAGCCCCACTTCTTCATGGGAGGCTGGAAATATTGTAGTGGTCCTCCAGGGCCATCGGATTCCCCTGACCGTCACTTTGAGGCCCTTTAGGTTTTCATTAACCCCTTCATCAAGGTGCTTCCAGCCTCCATCTGCCACCCAGTCCCAAGCTGCATTGTTTGGGTTTCATTATGGTAGTGTCCCACTTCCAGGTATCTAAGTCTATGTCAAGCATTAATTGCTGAGCAATAAACCATCCCCAAACATAGTAGCTCAAAACAACTAATTTTTCTCACGGGTCTTCAATTTGTGGGGAGCTTGGTGGGGATAGGTCATTTCTGCCCCACACCATACCAGCTGGAGCAGCTTGAAGGCTGGGGCCTGGGTCCTCCGGAGGCACAATCACTCACAGGTCTGGCAGCTGGTCCTGGCTGTGGGTTGGGACCTTAGCTGGGGCCCTTAGCCAGCAAATCTATACATACCTTCCCCACGTGGCCTGGGCTTCCTCACACCATCGTGTCTGGGTTCCAAGGGCATGCGTCCTGAGAGAGGCAGGTATAAGCAATATCTCCTGTTATCACCATGGTGGCTGGGTTCCAAGGCCATGCATCCTGAGAGAGGCAGGTATAAGCAGTATCTCCTGTTATGGCCTAGATTCATGAACTACATAGCATTGCTTCCACCACATTCTGCACAGAAGTAGTCACGAAGTCCCACCCAATTTCAAAAGGAGGGAAAATAGACTCTTCCACTTGGTTGGGGAGCAACAATGTTCTAGAAGAACATGTGGGACCAAGATGTGGCCATTTTGAGAAACTGTAATATGTCACACTTTTGTACTGGTCTGTCATTGGCTATGACCTACCCTGGAGTGGAGGGTGGTAGGGGGGGTGAATAAAACTCCCAGGTGCTTTCACCTGAGAAAACGATCTCCAGTAACTGAAAGGTTTTCTTCTTAAGACAGTCACTGGTGGCTGGGCGTGGTGACTCATGCCTGTAATCCCAGCACTTTGGGGGGCCAAGGCGGCAGATCACAAGTTCAGATCACGAGGTCAGGAGATCAAGACCATCCTGGCTAACAGGGTGAAACCCAGTCTCTACTAAAAATAGAAAAAATTAGCCAGGCGCAGTGGCAGGCGCCTGTAGTCCCAGCTACTCAGGAAGCTGAGGCAAGAAAATCGCTTGAACCAGGAGGCAGAGGTTGCAGTGAGCCGAGATTGCACCACTGCACTCCAGCCTGGGCTACAGAGCGAGACTCCATCTCAAAAAAAAAAAGATAGCCACTGGTATGGGGTGTTCATAGTAAAGGCACATAGAAGTTGAGGAAGAGATGCTCAGAAATACTCAAGGGTAGGTTTAGGGCTTATGGGAAGCATCAGCAGTGTCTGTTACAGGATAGTAAAACAAAATACTAGGCCCAGCATGGTGGCTTATGCCTGTAATCTCGGCACTTTGGGAGGCCAAGGAAGGCAGATCACTTGAGGTCAGGAGTTCCAGACCAGCCTGGCCAACATGGTGAAACCCTGTCTCTACGAAAATTACAAAAATTAGCCAGGCATGGTAGTGGGCACCTGTAGTTCCAGCTACCGGAGGCTGAGGCAGGAGAATAGCTTGAACCCAGGAGGCGGCGGTTGCAGTGAGCCGAGATCCTGCCACTGCACTCCAGCCTGGGAGACAGAGTGAGACTCCATCCAAAACAAAACAAAACAAAACAAAAAACTGGTAGTTCAGAAGTCAAGCCCAGGTGTAGTGGTTCACACCTGTAATTCCAGCTCTTTTGGAGGCAGAGGCAGGAGATCACTTGAGGCCAGGAGTTCAAGACCTTGCTATGGGCAACATAACAAGACCCAGTCTCTATGAAAAAGTTTTAAAAATTAGCCAGGTGGTATGTGCCTGTGGCACAAACAGGCTAAGATGAGAGAATTGCTTGATCTCAGGAGTCTGAGGCTGCAGTGAACTATGATCATACCACTGTACTCCAGCCTGGATGACAGAGTGAGAGCTCGATTCTAAAAAAAAAAAAAAAGAAGTCAAGGTGAATTATATCCCTTCATGTGATCACAGAAGGCAAAGAAGAGGGAACCTGACATCTCAGTCTTTTAGGAAACATTAAGTGACAGAAAATGTGAACCCAAGATCAGCTTGGTGCCCTGTTGTAACTGAGAGTTGGCCTGACCCAGTGTGTCCATCTCTCAAATATTTCTGGTCTCTTCCCACTGAGGGGATGGACCAGTGGCTCTCCACTAAATCATGCCATCATTTAGCCATGACTTGTTTGGATCCAACATAGAGTGTAAATCAATCATTTTGTTTTTACACATGGTCCCATATGCACGCAAAATAAGGAAGTCTTTATCCAGTGAACATATTGTTTAAATAACAGCTACCAAAATACATTTAAAGATCTTTATTGGGATACTAAGACTGTAGCATTTTGGGTATGGTGAACTAGCTTCTCTTGAGAAAACAATAGGCAAGATCTTTTTTCTAAGGGTGAGTGGGTGGAAGGGTGGAAGGTGGGCATGAAGTAGCTAAAGAGCACATGCCCCAGCTGTTCAAGCCAGGGTGTTTAATATATTAGGTAAGACGGTGCCATGGAATAGAATTTTCCACTATAAAAATTTTCACTCTATACCAAACCTAGAAATTTTTCTCTTACTGCCAAAACCTCACAGGCCCTAAACCCCTCCACCATCACAGTGTGGCTTTGAGGAAGGAAGCGAGGCCTCACAGAGAGCAGGGAAGGAGTAGGAGCCATTGCTAGACACAGAAGACATCCTTTATTCTGAAAACTGGTCTCCTAAGGAGTCTACTACCTCCAGTTCTGACATCACAGGGAGATGAGCCTCCCAAGCTGCCTCAGTTTCCTCCATGCAATGGTGACGTGACTGGTCTGAAGAGACACTTAGAGGGAAAGGAACACTCAGGGGTCACTGGTGCTTGGCTGTTTAATAGGCGATCCACACCTCCCAGCCCCTTCCAGGAGGACTGGATGGGCCATGGCACTCACATGATCTTACAGAAACATCCAGTGGGCGTTTCTAGAGATGGTCAGGCTCCAGCCTCTCTAAGGGCCCAGGCCTGTGGCTGTGACCTCCATGGCTAGATGCTGCCCATTTCTTTTCTAGATCAAGGCTGTCTTCTCCTGGTCCATCTCAGAGTCTTTAATGGAGAACTTTTAATATACAAAGTACCTTCTTTGAGGAAATTACTCATGTAATTCCTGGCCTTTGTCTCCTTGGAAAAATAATGAACGGTCCCAAACCATAAGAGAAAGCCATTGTACAACCTCAACACACATGTCTGGGTAGCACCTGAGGAGAAGGACCACCAACGCCAGAGAAATACAGCGGACTTTCCATTGGATCTCAGGGTCATACTCGGCCCAGCTGCTCTCTTTTCTTCTCTGGTGGAGGCCATGGGACCCTTCAGTTGGACTCTGGGCTTTGTCGCTACAGCTGTCTCCTTGAGCAATGGAAAATGAACCAGATTTGGAAATGCAAGACCTGGGGACAAGCCCCAACTCCTCTCTTACTAGCTATGTAACTGGGGCAAATCCCTTAGCCTCTCTAAGCCTGGCTACCTATCCTCACAGGCTGGAGGTGGGCCAGATGAGATAGCATGAGAAAGAGCCTGCTGAGTTCTAAAACTCTCTGTCTGGGCTGGGTGTGGTGGTTCACAGCTGTAATCCCAGGACTTTGGGAGGTCAAGGTGGATGGATAGCTTGAGGCCAGGAGTTTGAGACCAGCCTGGACAACATGGCAAAACCCCATTTCTACTAAAAATACAAAAATTAGCCGGGCATGGTGGCACACGCCTGTGATCCCAGCTACTTGGGAGGCTGAGGCGTGAGAGTCCCTTGAACCCAAAAGAAGGAGGTTCCTCCTGGACGAAACAAAACTTTCTGTCCATATATAGAAAATCATAAGTGGCACTGGCTCAGCACAGGGCTTCAGGTTCCTCAATTTGGAACATTGAACAGATCAGGTTCTGAGTCCTCTGCAGGATCTTAAAGACAGAATTGACTATTCTCAGTTGATCCCTGGGCTTCCCTGGGGACAGGCTTTATAGCCTCACCCTCTTAATGCATCCATCAAGCCTCTCAGGCACACAGTATCTCCGAGCAGTGCTATTGAGGGTGGACTGTCTGTGGGTATGGGAATTCCATCTGGGTGGGTATGATGGATCCCTCCTGTAAATGGCCACTAACAGAGAATATAGAGAGCTGGCTTATGGAATTAATGGAGACCTCATAGAAAAGTGAAAATTGGGATGAAACACCAACATAGCACTGGTGACATGATCAGAGAACTCCAATTTGTGACTGATTTGAGCTGGGCCCTCTCCCTCTTCAGCTGCCCAGAGCTCCCACCTACCAGAACCCACTCTCAGGAAAGGCCTGCTGTCAGTCAGTAACTTCATCTCTGATGTCAGTAGAAGTCACTTGACCCTTCTCCTGTGGGTGTCTGCACTCTCAATGCAGAATGGAAGGCGTTGTTCCCAAGTTGAAGACCATCAGCCCTCAACTAGCATGTTAGGGATAATCTTTTGGGGCAGGCGGATTACACTGGTGTCCTTAAAATTCTTCCCTTTCTCTATCTGAGTCAGGCTGAACTTGGAGAACCCTGAGATCTGGGCTGTGAAACGTCTCAGAGATTACTTTCCACTTTCAGATGAAAGAAACAAATACAGAGAAGTGTCACCTCCTCTACCCCTGTAGAAATGGGAGCCCCCCAGCCCCCCAAGGCTCATCTGACAGCTGTAAACACCAGCAGCTGAAACCCAGGTGGTGCGCTCAGCTTTCTGTTGAAAGGGGCACTTTAGAATGAGGCCTTCTCAAGGTCAAAGGCCTTGAGTCCAGACTGGGAGAGAGCCTGATGTGCAGTGTAATTTCAGGGGCTAGGAAGGAAGCCTCCTCTCCCTACCACCCAACTTAAAAATATATATAGCTCTAATCTGATCCTTGGGCTGTGTTTAAAATGCAAATTCCCCTGGGAGGGTCACAGTACTTTGAGTTTCTGGTGATTTACCTTGCAATGTGAATGAGTCCCAGACCTATTCTTGGAAATTTTTATTGGAATAACCAGGTGAGCTCTGAAGGATATTGAAGGACAAAGCTAGCTATGGTAATGGCGTGCTGCTGGGGGCCAGGCAGGATTAGACACAAAGGTATATTTTCTCACGTTGGTCTCACAATAACTATGCATAGTTGGGGTTATCCTCATTGTATAAATGAGGAAACTGAGGCACAGACAAACAAATTATCTAAGATCAGTCAGCCGGGAGTAGACACAGCTGGGACTGGAAGCCAGGTCTGCTTGGCCCCAAAGCAGTGAGGATCTCATGGCCCTACACTCCTCCAAGGCAGAGGAGAGGAGGGTGCTGATAGTATCAGAAGGGAAGAATGGGATCCAGACAGCAGATGAAACATCATCAGACTCTGAGCCTCCTAATGCATAGCTCCAGGGCTTCAAGGAGAGGCTGTTCCAAACCACCCTCAAGGCCACCATGTGCCCTGTACAGTGGGTGGTGCTCTGAGTCTAGAAAGGAGAAAACCTAGGTAGTGGTTCTCAATCTTGGGTTTTGTCAGGGAGCTTGTTGAAACACACATTGCTGGGCCCCAACCCCAGAATTTCTGACTCAGTAGGTCCAAAGGGAAGGGTCAAATTTATAACTTCACAATTTCCCAGGTGATGCTAACCCTGCCGATCAGGGGAGCACACTTTGCAAACCACTTGAGTTAGTGCCCATCTCAAGGAGTTTCTCTCTGTTGAGGTCAGCAAATGTACCTGTAACCAGCAGAGAGGTTTAGTAGATGGGAGTGGGGGAAGCTGCTGTAATAAAGAGACCCTACAATAAATCAGTGGCTTAAAGAAGACCAAAGTTTCTCCCTTAGGTGACAGTCTGCAGTGGATGTTGCGGTGCACCACCCAGACCCTTTCTTCATCCATTTCCCCAGCTGCTGGGCACATTGGTTGTTGAGGGCTCTTAGCTTAGTCCCTCTTTGGGAATTGCCCTTGGATAAAGGGGACTGCCTCACCCAAGTTGTGCCCCTTTTGGGAGCAGCCTTCATCCAAAAAGGACTAGTAGGTATGGCGTAAAAATTTTCCATCCCCTTGCCTCAGCCTAGGACACCTTGGAAGCACCATCCCAGATCTAGAACTCCCCACTGGATCAGTGCAGGGCTCTTGCCCAACTTCACTGTGGTTCAGTTTCTCCTGCCCTGCCACTTACAGGTGCTGCTCCTGAGAGCTTTCCCCAACAAACCTCTTGGGGAGTCTGTTCCAAGTCAACTGATCTAAGATACAGTCAAAGTAAGCGTTACTGGTTGGCAGGTAACTTTGCTGCCCTTAGTCATTGAGGGACCCAAGTTTTCTTCCATCTTGTTCTTTATTATCCCTTCAACTTTGTCCCAGGTTGAAGCCAGGTTGCAGGCCCCTCTGTGCTCCAGTTTGTGGGAAATTGAAAGAGAATGTAGAGGAAACACACTGTGCCTTAAGACATTGGCCTGGCAGTGGCACACATCGCTTCTACCACTTCACTGTTTCTTAAAACATAGTTACAGGGCTCCACACAAGGAGGCTAGGAAACACCCAGCAGCTGGGCAGCCTCGTAGGCCACACCTGCTGCTTTGGAAGAAGAGTAAAAGAGAGGGTGGTGGGTGGCCAGGAGTCTCCATGGCAACCTCCGAATATGAACTTGTGTAGCCCTGACTCTGTTCCGCAGTGCTCGTTAGATGGGGCCGCAGATGTGAGCCATTTACTGGGCACAAAGACCCCTACAGCATTGTCATTCATGTGGACAAATATTTCTAGAGCTACTTAGGCATCACTCACTAGGGACTGTCCATAAAAAGCAGCACTGCAGTTTTTGCACAATACTCTTGTGCTGGCCATAACTTGTCATTTCTCCTCTATTCAAGACAGCTTAGCTGGACATAAGTGAGATAAAGTAACATGACAGAGATAACCTTCAACGGACTCAGTCAAAGAAAATGATTCCCAAGTTTCAATTTTTTATTATTAGTCACAAATTACTTGTAAAAGTCTTCCATCTGATCAAGGCACGTGGTTGCCTGATTTTGCCTGTGCCCTCCCCACTTGAGAGTGGGGCAAGCAGTGTGGGTTTGACAGTGCTGAGGGGGAGGGCTGGCTTATTGCACCTGGATAGGGCAGATAACACTTGGCTGTCCCGGAAGTCTTGCCAAAGGCCCAGGCACAGGGTCACATCATACTGACCCTACCATCCCCCTGGCTTAGAGTTCACGATCCTTCTTTGTCATAACTTTGTTGCAAACACCCTCAACTTATTTGCCTCCCTCCCACTCTGACAGGCCCTTGTCTCCTCCATTCTGTGCCTGAGAGGCCCAACATTGCTAGAGAGAATCTTATATTTGGGCCAATTCACTTGATGTTTATTACCCTAAGCCTCAAATGTGCAGGCAACACCATGGGGCAGTTTTTGCCTTGCATGCCTCCTGAGGAAATTCCCTTTCCTGCACAGCTTCCCACCCAGCCCCCACATCCACTTTCCCTCTCCATTCCAGCCCCTTGCAAGTGCCTTGTTTTTCGTGGAGCAAATAGAAACCATTAGAGGAGACTCCTTCTCCAGTCTCTCACCAATACCACCAGTGCCCACTGCACCTCACCCCAGTCTCTATTTTCTATCTAAGGTCAACCCCTCTTGGCCTATAAATCTTATCGCCAAGTCCTGAGTTTACATTGGCAGCCCTGCTGGCAGACTCAATTCTGAGCTGTCTGCTCAGCATCTGCTCTGGGTGTCCAATGGCAGAGGGAAAGCAAGGGCTGTGCTGGGGAGCCGAGTGATGGGGAGAAGCCGTGGGAGGCCACCTCCACCAGGAGGGAGTGACCCACTGCCTCCCAAATACCTCTGATGGGAGGGTTAGGCAAAGCCCTCCCTCAATTCTACTCCCAACAGGCCACATTCTTTGGCCTTGGAGCCGATGGCCTACCTGGAGGTGACTTCAAGACTGGCTGTCTTCCTGAGCGGGTGCGAGAGTTGGGGCTAGGCTTCAGTGCTTGTCCTTCTCTATCTCAGTGGGTGCCAAATTGCCTGAGGCCCAAGCTGTGCCAGGGAAAATTTGCTGACAGGCCTGTGTCCCGGTGCTGCTTCTGGGGAAGGGAAGGGAAGCACCAGCTGGGTAAGGAGGGAGTGCTCTTGCAGAGGAGCCCCTCCCTCCTGCCCTGCCTGGGGGCTCCAGGAGCTCCAGGTTCCAGAGGCACCTCATTAAGAAGCTGCCTAGTGCCAGGTGAGGGGCAGTCCCTTTACTCACCCTGCTCCTGGCCTGTCCTCTCTCCGACTCCGGACACTGTCCAACCGGTTTGTTCCTTGGCCAGCATCTGGGAGCCAATTCAGGCTCTGACGTTTGTTTTGTTAAGGACTTTAAAATGTATTAAGAAATGCGCGAAGAGCTTTGTCATCACTTTTCCGTTTCTAACATACCTGAGCAATTGGATCAGGAAGTCCCCGCCTGCCTCTCTTCCTGGCAGACCACCAGAGCTAGCTCAAGTCCCAAAATGGGGCAAGAAGGTAGGGCTGTGTCCCCTTCAAGCCATTCCTCTGGCCAAATAGCCTGGGCTGTAGCAATCTGAGCCAGGAGGGGTGTTCATGGAGGAGTGGCTTCCCTCTGTTCTCTCTGTTTCTTCACTGAATGTTTTATAGGGAAGACTTTGGGATCCCAGCGCCCTGAGTGCCCTATGTAGCATAATAAAGACTAGAGTCACGAGGATGGACCGAGTAGGGAGAGCGAGGTGCCCATCCGCATGGGTCTCCCTGGGCCCGTTTCCATCCCCCACCTCTGATGCATCCTCAGACAGGCTGGAGGGCACAGACAAGAGGTGGGCCCAGGTTCTCTTAGGAGTTCTCCTTGTGGCTGTGGAGAGAATGTCTGATGTTTCTCTCATCTTAGCCCAGGCATGAAGAGAGAATGCTTGCCTCAAAATGAGTTCGGAGGCTTTTATGGATTCAGTTGTATCTCCCTCCAAAAAGGTATATTGAAGTCCTAACCCCTGGTACCTCAGAATGTGACCTCACTTGGAAATAGCATTGTCGTGGATGTAATTAGTTAAGATGAGATCACACTGGAGTAGGAACGGTCCCTAATTTAATGTGAGTGGTGTCTATTTTTTTTTTTTTTTGGCATGGTCTCACCCTGTCACCCAGGCTGGAGTGTAGTAGTGTGGTCATAGCTCATTGCAGCCTTGAATTCCTAGGCTCAAGGGATCCTCCCATCTCAGCCTCCTGAGTAGCTGAGACTGTTGTGACATACCATGATGACTGGCTAATTTTTAAAAATTTTTTTAGAGATGGGGTCTTGCTATGTTGTCCAGGCTGGTCTCAAATTCCTGGCTCAAGCAGTCCTCCACCTTGGCCTCCCAAAATGCTGGGATTACAGATGTGAGCTACTGTGCCCAGCCTAATGTGACTGGTATTTTTAAAAGAAGAGGTCAGGCTGAGCATGATGGCTCATGGCTGTAATCCCAGCACTTTGGGAGGCCGAGGTGGGTGGATCACCTGAGGTCAGGAGTTTTGAGACCAGCCTGGCCACCGTGGAGAAACCCCATCTCTACTAAAAATGTAAAAATTACCCAGGCATGGTGGTGCATGCCTGTAATCCCAGCTACTCAGGAGGCTGAGGCAGGAGAATCGCTTGAACCTGGGGGGTGGAGGTTGCAGTAAGCCAAGATCGTGCCATTGCACTCCAGCCTGGGCAACAGAGCGAGACTCTGTCTCAAAAAATAAATAAATAAATAAATAATAGAACAAAATAAAATAAAAGAAGAGGTCAGAGTCATGCAGGCTAAAGACAGCCATTTGACAGTGGAGGCAGAGATGGCAGCAACACATCTCTCTATAAGCCAAGGAATGCCAAAGGCACCAGAAGCCAGAGAGGCAAGGAAGGATTCTCCCCTACAGGTTTCTGAGGGAGCATGGCCCTGTCAACATCGTGACTTCAGATTTCTAGCCTTCAGGACTGGGAGATGATATATTTTTGTTGTTCTAAGCCACCCCGTTGTGGTGCTTTGTTACCACAGCCCTAGAAAACTAATAACAGAGGTGAAAGCAGCTTCACTCCACAGCACCCATTTAAACAGGATTTATGTTGTCTGTGCACAGTCTGTTGATGGTCCAACACATCATCAGTCACTCCAGTCCTGAAAGGCCCTCGATGGAACCTAGTTACCATCAGGACAAGGGGGGACCTGTGTGTTGAGCCCCACTGGGATCTTGGGCAGAGATCAGGCCTCTGGGGTCAGGGTAGTTAATAGACCTGAACCCTAATCCAGGCTTTCAATGTGTTTTCTGCAAAGCCACATTAGGGGCCACCCCTGGGAAATCTGTAAGATGCACTGTCTCACTCACAGTTGATGTGCTTCAGATTAATGTCTCAGCAAAACAGCAGGTTATTAGTAAAGGTCACAAACCTTTAAATAAAAGGTTCACAGACCTTCAGAGTTGACTAGAGAATATCTGACTCTATGAATGTTACATCTGTGAACGCTGAGGCTATGGCAATGAATGAGGTATCCCGATACATGCCAGCACGTCTTCATCCTACCCTAAATGCCCTGGTTGGTCCTGGATGTACAGACCTGTCCTCCTTTTCCATGCGTCATGCATGGGGGCTCTGTCGCACAGCTCTCATGCACACCACCAACCCCGTGAAAACGCAACTGTCCCAAAACCACATCTGGCTAATCTGAGAAACAAATTCAAGTCCTCAGTAATAGTAATACGCCCCACTTGTTCACCTCCCATACCCTGCTCCAGGCAACATTCCATTTTATCCTCACAATAACTCTGTGAAGTGGCCTGTTAGCTCCTTGTTACAGATGAAAACACAGCAGCTCAGAGAGGTTGAGGAATTGACCCAAGGTCACACAGCTGGTGATGAGGAGAGCTGGAACGAGCCCCAGTCCATTTGACTCCAAAGCTGCAGCTGTCTCTACTCTGTCCTGATGGGAGAGTCACTCTGCCCTCCTCCCAAGAGAGCTGCCTACTTCCCGACAGAAGCCTTTTGCAAAATCATAATCCTTGAGAATTTTAGGCAGTGTGACGTGCCATGGTTGGAAACTGTCTGAGAGGCGAGTCCTTCTGGGGCAGTATTTATACCTATGAATTCAGGAAAGTCTCAGTGCTCAGTTCTGGGTCTATTTTTAGCTCCTCACCATCTTGCCAGTGGCCCAGGAGTGGCCTGAAACTCCGTTGGCCTCCTAGGGCGGCACTGCTGAGTAGACTGGGCTCCATCTATTGAAATGCTCATGGCATTTGAGATGAGGTGCTTTTCTCAATTAATTCTAACCTGTCAGTTTTCATTTTTTTCCTTTGAAGCCCAAATAACAACATGTCACCTTTCTTAACAAAAAGCCAGCATTGGCGTTGACTTTTCTTTTTGGGCTAGACTCATGGAAGGTGCCAGAATCAGGGAACTGGAGCTTGTTTTTGTGTGTATAGGGGAAAACATTCTTGGAGTTACATAAATCATGCAGGATCTATTCCATGGAAAGTAATGCAGCTATTACAATGCCAATGTGTTTATTAACGTGAAAAGGTGTTTATAATATATTGTGGAGTAACAAAAACTGTGTGTAGTATAATCCATTTTGTATTTCTTTTATCTACTTATTTTTTTTAATCCTAACTTTTCTTCCAAATTAAACATGTATATCAGCTCTTCCAGTGGGAGAAATTTTTTAAAAAAGGAAAGGAAAAGAAAACAAATACATACATGTTTAAATTTATAAATAAATTTAAATACTACTGACTTAAATACTACTGACTGCCAGGTGAGGGGCAGTCTCTTTACTCACCCTGCTCCTGGCCTGTCCTCTCTCCGACTCCGGCAAATTTAGTGTTAAGTGTGGAGCTGTAACAGCAAACCCTGGCCCTGAATTTCAGTGGATACTGGTCTCTCAGTCAGTTCCAATAAACTTAACATTTGAATTAATTTCTGTGCAGACCCATATTCTATTTATTTAAACCTTTTTTTTTTTTTTTCCCTGAGACAGAGTCTTGCTCTGTCACCCAGGCTGGAGTGCAGTGGCTCGATCTTGGCTCACTGCAACCTCTGTCTCCTGGGTTCAAACGATTCTCCTGCCTCAGCCTCCCAAGTAACTGGGATTACAAGTGCCTGCCACCACGCCCAGCTAATTTTCTGTATTTTTAGTAGAGATGGGGTTTCGCCATGTTGGCCTGGCTGGTCTCGAATTCTGATCTGCCCTCCTCAGCCTCCCAAAGTGCTGGGATTACAGACAAGAGCCACTGCTCCTGGACTCATTTAAACATTTTAAAATTTTATTTTATTTTTATTGACATGTAATAATTGTACATATTTATGGGGTACAATGTGATGTTCTAATACATGTATACATTGTGTAAAATTCAAATCAGGGTAATTAGCATATCCTTTTCTTCATACATTTATCATTTCTTTGTGGTACGAACATTTGAGATCCTTTCTTCTAGCTATTTTGAAATATACAATACAATATTGTTAACCATAGTCACCCTACTGTGCAATAGAACGCCAGAACTTATTTCTTCTATTTAATTAGTTGTTTAAATTTTTAAATTTTTAATTTTTGTGGGTATATAATAGGTGTATATATTTATGGGGTACATAAGATATTTTGATACAGACATGCAATGCATTATAATCGTATCATAGGAAATGGGGTATCCATCAACTCAAGCATTTATGCTTTGTGTTACATACAATCCGATTATACTCTTTTAGTTATTTCTAAATGTACAATTAAATTATTATTGACTATAGTCACACTGTTTTCCTATCAATTACTAGGTCTTATTCATTCTATTTTTTTCTGTACCCGTTAATCATCCCGGTCTATCCCCTATATCCCTTCCACTAGCCTTCCCAGCCTCTAGTAACCATCCTTCCCTTCTCTATATCAGTGAGTTCAATTGTTTTGATTTTTAGATCCCACAAATGAGTGAGAACATGCAATGCTTTTTTTTTTTTTCCCTGTACTTGGCTTATTTCACTTACCATAATGATCTCTAGTTCCATGCATGTTGTTGCAAACGACAGGATTAATTCTTTTTTATGACTGAATAGTACTCTATTGTGTATATGTAGCACATTTTCTTTATCTATTCATCTATTGATGGACACCAAGGGTGCTTCCAAATCTTGGCTCTTGTGAACAGTGCAGCAACAAATATGGGAGAGCAGGTATCTCTGTGATATACTGATTTCCTTTTTATTGGGTATATACCCAGCAGTGGGATTGCTGGATTGTAGGGTAACTCTATTTTTAGTTTTTGGGAGAACCTCCAAACCGTTCTCCATAGTGGTCGTACTAATTTACATTTCCACCAACAGTGCATGAGGGTTCCCTTTTCTGCACATCCTCTCCAGCATGTATTACTGCCTGTCTTTGGATGAAAGCCATTTTAACTGGGGTGAGATGATATCTCATTGTAGTTTCTTCCATTTTGTTTTGAGACAGAGTCTCACTCTGTTGCCCAGGCTAGAGTGCAGTGACACAATCTCAGCTCACTGCAACCTCCACCTCCTGGGTTCAATAATTCTCCTGCCTCAGCCTCCTGAGTAGCTGGGATTACAGGTGCACCACCATGCCCAGCTAATTTTTGTATTTTTAGTAGAGACAGGGTTTCACCATGTTGGTCAGGCTGGTCTTGAACTCCTGACCTCAAGTGATCAGTCTGTCTCAGCCTCCCAAACTGCTGGGATTACAGGTGTGAGCCACTGAGCACAGCCTCACTGTAGCTTTGATTTGCATTTCTCTGATGATCAATGATGGGAAACACCTTTTCATATGCCTGTTTGCCATTGTATGTCTTCTTTTGAGAAATGTCTATTCAAATCTTTTGCCCATTTTTTAGCCAGATTAAATTAGTTTTTTTTCCTATGAAGTTGTTTAATCTCCTTATATATTCTGGTAATTAATACCTTGTCAGATGAGTAGTTTGCAAATATTTTCCCCCATTCTGTGGGTTGTCTCTTCACTTTGTTGATAGTTTCCTTCACTATGCAGAAGCTTTTTAACTTGATGTGATCCCATTTGTCCATTTCTGATTTGCTTGCCTATGCTTGGGGGGTATTACTCAAGAAATTTTTGCCCAGACCAATGTCCTGGAGAGCTTCCCCAATGTTTTCTTGTAGTAGTTTAATAGTTTGATGTCTTAGATTTAAGTCTTTAATTCATTTTGATTTAATTTTTGTACATAGCAAGAGATTGGGGTTGAGTTTCAGTCTTCTGCATTTGGATATTCAGTTTTCCCAGCACCATTTACTGAAGAGACTGTCTTTTCCCCAATATATGTTCTTGGCACCTTTGTTGAAAATGAGTTCACTGTCGGTGTGTGGATTTGTTTCTGGTTTCTCTATTCTGTTTCATTGGTCTGTATGTTTGTTTTTATGCCAGTACCATGCTGGTTAACAAAGCTCTGTCGTATACTTTAAAGTCAGGTAATGTGATTCCTCCAGATTTTTGGATTTGTTTTTGTTTTTGCTTTTTGCTTAAGATAACTTTGGCTATTCTGGGTCTTTTGTGTATTTTTTTTTTTTTTCTATTTCTGTGAAGAATGTCAGTATTTTGATAGGGATTGCATTGAATCTGTAGATTGCTTTGGGTAGTATGGACATTTTAACAATATTGATTCTTTCAATTCGTGAACATGGAATATCTTTCCATTTTTGGTGTTCTTTTCAATTTCTTTCATCAGTGTTTTATAGTTTTCATTGTAGAGATTTTTCACTTCTTTGGTTAATTCCTAGCTATTTAATTTTATTTGTGACCCTTTTAATGGAATTACTTTTTTCATTTCTTTTTCAGATTGTTTACTGTTGGCATATAGAAATGCTAGTGATTTTTGTATGTTGATTTTGTATCCTGCAACTTTACTTAATTTGTTCACAAGTTTTAATAGTTTTTTGGCAGAGTCTTTAGGTTTTTCCAAATATAAGATCCTGTCATCTGTAAACAAGGATAGTTTGACTTCTTCCTTTCCGGTTTGGATGCCCTTTATTTCTTTCTCTTGTCTGATTGCTCTAGCTAGGACTTCCAGATACTATGTTGAATAACAGTGGTGAAAGTGGGCATCCTTATCATGTTCCAGATCTTAGAAGAAAAGCTTTCAGTTTTTCCCCATTCAGTATGTTATTAGATGTGAGCCTGTCCCTTCTCTCTAACTGTGACTTTGTACTCACTGACCAACTTTTCCCTGCCCCTGCCTCCCTCATCTCCTCCCAAACTTGTAATGATCACTATTCCACTCTCTCCTTCTATGAGATCAACTTCTTTAGATTCCAAATATGAGTGAGATCATGTGATATGTGTCTTTCTGTGCATGGCTTATTTCACTTAACATAATGCCCTCTAGGTTCATCCTTGTTGCCATGAATGACAGGATTTCTTTCTTTTCTAAGGCTGAAGAGTATTTCATTGTGTATATGTATCATATTTTCTTTATCCATTTGTCCATTGATGGACACTTAGGTTGATTCCATGTCTTGGCTATTGTGAGTAGAGCTGCAATGAACTTGGGAGCACACATATCTCTTTGACACACTGACTTCCTTTCCTTTGGATATATACCCAGTAGTGGGATTGCTGGATCATATGGTAGTTCTGTTTTTAAATTTTTGAGAAACCTCCATACCGTTTTCCATAATGGCTGTACTAATTTACATTCCCACCAACATCGTAGGAGGGCTCCCCTTTCTCCACATTTGCATCATCATTTGCTGTCTTTTGTTTTTTGATAACACCATTTTAACAAGTGAGAGATAATACCTCGCTGTGATTTTGATATGAATTTCCCCAATGATTAGTGATGTCCGGCAATTTTTCGTATACCTTTTGGCCATTTGTATGTCTTCCTTTGAGAAATATCTATTCAGATCTTTTACCCTTTTTCTAATTGGAGTCTATTCATTTTTTTACTTGATTTTCCATTTTGAAAAACTTAAAACCCACAGAAAAGTTGGAAGACTGGTGTACCTTTACAATCAACACCCAAATTTCTTTCACCTAGATGGATTGACTAGGATCATTTTGCCACATGTGCTGTCCCCATGTGGTTCTATGTATGTCACCCCTCATCACCTAACACTGTGCTGAATAAATGAATGGCTGGAGTGGCAGAAACGCCAGTCCTTAAAGGGCAAGGTGGGTCATACAGTGGGCACTATCTGAGGTCCAGTGGGTGGCTAGAGGGGAACCAGGAGCAGACGGACGTCACAGGCAGAAAGCAGTCAGTGTAAGCAAAGGCTCAGAGGGTGGGCAGCACAGAACTTCAAGGAGGTTATAGATCTGGCCAGCAGGGTGTGGGAGGGAAGGTGGAGATGATCCTGGAACTAGGGAGATTCCCAAAAGTCTTGGCTACAACCCAAAAGTGACAAAGTGTAAGGGGAGTGATCTGGTTTAGATCTGTGTCTCCACCAAATCTCATGTTGAGTTATAATCCCCAGTGTTGGAGGTGGGACCTTGTGGGAGGTGATTGGATCATGGGGCAGAGTTCTGATAAAGGAGTTAGCACCATCCACTTGGTGCTGTTCTTATTAATGGTGAGTTCTTGTGAGATCTGGTTGTTTAAAAGTGTGTGGCACCTCCCCGCCCCCTCTCTTCCTCTCGCTCTGGCCATGTGAACTGCTGGCTTCCCCTTCCCCTTCTGCCATGATTGTGTGTTTCCTGAGGCCTCCCCAGAATCCCAGCAGATGCTGCCATGTTTCCTGTACAGCTTATGGAATTGTGAACCAGTTAAACCTCTGTAAATTACCCAGTCTCAGGTATTTCTTTATAGCAGTGCAAGAACAGACTAATAATACAGGGAGCCACTGAGAGGAGTAACATGAGCAGTTTTGTGCATTTTATTTTATTTTATTTTATTTTGATACAGAGTCTTGCTCTATCACCCAGGCTGGAGTGCAGAGGCGTGATCTTGGCTCACTGCAACCTCCGCCTCTGGCGGTTCAAGCAATTCTCATGCTTCAGCCTCCCGAGCAGCTGGGATCACAGGTAAACGTAACCATGTCCAGCTAATTTTTGTATTTTTAGTAGAGTTGGGGTTTCAGCATGTTGGCCAGGCTGGTCTCGAACTCCTGGCCTCAAGTGATCTGCCCACCTCAGCCTCCCAAAGTGCTAGGATTACAGGTGTGTGTGAGCCACCACGCCCGTCCAGTTGTGTGCATTTTAAAGATATCTCCGCTACCATGATGAAGAGGGACTTTTGAGGTCCTGAGGGAGGGATGGAAGGGAAGACCAGCTATGGTCCAGGACAAAGACAAGGAGGCCTGAACAGGTGAGAGGGGCCAGAAGGACGTAGAATGAATAGCTCTTGGAGTGATTGCCTGGGTGTAGTGAGGTGAGGAGGATTCAGGACAACTCCCAGGGTCTGGCCAGGAACACGTGACTAGAGGCCAGTGTTGTTTCTCCAGATGGGCAATACAGAGGAGAAGCCAGTGGTGAGGGAGTGGGGAGTAAAGGAGGTGCTGACTTCAGTTTTTGATGTGTGGAAGTTGAGTGGCCTATAAGACATTTAAATGGAATACTCAGCAGGCAGTTGAATCTGAATCTGGATCTCAGGGCCAAGACTGGTCTGGGAATGGAAATGTTGGAATCGTAAGAGTCTTATGGATAGGATGACCCCATCCTGGATGGCAGGCACAGCCTCTGTTCATGCCTATGTTCCAGCGTATTTATTAATTGTTCCCTCTTTCACTTTTCCAGTTTGAGCAATATTTGGTTTTGTTTTGTGGAGACGGGGTCTCACTGTGTTGCCCAGGCTAGTCTTGAGCTCACAGCTACCTTAGCCTCCCAAAGTGGTAGGACTACAGGCATGACCCACTGTGCCTTGCCAAGTTTGAACAATAATTAATATAGTCACCCTAAAAAGGGTAGATCAGTCACTCCCTGTATTCACCTAACACTTGCCACCCCTGGCCTGGCTTGGTTCTGTGGGTGTTTCATGCCGTATGTGGTTAATCACTAGAGGTCTGTGGCCTCTATTCTCGCGTATTTCCCACCATTCTTCCCTTGCTATCTTTCAGGTAGATGGTGCCTAAGAAATATTTACCTGTCCCATGGTTGAGAGATTCATAGGCCCCAACCTACTGAGGGGAGAGAAGGTGGGAGAAGCTCTGTAAGTTATCTTACTGGAGGCTGGTGGATTAAGAGGCACCCTTGGACCAAGTCCCTACTAGGTATGGGATTTAGGAAATACAGAGAGGTAAGAAAACTCTAAAACATTCCCTGTTTTCATAATTGGCCCACGCTGCTCCACTTCCTTCACCCCTTGCACGGGCTATGACAGCTGGAGTGAGTTTGCAGGCCTCTCCCTTTCAATGCCTCCTCAGAGACAGTGTGGCTGCCTGGCTCTGAGGGAGACCTTTTGGAAGCCACCCTGCTGACAAGAGCCACACCCTGGCTGTCCTTGGACAAGCCCTGTCCACCTTCACCTTCTGCTGTTCCCCTCCATGTGGCCTTTGCTCCAGCCACATTCTGAACATATCCTGAACATGTTTGCCTTTGGGACCAGTAAAGCCCTTTTTCCGTACCCTCATTGCCCCTACTCCTATGTCTATGAAAATCTACCCACGTGGCCGGGCATGGTGGTGAGCCACCGGCGCATGAGCGCCTGTAATCCCAGCACTTTGGGAGGCTGAGGCGGGTGGATCACAAGGTCAGGAGACCGAGAACATTTTGGCCAACATGGTGAAACCCCGTCTCTGCTAAAAATACAAAAATTAGCTGGGCGTAGCGGTGCATGCCTGTAATCCCAGCTACTTGGGGAGGCTGAGGCAGGGAGAATCGCTTGAACCCAGGAGGCGGAGGTTGCAGTGAGCTGAGATCGCGCCACTGCACTCCAGCCTGGGCAACAAGAGCAAGACTCCATCTCAAAAAAAAAAAAAAAAAAAAAAAAATGTACCCACTCTTCAGAGCTGACTTAAACATGACCTGATGCCCAGGAGACAGTCCTGGATTCTCCCTGCTGGAGGCAAAGCTCCCTTCATCCAGAACGCCACTGTGGTCCCCACTGCCTCCTTCATGGTTTCTTCTGAGTTCTTGCCTCACTTACTCTTTGGAACTCAGGGTGGAGACACTTTCTTTTACATTTTTGCGTTTCTCCATAATGCCAAACATGGGGGTAATTATGATGTGTACAGACAACATGTAGAATGCTGTGGTGCACTGAACTGATTTTGTCTCCAGGTAAGAGGACAGCACTAAGGGTTATGAAGCAGGAGGTAGAGGGTGAAGGAATTTGTTTTCATTCGTTCATTCATTCAACAAATATTTGTTGACAGCTTCTGTGTACTAGACACTATGTTCCATGGTAGATTTAGGCAAATAAATCTTCAAGGACCTCATTATCTAAAAGAGAACAAAAAGGAGACATGTAAACAAAGAGTCACCAAACAATGCAATAAGCACCATAAAACAGCAAGGCCAAGTGCACAGATGGAGGAACCCATTCTGTCTCATGGAGTCTGGTAGCATTTCACCAGGAAAGTGACATTTAAGCTGGGTCTTGGAGCATGCCTAGGAGTTCGCCAGGTATCAGGGAAAGGGTACTGTTTACTGTAGAGGAAACGATAAAAGCAAAAGCACTGAGCCCCAGAGAGGCTTGTGTAGCGGACTGGAAGGCATTCACTGCGGAAGAGGAGAAGACAATAGGCATGAGGGTGGGGGAGGCAAGGAAATGCCAGGAAGTGAAGCAAGGGAGGGAGACAAGAGCCTGACATTGTAGGCAGAGGGCAAGTTTTAAGGTAAGTGAAGTCCTGGTGACCACAGCAGCACAGAGAGTGGAAGAGAGATATGGTCCTGAGCACACAGCTGCTCCCAACCCACGTTTACCTGGGGCTGCCCTGAACTGTCAGTCATGACTGCTTTGCTTTGGATTGCAGCTCCCTGCAGGGAGCTGCCCACCCCACACCACTGAGTTGCCTGCAGCTGCCACAGAGGCCAGCCACCTCCTCACCTACTCTCCTGGACAAGCACTTCTGAGGACAGAGTCCTTGTCAGGGCTGGTTTCTGGGCTGAACCTTCCTTTGCCACCAACAGAGAGATGCCTGCACCCCTCGAGGGTAGGCAGATGGCTAGTCCTGCCCTCCCAGCTGGGCAGCGCACTGGACTGGCAGTGCCCTTTCAAGTGTGCAGGAGTTGGCAGGAGCCTGCAAGCCAGTATCCACCCTCCTAGGTATCCACGCTTGGCAACCTCACTTGTCTCCAGCCTGTGTTCTTGCAGATGAAACTAGCAGAAAGAAGGAGCTTGCTCCTAGTTGGCTCCCTAATGTTTTTAAAATCACAACTTTGATGTTTCCTGGTCTGCTGGGTGACACCAGTTGTCCTTGCTTATTACCTCTTAGTGCTCCCAAATGGTGTTGGTCAGCCTGCAGTGCAGAGATTGCCTCCTCCTTTGGACCCTAGCACTTACCAGTCCCTGGTCCTCGCTGGCCTGCCTGGAGGCCTGTCTCATTGTGAATGTTTACACAAATGGAAAATGTCAGTGTTTAATCTGTAAAGGGAGCCCAGATTGCAAAGATCCAAAAGGAAACATCTAAAGGTGAGCATCCTTCCTCTGGGTGTGGGACATTACAATGTCACATCAACTCACATCTCCACATTCACTTAGCACCTCTGTGGGCAAGAGGATGGGGAAGGCTCCCTGACCTTCCAGAGCTTCCAAAAGAAAAAGACAAACTTACAACTTGTAAAATCCTAGAGTCAGTGTCACAGTGCTGTGGCGAACTGAACTGTCAAGCAGATGCAACTTGCCCCAGGCATGGACAAAAAAGGTTTAGTGGGCTGGGCACAGTGGCTCACGCCTGTAATCCCAGCACTTTGGGAGGCCAAGGCGGGTGGATCACCTGAGATCAGGAGTTCGAGACCAGCCTGGCCAACATGGTGAGACCCCGCCTCTACTAAAAATACAAAAATTAGTCAGGCCTGATGGTGCATGCCTATAATCCCAGATACTTGGGAGGCTGAAGCAGGGAGAATCATTTGAACCCACGAGACAGGTTGCAGTGAGCCGAGATCGCATCACTGCACTTCAGCCTGGGCAACAGAGCGAGACTCGGTCTTAAAAAAAAAAAAGGGCTCCCTATGAGTTAGGCTGGGAACTGGGGATGGATGGAGATGGGGAATGGATAGAGATGCTTCCAGGAGGAAAAGGACATGAGGGGTGGTGAGGAAATTTCATGCTGGAGTAATGATAGAACCAGAAGGCTGAGGGGAGAGCTCAGGAACATAGACGATGGGCAAGCTGAGGGGGTCGGGAGACTTGAATGCCTGTCCAGTGAGTTAAGCCCTTCTGTGCGCAATGGAAGGGAGGCAGGCACACCCAATCCTGGCTTTGCCACTGATCAGCCTGAGCCTTGGACAAGATACTTCTCCCTCTGGGTCAGATGGGCGGGTGGGGGGAATCACAGCAGAGGTTCCCAACCAGGAGGACAGAGGTGCTTTACACACACACGCACACACACACGTCTAGAGCTAGTTCTGGGGTATCTCTGGGGATGTGGCCTGGACATGTCTGGATGTTTAAAGATGCTTGGTGCTTCTGGTGTGGATCACTGGCTTAAGTCATTTCTAAGATCCCGTTAGCTCTAAAATGACCGTGTTTCTGAGGCATGAGAAGTTGGTGACATGGCCGGTGTGAAGGAATCACTGGCCAGCCCAGCACTAGCCTTTAAAACCAGAGGCTGTGGATTCACGTCATGTGTAGACAATGCGTTGGAATCGCTGGGGTGATGCAAATAATTTCAGGACAAAGTTGGTGCTGGGGGCTGGGGGTGGAGAGAGTCTTTGGGCCTGAATGATCGAGATAATTGCAGTGCTGGTGATGCCCTCTCAGCATGCCCCGGGGTGGGTGGTGGGAGCCCATTAGTCACGGGGTGGGCTGAGGCGAGGTGGTTGAGGAACAGGGAATAAATAAAAGGAGTGAGCAGTCATGTCTCAAGCAGGCCTGCAAGGGCGGGGGTGGCTGCCAGTGTCCCAGGCAGGGTGGCTGAGACATGAGTCACACCCGGAGACGCTGACCTGGCAGCACCCAGCCTCTCTAGGAGAGGGAAGGAGGAGGCGGGCACTGGGAGTTCAGAATGTCAGGACTGCCTCTTGCTGGATCCTTGGGCTTGAGATCTTTGTCATCCCTTATCACCACCCTTTGCAAAGCTACATGGCAGAGACACCTCTGTTCATAGCTCTTCTGCCACTCTTTATCCTTAGACTATCAGAAGCTCTACTTCTGACCTTAAGGGCCATAGCCACTCAGTTGTCATTCTGGACCATAGTAACCAGAGCATTCTGACCTTCAGAGCTGCCCGATGTGACCATTCTCTGTTTTAGACAGCCAGGCTGGTGTGTGAAGTGGGAGGGAGGAACGAGCTTTATTACTACCTTCTCAGAAACCTGCTTTTCCCCAAGGCCTCAATTTGTTCTTGCTCTCTCTCAAATGTAACCCATGGCCCATATAGGAGATTGTCTTCCTAGAGACGAGGTCTTTCCTAATGTTCAGAGAGGATCCAGACTGCCAGCTCCTGGAGGACATAGACAGCTCTTCAGGACGCCTGAAAAGCCAGCCATTGACAAATCTGTCTAACACTCTTGCAAATTCCATTTTCTACAGGGTGAAATGCAGACCTCTTTCCATGACACCTGTGGATGCTCTACAATCTGACCTAGGCTGACCATGTCCTGCCTGGAGGGCTGGGTAAGGGGGGCACTTAGGCTTAGAATAGCCACATGCCTTCCCCTCCCTCTGGGACCCACTTTCAAGGGAGCCAGCCTGAGGTTTGCATCACTGTTTGGTCTCCTCCTACCCTTCCAGATCTTCCTGGTGCTGGAGTTAGTGCCCCCCTTTTTCCTCACCTGAGTCATGACCCTCACCCAGCCCAGCCCAGCCCCCTACCCTAGATCTGCTCCTACACCTGATTGATGCCCTGGCCTCAGGCGGGCTGGAGCTTGGGGCCGGTGCCTTGGGCCTTCAGCCTTGCCCAGGGCAGCCTGGGCAGAAGCTGAGATTGGATGTCTTTTGTCAGCCTTGGCAGAGAAGTACTGAATATGTCAAGATAATTGAAGGTTATTGGTGCCTGTGGGAGGGATTTGTATTCCCAGGGATTCTGCTGGACCCTTTGGGGCAGCCCTGTTTGGCTAGCTGAGGGTTCCTATGTTTTCCCACAATTGAATGTTGACAGTATCTGTGCTCTTGCTTTTTAAAAATGTCCTCATTTAGAATAGCTTTCTTTTATTATATGTTTTATCTTCCTTTTTTTTTTTTTTTTTTTTTTTTTTTAGATGGAGTCTCACTCTGTCGCCCAGGCTGGAGTGCAGTGGCGTGATCTCGGCTCACTGCAAGCTCCACCTCCTGGGTTCACGCCATTCTCCTGCTTCGTCCTCTTGAGTATCTGGGACTACAGGCGCCCACCACCACACCCAGCTAATTTTTTGTATTTTTAGTAGAGACAGGGTTTCACCGTGTTAGCCAGGATGGTCTCGATCTCCTGACCTTGTGATCTGCCTGCCTCAGACTCCCAAAGTACTTGGATTACAGGCGTGCCCGGCATTTTATCTTCCTTTATATCTTTTAAGTGGGAAATGGGAGACCAGTATGAGGGGACAATTGTGAAGCTTGCCTATGCTCCAAGTTAGGGACACAAGATCCCTTCGCCCCTGGTTTTCCCCTGTAATCCTCCCAGAGCTATAGAGCTGAGCTTGTATTCAAGCCGCAGACGGGGCCCTTGACCTTGAACCGGGCAAGGCTGACAGCCCCGCAGCAGGAGTGCTGCTGTGAAATAACTCGGAGACATCCTCCCAGAGCAGTGAAGAGGCTGGAAGGAGTCAGGAAGCCTCAAATCCCCGGCCTGTGACTTACAAAGCACCCAGACCTCCCTCAGGACTAGACAGAGCAACCGTGTCACCTAGAGCTGCCTCCATCCCAGCACTGGGATGTGGTTGGTAATGTGAGATTCTCACTAGGGCTGGCTACCCAACGCCGCAGTCACAGCCACATACGGCTATTTAAACTTGAATTTAAATTAACTAAAATTAAATAAAGTTTAAAAACCAGTTCCTCATCCACAATAGCCACATTTTAAGTGCTCACGAGGCACATGTGACTGGTGGTTGCCTCGCTGAACAGCACGGGTCCAGAACACCTCCGTCACCACAGGGCTCTCTTGGCAGGATTTGTGGGTCCCCTTTACACCGAGCTGTCTACCCATGTTGCCTAAATGCCTTTCCTACCTAATGGTAGATGTTCAGTGGGCGTGTTTGCCCTACAGACTCTCTCAAGCTTCTTTCTCAACCAGTGGAAGTAGCTGTGTGGCCTTGTGAGGTCTCCCTTCTAGAAAGAACAGGTAGCATGCCTCTGACAACCAGGTTGACCAGATGACCTGCAAGGGTCCCCAGTATCAACTAGCTACCTGACATTTACTGCCTAAACTAATGCTTCTCTCTGTCCAGTGGACACTTCTCAACGAGGCTGCCCTTCTACCTCACTGCTGCTTCTTAGTCACTGGTTGAATTTGGAAGAAGAGACCCTTCAGGGGCTCCAGTGACCAAGAACATTCCCTTCCCTACTCCTCAGTGTCACGCCCCCCTCCTCCCAAGCATCACCATCACCAAAACTAAAATTGCCTTGATATCCTTGCTGTAGTCCATGAAGCTTCTGTATTAGAATTACTTGGAAGGAAGAGTCTTGTTTAAAATGCAGATTTTGGCTGGGTGCGGTGGCTCACACCTGTAATCCCAGCACTTTGGGAGGCTGGGGCAGGTGGATCACCTGAGGTCAGGAGTCTGAGACTGGCCTGGCCAATATGGTGAAACCCCATCTCTACTAAAAATACGAAAATTAGCTGGGTGTCGTGGTGTGTACCTGTAGCCCCAGCTACTCAGGAGGCTGAGACAAGAGAATTGCTTGAACCCGGGAGGCAGAGGGTTTCAGTGAGCCAAGATCATACCACTGCACTCCAGCCTGGGGGACAGAGAGAGATTCTGTCTTAAAAAAAAAAAAAAAAAAAAAAGCCTATTTCTTGGCCCTACAGCAAGCCAATGTAATCAGAATCTCTTGGGGGTGGGCTCTACTGAATTTGAGACCCACTGCAAATGAGGAGGCCACACAGGAAGGACCTTGGGGGTCCCTGGAAACTAGAAATCAACCTCCTTTACATTCTAAAGTCTCTGGTTTATTGCAGACCAGCTCTCCCCCAGGCTGAGAGCCAGATACTGGGAGCTTGTGGTAGGGGTGGTGTGAGAGAAATGTTCCCCATGGCCGCCTGTTCTCCTCCTGCCCAGCCCCCACCGGCACACACACAGGTGCATACACACATCCACATGCACACACTACTCTCTCAGGAGGTCTGCTGGGAAACCAACAGACTTTCAGAAAAGCCTGTTCCAACCCTGGCTTCATGGGGCATGGTGAGCTCCTGATCTTCTCTCCCGGGCCCTTGTTGGGGAGGAAAGATTTCTCTCCCTCACCCATCACCAGGTTTATGGCTGAAGCACCCATAGTAAAAGACAGATTAACAAGAAAAAAGCATACACATTTCTTTAATATCTAGGTTTGACATGACACGGGAGCCTTCAGAAATGAAGACCTCAAGAAACAGGAAAACCTGTGTGTTTTTATGCTTAGGTTTGATAAAGAGTGAACAGTCGTGCAGACGTGGACAAAGCGGGTAATACACTATTTATTACTATTCCAATGATAATAAACTGGCGGGAACTTAGCAAGGCCTGTTCAAAATCTTCTCTGTGTCCCTGAGATAAGAACATTCTTTTCTTGTTGGTATAGAATGGGCACCTCATGCAAAGATCTTATCACCTACTTCAAAACAAGATCAAGGAATTTTTTTATGGCCTGCTTTAGGAGGAAGAGGGTCAGAGATGCCTTCTTGTTTCTGCTACTTCCTCCAATGCCAAAGTGCCATATTTGGAATAGTCTGTTCTGAACCCCATCATCCTGCTGCATGAACCCCCCATGACCTAAGTCTCCTGCCTCAGAGAGACCTTTCTTTTCTCTAAATCAGTGTTTTGAAATCTTTTTTAACCCTTGCCCCACTTTGGTGAACACAAAAGTCTATCTCTGAGATTTTAATATGCCACTTTCTCCTCTCTTCATATCTTCCCCAAATATCCTGCAGTTTGTGTTACAAAAATAAGGTTTTCTCCTTATCTTCCAAATATAAAATTATATGCACACAATACTTGAAAGAGTATAAAGGTAGAGTGTATTGCTAGAAAGAAAGTCGTACTGGTAGACTCTAGCGTAAGCCTGCATCAGAATCACCTCCAGGCTTCTTAAAAGACAGCTTGCTGGGCCCTACCTCCAGAGTTTCTCATTCAGGAGGTCTGGGATGCCTGGGAGAACCACGTTTTGAGAATCACTGCTCTAGAATGGTGATACACACTCCCTCCCTAGGGCCAGAAGAAAGGCCAGGCCTTTGACACAACAGACACCAGATCATCTCATGGGGCTCCCTTCTCTCTCTGTGCTCCCTCCCTCTTCAGAGTGGGAGCACCTACCTGGGTCTCAGTAACACTGAGGGCCTCTCCCGGGTGAATCTCTGCGTTGTTATGCAGACCAAGTCTCTACGTTGGCAAATACTTCACCCACTCCAGGGAGAAAGGAAAGAAGGAGGTGAGAAATGAAGAACCCTTTCTTGCCAGGGTAATATTGAGCAACGTCTTTTCAAACTCCACATCCGGAAGGCTTAGGATATGTACATGGGGTGTGTGTGTGTGTGTGTGTGTGTGTGAATGCGCACATGAGACACACACATACATGATTTTTTGTTCCTTAGATTTCTGGGCACCATGTGCAGTAACCAAAGCAGAGCATTCATCCTGTGAATCTGAACAGCATTAATGAAGAATGTAGGTCTCCTATTCCAGCCGGGACTCAGAGCGGAACAATGGCATAGCTTGCGTATTTATTTAGGCCTTGGCATCTCAGCAATGAAAAAGTTCGTGGAATAAATGAGCAAAAGATGGAGAACTTTTCTGCTCTGTGTTTATAGGTTTCGGCTGTTCCCAAACCATCCATCTTGAGATCTCACCGTAAAGCAGACAAGCAGCCCTTTGACAGGCGCATCTTGAAAGTTTTACACTATTTATTTTTTCCCCTGGGAAACAATCTAAGTCTCTGCCACTGAGGCTGTCAGGCAGTAACAGAGTGCCTGAGCTCATTCAATTGTTTATGAGGCTTTCTCTGAAATCCTTAGCCCTTTCCTACGGATGGGAAAAGCAATGAAAAATCTCTTAGCGGCCGGGCGCGGTGGCTCAAGCCTGTAATCCCAGCACTTTGGGAGGCCGAGACGGGTGGATCACGAGGTCAGGAGATTGAGACCATCCTGGCAAACACGGGAAACCCTGTCTCTACTAAAAAAAAAATACAAAAAAAACTAGCCGGGCGAGGTGGCGGGCGCCTGTAGTCCCAGCTACTCGGGAGGCTGAGGCAGGAGAATGGCGTGAACCCGGGAGGCGGAGCTTGCAGTGAGCTGAGATCCGGCCACTGCACTCCAGCCTGGGGGAACGAGTGAAAAAAAAAAAAAAAAAAAAAAAAAAAAGAGAAAAAGAAAAATCTCTTAGCAACAACTGAGCAGGACTCATCTGTCCTCGCTGTTCTGATGCTGCCCCCTGTTTACTATTTATCACCAAATGGGGATAGTGATAAATGGCTCAGCTGGTCCCTTTCTGCCTGGGGCTGGAGCATTACACTCAGTTCAAAAAAGGAACTTTAAGAGGAGAATGACCCATATGGTGAAGAACTTTAAATTATGCCTTACAAGGAAAGACAGAGGGAACTTGGAAGGCGCAATCTAGAGTTGGACACTACCCCTTGTCATCAAATATCCAAAGAGCTGTTAGGTAGAAGCACCTTGAACTTGCTTCCTGTGGCTCTTAAGGGAAGTTCTATGATGTTCAGGATTTGCCAGGCAAATGTTAGCAGAGGCATTAATGTTAGCGGAGACTCTTTTCTTCCTCTCTCTCTAGGCAATCTCATTTCTTCTCATGGCTTTAAATAACATCTTTAGGCTGATGACTCTCAAGTGTATATGCCTAGCCCAGATCACTTTTCTAAAATGAGAGCTTGGGTATTCAGCTGCCTACTCACATCTCCACTTGCTGTCTCCCTGACATCTCCAACTTCATATGTGTAAAAGTGAACCCTTGATCTGGACCCCCTAACCCAAATCTTATCCTCCCACCATTTTCCCCATCTCAGTAAATGGCACCAGCCTCTACCCAGTTGTCAAGTCAGGAATCTGGGTGTCATTCCTGGCATTTCCTTCTCATTCACACCTCACATCCAATCCATCACCAAGTTCTGTTTATTCCACCTCCAAAATATTCATTGAGCTCCTCTATTCCTCTCCACCGTCATATCCACCACCCTCATTGAAGCTGCCATCATCTCTCATGGGACTATTACAAATGCCCTCTAACTACTCTTCCTGCTTCCATGTTACCTGCCATCCTCCCACCCAACAGCCAGAGAGACACCTGAAAACTCAGCATCTGACCATGTCATTCCCCTGCTTAAAACCCTTCAATGGGCTGGGCGTGGTGGCTCATATCTGTAATCCAGCACTTTGGAAGGCTGAGATGGGAGGATCATTTGAGTCCAGGAGCTCAAGACCAGCCTGGACAACATAGTGAGACTTCGTCTCTATAAAAAATTTAAAAACAAAAATTCCTTCAATGGTGTCTGTTGCAGTTAGATAAAGTCCAGGCTCCTTCTGAGATGCACAGGGTCCTGCATAATCTCTCTCCCCTCATCTGGTACCACCCTCCTCACTGCTCTACGCTGGAGCCACACTGGCCTTTTCAGCTCCTCAAATGTACCAAGCTCCTTCCTGACACCTCTGCCTTGATTTGCCATCCCCCAGCGCCCCCTCCCCTCAGTCTTTTAGTTCTCATCTCACATGCCACCTTTCCAAAGAAGCCATCAATTTTAGTTGTCTTTTGCTACAAAACAAATCATCCCAAAACTTAGTGGTTTAAAACAACAACAATCTTATTTCTTGTAATTCTGTGAGTTGCCTGGGGCTTAGCGGGATGGTTCTTCTGCTGGTCTTGCTTGTCAGGTGTTCACGGTGAGATGGCACCTGGGGCAGAAACATTCAAGATGGCTTCACTCACATGTCTGCCATCATGGCAGGAACATCTCATCTGGGATACTGGGATAGCTGGGCCTCTCTGTGTCACCACAGGGCTCACTCTCCCAGTGGCTTCTTCAAATGATCTCTCCAGCAAGATGACCACACTGATTTGGGGCTGGAATTATCCCATTAAAAGCTTTGTTAGAATAGAGAGCTGTGAATATTGGATATGTATATTTGTTAGTGTGAATAAATGGTTCCCAGGAGTGATGGTGTAGTATACTGAAAAAGAACAGGACTTTGGGGTCCAAAGTTCAAATCTCATCTCTACCATGTATGATTCTTGCTTATTCATTAAGGCTACTTTGGTTACTAACAATAGAAATGAATTCTGGCAAACTTAAGCCAAAAAGGGGGAATTTATTAGAATATATTAGTCAGGGTTCTTCAGAAAAACAGAATCCATAGGATGGAGATATATATAAATAGATATATAGATATATAGAGATAGAGATAGATAGATAGATAGATAGATAGATAGATAGATAGATAGATAGATAGATAGATAGATAGCGATTTACCAGGAGGGATTGGCTCACACAATTATGAAGGCTGAGGAATCTCACGGTCTGCCATCTGTAAGCTGGAAGCCCAAGAAAGCCAGTGGTACAATTCTAGTCCAAACCCCAAAGCTGGAGAACTAGGGAGTGGGGGTGGGAGGTGAAGGGGATGGGTAGGATATAAGATCTGGTCTCAGTCAGAAGGTCCAAGAACCAGGAGCACAGATACCCAAGAGCAGGCAAACCTAGATGTCTCAGTTCAGACAGCAAGAAAATATGCCCTTCCCTGCTTTTTTATTCCATTCAGGCCCTCAGCAGATTTGATTGTGCCTACCTGCATTGGTGAGGGCGATCTTTCTTAGTCTGCCAATTCAAATGCTAATCTCTTCTGGAAACACTCTCACAGACACAGCCAGAAATAATGTTTTACCAGCTATCTCATAGCCCAGTCAAGTTAACACATAAAACCAACTATTACAGATCACATGGAAGGGTTGACAACCATGCCTCAGCAGTAGGAGTCAGCAGCCTTTTTTCCAGAGTGTTGCTACTAACCTTTCTCAACCTCAATGATTTCTTTGTGTCTCTCTTTCGTTCTTTAAAGTCCTTTTTTATTTTTTTTGAGATGGAGTTTCGCTCTTGTTGCCAAGGCTGAAGTGCAATGGAACAATCTCAGCTCACCACAACATTCGTCTCCTGGGTTCAAGTGATTCTCCTGCCTCAGCCTCCTGAGTAGCTGAGATTACAGCTGGGATTACAGGCATGCACCACCACCCCTGGCTAATTGTGTATTTTTAGTAGAGATGGGGTTTCACCATGTTGGTCAGGCTGGTCTTGAACTCCTGACCTCAGGTGATCCACCCTCTTCTGCCTCCCAAAATGCTGGGATTATAGGCGTGACCCACTGTGCCCGGCTTCTAGTTTTAAGTCTTACACCTTCGTCTGTCTCAAGACTGACCCAGCTTGGTTCAAGTATCAAATTCCTTGGTCAGGCCAGGTGCAGTGGCTCACACCTGTAATCCCAGCACTCTGGGAGGCTGAAGCGGGTGGATCACCTGAGGCCAGGAGTTCGAGACCAGCCTGGCCAACATGATGAAACCCCGTCTCTACTAAAAATACAAACATTAGCCAGGCGTGGTGGCAGGTGCCCGTAATCCCAACTACTCGGGGGGCTGAGGCAGGAGAATCACTTGAACCCAAAAGGTGGAGGTTGCAGTGAGCCAAGATTTTGCCACTGCACTCCAGCCTGAGCAACGAGAACAAAACTCCGCCTCAAAAAAAAAAAAAAAAAAAAAAATTCCTTCGCTGGCCAACCAGCTAAGGCTACAGGGTACAGTTACATGGTACAGGGTAGGCTGCCAGGGGCGCCGGAGGATGGGTACACAGTTGGGAAAGGGAAGTCAGCGTGAGGCAGGTGACGAACCCAAGATGGGTCAACTATACTAGGTCAAGTTACTGGTAAGCCTCAGTTTTCTTACATATAAGGTAGGATAATCTACTTCTTAAAGTTATTATAAGGATTAATCAAAATCATGTCAAAAAGTGCCTAACACATAGTAAACACTAAGTTTACGGTTAAGTGTTGTTATTTTTAAAAAACAGTGTATCTTATTTATTTTATATTTTTTAAAGAGACGGGGTCTTGTTGTGTTGCCCGGGCTGGTCTCAAATTCTTGGACTCAAGCGATCCTCCCACCTCGGCTTCCCAAAGTGCCGAGAAAAATAATTTTAATACTGGTGAAGAACTGAATGAACTAGTAATAGCTTCAAAACATCATCATAATCTTAAAGAAAGATTCTGGACTCACCTTATACTTGTCTTGATCCAGCCGTGGAATCAGCCATTTCTCCAAGGAGCTCTCATTCCTTTTATGAAAAATGGTATTCAAAAGCCAAGACCTGGTTCCTAGATGTGCTCACTGCTATTAGGATGTCACTGTTTATAGGTGTTCTCAGGGGACAGAGCTGGGGAACACACATGTGCACACACATATTTATATCTACATTTATTTCTATCTCACTGCATATGGGAAATCATGAGTTCACACCCGTAGCCCCAATTCCAGTTAAACACCCCAGGTTTTATTCTAGTTTTCTCCTACCGTATTTGTCAGTTTCCTGATTTTAATGGCTGTGTTTTGGTTGTAAAGGAGAATGTCCTTATTTGGAAGAAATATACACTAAAGTATTTACCCAGTGAGGGGTATGAAGTCAGCAATTTACTCTCAAATAATTCAGAAAAAAAAAGTTATTTGAACCATATTTGCAACTTTTCTGTAAGGTTCAGATTTTTCAAAATAGAATTTATTAAAAACAAACAAAGGCGGGGCGCAGTGGCTCAAGCCTGTAATCCCAGCACTTTGGGAAGCCGAGACGGGCGGATCACGAGGTCAGGAGATCGAGACCATCCTGGCTAACACAGTGAAACCCCGTCTCTACTAAAAAATACAAAAAAAAAACTAGCCGGGCGAGGTGGCGGGCGCCTGTAGTCCCAGCTACTTGGGAGGCTGAGGCAGGAGAATGGCGTAAACCCGGGAGGCGGAGCTTGCAGTGAGCTGAGATCCGGCCACTACACTCCAGCCTGGGCGACAGAGCAAGACTGCGTCTCAAAAAAAAACAAAAAAAAAAAAACAAAAAAACAAACAAACAACAAAAAAAAACAAAATCCTAAAACAAATAACCTCATACATGTGTCACTTCCTTACCTGGGCAGGTAAATTCCTAGAAGGAGAAATGCTTCATGAAAAGACCTGTCCATTTGTAGTTTTGTTTTGTTTCTGGAGACAGGGTCTTTCTCTGTTGCCCAGGCTGGAGTACAGTGGCACAATCATGGCTCACTGCTTCTTCAGACTCTCAAGAGATCCTCCCTCCTCAGTCTCCCACATAGCTGGGACCACAGGCATGCACCATCATGCTCAGCTAATTTTTAAATTTTTTGTAGAGATAGGGATCTCTCTATGTTGCCCAGACTGGTCTCAAACTCCTGGGCTCAAGATATCCTCTGGTTTTGGTCTCCCAAAGTGCAGAGATTAGGCCAGGCAGGTGGTTCAAGTCTATAATTCCAGCATTTTGGGAGGCTGTAGTGGGCAGATCACTTGAAGCCAGGAGTTCAAGACCTCTCTGCCAATATGGTGAAACCCTGTCTCTATTAAAAATATAAAAAAGCCAGGCACAGTGGCATGTGCCTGTGATCCCAGTTATTTGGGAGGCTGAGGCACGAGAATAGCTTGAACCTGGGAGGGGAGGTTGCAGTGAGCCGAGATCTCACCACTGCACTCCAGCCTGGGTGACAAAGCAAGATTCCATCTCAAAACAAACAAACAAACAAACAAACAAAAAAAACGAAAGAAAGAAAGAAAAACACAAAGTTCTGGGATTACAAGTGTGAGCCATCTCGCCTGGCCTGTTTATAATCCTAATGGCTGTTGCCCAGATTGCCCTCCACAATGATTTTACAATTTACATAACCCCCCACCTGGAGTGAACGAGAAGCCTTACTCTCCCCAACAGGATGTTTTATAAGACTTTAATTTTTTAAAAAACATTTGAGTTGAAGACTTTACTTTCAGGGATCATTTCTATAGAAGTTCTAGAAGAAACTAGAGAAGTTTCTCTGCACAGGTAGAGCGCCGGAAACCACCAGGAGGGGGCATGTTCTCTCCTGAACGTGAAGCTGGTCTTGGTGTTACTTTGCAATTGCCATTTGGCATTGATGGGCGTTCATTTCCCTCCAGCAAAGTAAGACGGAGAAGATGCAGCCTGAGTGGTCTGCCTTCTTTAAAAAAAAAAAAAAAAAAAAAAAATTGTTGGTAAAAGCTGCTTTCTTGTGTAGTTTTAATTTGCATTTCTCTTACTGTGAGTGGGTTTGAGCATCTTTTCCGAGACTTAAAGCTGGTTGTATTTCTCTTTCCTTGAGTGGTTGGTGCACAGTCTTTACCCATCTTTTTATTGGCTTATTATTCTTTTATTCTTGTTATCATCATGATCATTGTTGATGTAGAACCTCTAAATGTGATGGCACTTAGCCCTATATGAGTCGTAAGTATTTTACCCAATTTGTCCTCTGTCTATTGACTTTTTTGAAGATAGTTTGCCATGCAGCTAGTCTTTGTTATGTAATCACATGTACCACTGTTTTATAGCTTTCTGGGTTCTTTTACACCAACAAAAGATGATTAAAAATCATTTTCTTATGGTTTCTTCTAGTACGTGCTTTTAAATTTTGTTTATTTTTACATTTAGATACTGGACACATTTGAAACGTATACTAATCTAACTTCATTTTTTTTCCCAGAGGGCAACCCCATATATTGAATCATTCCTCTTTCCTTCCTGGTTTGAAATGCTGCCTTTCCTGCACATTACATTCCTATAACTTCTGCATTTGAGCCTATTTCTGGGATTTCTGTTCTAGTCCTTGGATCTCTCGCTCTCTCTCCCCTGTGTCTCTGGCCACTCCTTCTCAGCCTCCTTTTCTGGCCCCTCCTGGCTTCCCCTCCCCTCCTCTTTGTCATGGTGTCTGCTCCTGTTCTATCATGACACATTTTCCTTCTCTGTCCCACGCTGATTTCATCGGCTTCAGGGCTTCCATACCAGCTTGGGCTGAAACTAATGTGGCATTTGTATCTGCAGCCTGGCACCCTCTCCTGAACTACAGACTCATGGAGCCACTGTCCTCTCAGGGGCTCTACTTGGAAGCTTAATCTGCATTTTGAAAATAACACTTCCTAACCCAAACTCCTGCTGCTCCCCAGAACCTGCTGCCGCCACAAAATTCTCAGGAAACAGTAGCTCCATTGTCTCTATAGCTCGAGTCAAGACTCCATGTCTTTGATGACTCCTCTCTCTCTCTCTTTTTTTTTTTTTTTCGGAAATGGATTTTTGCTCTTGTTGCCCAGGCTGGAGTGCAGCGGCGCAGTCTCGGCTCACTGCAACCTCCCCATCCCAGGTTCAAGCAATTCTCCTGCCTCAGCCTCCCAAGTAGCTGGGATTACAGGCACCTGCCACCATGCCTGGCTAATTTTTGTATTTGTAGTAGAGACAGGGTTTCACCATGTTGGCCAGGCTGGTCTCGAACTCCTGACCTCAGGTGATCTGCCAGTCTTAGGCTCCCAAAGTGCTGGGATTACAGGCATGAGCCACCGCACCCGGCCGACTCCTCTCTTCTTTGCGACATCCATGCCTATCAAGTCCTGTCAGCTCTGTTCTCAAATAGACCCAGAATTAAACCAGCTCCCTGTCCCATCATCTGTCTCTCCCCTGGGCTATGGAAATAGCTTCCTAACCCATCTTTCTGTGGCATCCCTGATTTCACCCCCAACCCCAGGTCCACTCTCCCCTCATCAGCCAGAACAATGCTTTTAAAATGTAAGTCTGATCATGTCCTCCTCTGTGCAAAACCTGCAGTGGTTCCCAAAGTCCCACAGAAGCCCCTAAAGCCTACCTGACATGGTCCCCAGCTAACTCTTGGATCTTTATCCTCTTCCATGAATCCACTCTTGCTGGGCACTCTGGTCTTTCTGTTCCTTGAACACACAGGAGGACTCTCTACCAATGCACCTTCCTTGAATAACTGTATATAAACCTATAGACTTAAACTTCTATAAGACTTACATAAGCTTTAGACTTATGTAGACACAGAAGTTGATCATATATGACACTTGGACATACATTTAAACATGTAAGCAAAATGAAGGTGGGCACTTTGACTCACACCTGTAATCCCAGCTGTAATCTACTGAAAATACAAAAATTAGCCTGGCCTGGTGGTGTGCACCTGCAATCCCAGCTGAGGTTGAGGCATGAGGACCGCTTGAGTCTGGGAGGTAGAGGTTGCAGCGAACTGAGATTGCACCACTGCACTCCAGCCTGGGTGACAGAGCAAGACTCTGCTAAAAACAAAAAACAAGGCTGGGCGCGGTGGCTCAAGCCTGTAATCCCAGCACTTTGGGAGGTCGAGGTGGACGGATCACGAGGTCAGGAGATCGAGACCATCCTGGCTAACCCGATGAAACCCCGTCTCTACTAAAAATACAAAAAAAAATTAGCCGGGCGTGGCGGCGGGCACCTGTAGTCCCAGCTACTCGGGAGGCTGAGGCAGGAGAATGGCATAAACCCAAGAGGCGGAGCTTGCAGTGAGCCAAGATCGCGCCACTGCACTCCAGCCTGGGCGACAGAACGAGACTCTGTCTCAAAAAAAAAAACCAAAAACCTAAAAATGTGAGCAAAATGAATTGGTTACAGTAGTCCTAAAATTTCTTCAAATTCAGAGTTTATCTCTTCTGAATTTTATTTTGATTCTGACCATTGATGTTCTTGTTTTTCCAAACAACGTTGTTCTCTGTGCCTTCAAGAGTGCTAGTTTGATGGTACAGCATTTATTGAAAGAGTGCCCTACTATTGTCTCCAGGGCTTCTTCCAAGCTTCCAACAATCTTGGCTAGTGCTGTGTATATGGATAGGTGAGGACAACTGCGTCATGACTGTCACCTCGATAACAGGGATGTAAGACACACCTCAATTTCAGAGATGTTTAATTGTAAAAACAACAACAACAACAAACAGGAAACGGAATCAGTGAATTATGGTACTCTCTGGTTGGGCTAATTCCCTCTACTTACTCTTCTTTTCCAAAATTTTTTCTAGTTATTTTTGCTTATTTTTACTTTGTGAGTAAAGTCAGGGAATGTTATTTATATAAATAGATGACCAAAAAATGGCAAATAAATAAATGATAATAGCAGGCAGAATCAGACCTAATTACTTGGTTGATTATTTCATGCACCAATTGTAAGTGCCTTTTGCCTCAGAGTGGAATTAACAGATACCAGGTAGTCCCCCAACCCTCATCCCATGCTCTTGGCCAACATCGCTAACTCATCAAGGTTCTATTTTTCACTGATACCAGTGGAGGCCTTAGACGCTTTCTCTGCACAGCATTCCAAGTGGCCATTATCAGTTGATTAGAGTTGGTAAATGGAATTAAATTCTCCGAAGCCAACAGTCACCCAAGGCATGTGGATATGAAAAGTAGAGAAGTCTAAATCCGTTATCAATTCTTCAACAATGCAGGATGCATTACTACCCCTCCTTTGGGACAGATCATATCCCTATATCAACTGAAGGACGTTAAAAGACTTCCACATCACCATATATACACAGCTAGACCAACTGAGTTCAGAGCCCTGGACTACCCATAAGTCGAGTCATGCAAGACTCCTCTTTAGCAAAGCTGAAAGGCCAGCTATTTTTAGTTCCACAGTGTTCTCTTTTCCCAGCTTGAAGTGTTCAGCGCCTCTGCTTAGGCTCCCTGATTCACATTGAAGGGTAAATGACTGCTAGCCCAATCAGACCCTCCCAGGAGCCCAACACCTTTTCGTAAGCAGTGCTTCTGAATCATCTGGGCATCTTGTTGCGGTGCAGACTCTGGTTGGGGAAGCCCGGAGTTGGACTTGGTAATGCTGGTTCAAAGACGAGATAAGCAAGGTGCTAAGTATATTTGTCAGCTCAGACATAACAAAATACCATAGTCTGGTGGCTTAACCAACAGAAATTTATTTCTCACAGTTATGGAGGCTAGAAGTCCAAGACCAAGGTGCCAGCAAGGTAGTATTTATTATGAGGCCTCTCCTGTTCGCTTGTAGGCAGCCACCATCTTGTTGTGTGCTCATATAGCCTCTTTCTTGTGCAAGTGAGGAGACAGGGTGAACTCTCTGGTCTCATAAGGACACAAATCCTATCAGATCACAGCCCTACCCTTAGAACCTCATTTAACCTCCACCCTTAGAACCTCATTTAACCTTAATTACTTCCTTAGAGGCCCTATCTCCAATTACAGTCACCCTGGGGGTTAAGGCTTCAACATATGTGTCCCAGTGGGAGGACACAAACAGTCAGTCCATAATTAAGGAACAGAACACTGGGGAGAAAAATCCTACTTTGTTGGGACACTGGAAAATGCGAGTATTCTCTGGACACCTACACCAGGCCTCTCCTCAACACCTGAAGCAACCAAGCTGGAAGATTCATCAGTGACTAAGGCCAGCAATGTTGTGTTGCTGGCAGGAAAGATCCATTGTCTAATTATGAATCTCGGCATCCTAGAATTGTGGGGAGAAGCCAGTTCTCAATTCGTTTTAACAGAACTTCTCTCTGTAGCAATTCCAGCCAATTAAGCCAACTCTGCAGGTTCCAGGCAAAGAGGGCTTTGTTATGGGCTATATTTAGTGCCTAGGTGGCAGGTGGAATCTGCCATGCTGAGCCCAGCACTACCGTGCTCACCACTGCAGCATGTCAGGATGACTCCCAAGGGCTTTTGTGGCAACATGGAAGTTCCCATGGCCAGGTGCCTCCCCTTCTACCCTGGAAGGCTTTGGAAAAGCTGCCTCAGGTGGCACTGTGCCTCTTTATGGGCACCATGCACTGGACCTACTAGCTTTGTAAAGGCCTGCAGAAACGCTATGGTTTGAATGTGTCTCCCAAAAATCATATGTTGGAAGCTTAATCCCCAATGGAGCAGTATTGGGAGGTGGGGCTTAAGTGGGATGTGTTTAGGTCATGAGGGTTCCTCATGAATGTATTAATGCTGATTATAAAAAGGGCTTGAGCTGGGTGCAGTGGCTCATGCCTGTAATCCCAGCACTTTGGGAGGCTGAGTCGGGCAGATCACTTGAGATCAGGAGTTCGAGACCAGCCTGGCCAACATGGTGAAACTCCGTCTCTACTAAAAATACAAAAATTAGCCAGGCTGGTGGCAGATGCCTGTAATCCCAGTTGCTCGGGAGGCTGAGGCAGGAGAATTGCTTGAACCTGGGAGGCAGAGCCAAGATCACGCCATTGCATTCCAGCCTGAGCGACAGAGCGAGACTCCGCTCAAAAAATAATAATAATAAAATAAAAAATAAAAGTAAATAAAAAGGACTTGACTCTAGGGGTTCACTCTCATGCCTTCTCTTGACCTTCTGCTTTTCACCATGGGATGGTACAGAAAGAAGGCCCTTGCCAGATGGCAGCCCCTCACTCTTGAACTTCCTAGCCTTCAGAAGCCCAGGGAAGATATATAGCCACTTAATCACTGTGCATTCATTCATCCAATATTAACTGAGCACCTACTCTGCCCTAGGCATTGGACTTAGCCTTGGCCACACAGCATTGAGCAACAATGGATATTCTTTGTGAGTGTGTGTGTGTGTGTGTGTGTGTGTGTGTTTCTTTTCTTTTTGAGATGGAGTTTCACTCTTGTTGCCTAGGCTGGAGTGCAATGACATGATCTTGGCTCACTGCAATGTCCACCTTCTGAGTTCAAGCAATTCTGCTACCTCGGCCTCCCAAGTAGCTGGGATTATAGGTGTGTGCCACCACACCCAGCTAATTTTGTATTTTTAGTAGAGATGGGGTTTCACCATGTTGGTCACGCTGGCTTGAACTCCTGACCTCAAGTGATCCACCTGCCTCGGCCTCAGAAAGTGTTGGCATTACAGGCATGAGCCACCATGCCTGGCCTAACAATGGATATTCTTACCTGCCTCGTGGGGCACACAGAAGTCAGGCACAGCTTCTGAGCAGATGTTAACAGGACCACTTGGAACCAGTGGGAGTTGCTGGGAAGTGCAGGTGGGGTTATTGGTCACAGGAAGAGGTATGTCTTAGTCCATTTTGTGCTACTATAACAGAATGCCTGAGACTGGGTAATTTATAAAGAACAGAGATTTATTATAATACAGTTCTGGAGGTTGGGAAGTCCAAGATTAGGGGGCTTACATCTGGCAAGTGCCTTCTTGCTGCATCATAACATAGCAGAAGGCATCATGTTGGGGGTGGGGAACATCCGCTTCCAAGATGGCTCACTCCCATGCCTGCCAGGTTAGTGCTGGTTGCTGCCTAGCAGCCTCAATTCATCACCACATGAACGCCATAGAGCTAAGTGTCCTCCTGACGTGGTGGCTATATTCCTCCAGAGCAGGCAATCCAAGAGAGCACAAACTAGAAATCACAATGTCTTATATGACCTAGCCTTGGAATTCAGTTCACTCTACGTCATTTCTGCAACATCCTGTTGGTTACACAGATGGACTCTACTCAATGAGGGAGAGGCCTCTGCAGTGGTATGAGGCCCATGAGGTGAGGATCACTGGGGGGCCATCCTAGAAGCTGGCTACCAAGGCCTCAGGTGTCATGCTCTGTATATAAGTATGAATTCAGAGGAGGGAACAGTCTCTGGGAAAACTAGGATTTGTTTAATGAAAGAGGTTGACTTGCTCTGTATCCTGAAGGATAAGTAGCAACTGGAGAATTGTCCATGGATGACAGGAAGTCAGGCCAGGAGGGAGCACAACATGAGCAAAGGCATAGAGGCAGCAACAGGCATCGTGAATTGTTAATCAGAGAGGAGAGTGGATTGGCTGGAGCAGCAAGTGCATGTAGTAAAATAAAGGTAATACACAATGGAGTTGGGTGACATCAAAGTTAAGAGGGCTTTGGAAGCCAGGCAGTGGCATTGTTTTGATGAGTTGTTAAGGATCAATGGTGAGTGCTACAATGGTCACGATGATGAAAGTGGTGCTTCAGGAAGCATAATCTAGGGACAGCATGTAGACAGCTCAGCCTGGGGAGAGACTAAAGGCAGAGGCATGAGCCTTGACCTTATGAGAAGCTGAATTAAGATATTGGAATTAAGAATAGAAAAGGAGTGGGGCGTGTGGCTCATGCCTGTAATCCCAGCACTTTGGGAGGCTGAGGCAGCCTGGTCACTCAAGGCCAGGAATTCAAGACCAGCCTGGCCAACATGTTGAAACCCTATCTCTACTAAAACTATAAAAATCAGCTGGGCGTGGTGGCGGGCGCCTGTAGTTCCAGCTACTAGGAAGCCTGAGGGATGAGAATCACTTCAACCTGGAAGGTGGAGGTTGCAGTGAGCTGAGATCATGTCACTGCACTCCAGGCTTGGTGACAAAGTTAGACTCTGTCTCAAAAAGGAAAAAAAAAAAAAAAAAAGAATGGAAAAGGAGACAGAGTTTTAAGTGTTATTACAAAGGAAGAATTGACACTACCCCCAAAAGACTGGGACCTGGAGGCTGGGATAAGAAGATGGATTGAAACTCACTTTCTCCATGGTCAAAACGGAGGAGTAGCACTTGCTGTGTTCACCTCCTGGAACTGAGTTGAACATCACATGAGACAATGGCTATGAAACCACTTGGATAGGAGAGAAGTTTTAAACACCAAAGGGATTATTGTTATTTGAATGATTCACTTGTAGGTAGTACTTATTTTAGGACTGAGGAAGGTAGGGTTTGGGGAAGAATAGGGCATATCTGTGAACATGTCTGCCCAGCTCCTCCTCCCTGTAACCTTCCAACCTGATGGATCTCAAACCTAACACAAATCTTCCCCTCTTTCTTAGTCTTTGCCCACCTTTCTCCCAGTGACCCAGCTTCAGTCTGGGCACTTGACTCCAGGTATCTTAGGGATCTGAAATGTTCTTTTTCATTCTACTCTACTACAAGCACACAATAGTCAGAAGACTGTGCCGGGGAGTGTTTGCCCTGGCTAGCTCTGGCCAGTTACTGCTATTGGCTGTGCAGCTTGGGAGACTGGATTGTGTGGGGCCTGAAGCTGTACCAGAAATGGCCTAGTCAGGAGACTGACCCAACTGGTGGGCTCTGACATGCAGTGTCTTAATCTTCACATCTGTCTAATCTCTCCTAACCCAGTCAGTTCCTTGCCAGAAGTTAATATGCGGTGAAAACAAAGCTGTCTCCTCTTCGCTGTGGTCATCCTGCACTGTCCTGTGCTGTTATGCTTTACACTGAATGTTTGTCTGTGTCCCCTACAAACTCACATGTTGAAACCTAATCCCCAAGGTGATGCTGTTGAGGTGAGGCCTTTGGGAGGTGATTAGGTCATGAGGGCAGAGCCCTCATGAATGAAATTGGTGGCACTATAGAAGAGACCCCAGAGAGCTCCCTCACCTCCCTCCGCCATGTGAGGACAGTGAAAAGACAGCCATCTGTGAACCAGGTTATAGGCTCTCACCAGACACTGAATCCGCTGGTGCCTTGAACTTGGACTTCGCAGTCCCTAGAACTGTGAGAAATCAATTTTGTTGTTTCTAAGCTACCCAGGCCATGATATTCTGTTACAGCAGCCTGAATGGACTGAGACCTGTTAACCATGATGAGATTCTGGATTTGTACTGTCCTCGTCATTTCCAATACTTTCACAAACATTATCATGAGGGCATGTATAGCAAAGGATAGCACTGTTGTGCATGGGTTGAAATCCCAGCTTCCCAACTTGCCAACCAATTACTTTGTTCTGCAGGCCTTGGTCTCCTCATCTATGAAATGGGATAGCAATAAGCTTTACCTCTGTGAGTAGCTGTGAGGATTGACTGAGGCTCCCTGGGGTGCCTGGAGGGTCATGGCAATGGGCAGGGCCCTCCACTCAAAGTGCCTGTAGGCTGGTTGGAGAGATGTGTGAAAAGAAAAAAAGTTGGCTTTTTTGGGCTGCTGGGCTTTTGTTAATAAATTTCCAGTGGGACGTTTCCGCCACTTGCCTTTTTTTAGAGACATGAAGAGAGGAGAATTGAAAACATTTCCTATGTTGAAATGAAAGGCACTATTTAATCTTGTCACCATCTGCCTTGCTCCAGGCTGGGAGCCCACAGGCCCGGCTCCCTGTTTCCTAGCGACAGGGCCACACACCTTTCTCGGTGCAGAAAAACGCACACCTTCCCTGGTGGAGAAAAACATTCCCTGGGCAACAGCAGGGAAGGCTCTCGCCCAGGGAACTGGGAAGGAGCTGCCCCAGACCACAAGTGTGGCCCAGCCTTCCCTGGGCATTTTTCTGCAACCAAACAGGACACCCTATTCTCCCTTCCCAGGGCCACATGGCAGCAGGGCAATCCTTAATTGATTTATGAAGTCCTTGAAGTGACCCTCAGTGCCCCAAGTCCCCTCTTCTTCCTCAGCAAAGGTTTTGGGGCGGCCATAACAAAATACCACAGATTAGGCGGCTCACAATGACAGAAACTTGTTTTCTCTCAGCCACAGAGACCAGAGCTTCAAAATTAAGGTGTCTGCAGGCCTGGTTCTTTCCGTTCCCATCTCCCAGCTCACTGTGGCTCCACCAATCCTTGGGGCTCCCTAGCCTGCAGGTATATCGCTCCAGTCTCCTGCAGCATCACATGCCTCTACTCTCTGTGCCTCCTTTCCTGTCTCTCTCTTTTTTTTTCTTCTTTTTTTGAGATAGAGTCTCGCCCTATCCCCCAGGCTGGAGTGCAGTGTCATGATCTTGACTCAGTGCAACCTCTGCCTCCCGAGTTCAAGAGATTCTCCTGCCTCGGCCTCCCAAGTAGCTGGGATTACAGGCGCATGCCACCATGCCCAGCTAATTTTTGTGTTTTTAGTAGAAACAGGGTTTTGCCATGTTGGCCAGGCAGGTCTCAAGCTCCTGTCCTCAGGTGATCCACCCGCCTCAGCCTCACAAAGTGCTGAGATTACAGGTGTGAGCCACTGCACCCGTCTGTCATTGGATTTAGAACCCACTCGAATCCAGGCTGTTCCCACCTTGAGATCCTTACTGCATGTGCAGAGACCCTTTTTCTCAATACGATCACATCCTGAGGTTCTGGATGGATATAATTTTGGGGAGGACCACGATTCAACCCACTGCAGGGGCTACCATGTTACCCGGACTCCTCCTGTCTGGGAGAAAAGATTTAATAAGCTACTGGGAGAGACAGTATGTGGGATACACCTTCATCCATGGTCAAGGGGTGTATATTTTGAAAGCGGATCTCACGACAGGGAAACAACCTAATCAAAGATGACATCACCCACATGGTAGATTATTAGGTGTGGTGATATTTTCTGGCCAGTGTCTTCCTGGTTATCTTGCTGCTCTTGGAGAACCAGCCATGCCCTGTGCAGCTGTGTGAACAAGAGAGGGTCACCGGCATGGTCCTCCTAGTCAGGGGGCTCCTGTGCCTCTGTCTGCTTCCTGCAGGGCTCTGTTGAAGCCCTTCTTCCTCTGAGGCAGGGTGCCGATCAGTTGGGTGCCCCACTGGTGGTTCTGGCCCACCTGGAATTGGGTGTGTAAGGGGCTCCCCTGGCTCTGGAAAGGACTCCCGCTCTTGACCTTCCTATTTGCTCACAAGACAGCAGCCTGCAAATCCAAGTGGGTCCCCAGTTCCCCAAATATCCCTCGAACTGAGGGCTGAAATCTGGCCATCTGAAATCCATGTCTTTTTGTTCTTATTTTTATTTTTTAAAATGTCATTTGCAAAAACAAAACAAAACCAAACCCCAAAGACACCCCACAAATGATCACATGCATTTATTTTTATTTGAACAGGTATTACATTCTCATAGTTCCAGATTCGAAAGGAACAAAAGGATATTCTGTGAAAATTCTCCCTCCCACTCTTTCTCTCAACCACCTGGTTTAGCTCCCCAGAAACCACAAATATTTCAGCTTTCAGTATCTTGTATTCTCCAGAGATACATGTACAGTCATAATTTTCTTTGCCCCTTCTTCTCTGCATAAATGACGGCTACTATACCTAGTTTTGTAACTTGCTGTTTTCACCTCACAATATATTCAAGGGTCTTTCCATATCAGCCAAACACAGCCTGACTGTATTTGTATTAAGCTGCAGAAACATCTACTGATACTCCAGTTGATAATCTATTGCTGTGTGAGCATTACCCAGTCCCCTACTGATGGATACATAGACTGTTTCCCTATGTTCCCTGTGGCAGTGAATAACTGTGTATGCTCAGGTCATATGTGTGTGGGAAGAAATCTATAAGGATAATTGCCAGAAGTGGCATATCTGGGCTTCCCCTTACTCTGGCACAAAATTTCCAGGCTTTCAGGCCCTGGACTACATGGCACAGCTTCCAAGGACCTGGCTGGTTTATTTTAAGATGATACGTGCTTAATGGTGCATGCAGGTGGAAATGTGAAACCCACTTTGATGTGGTAGTTACCACTGCAGCACATTAACTCTAATGTGATTCAAAAGACCATATAATTTTTATGCTGCTATTAAACCTGCCACAAGCTGAAGCCTTTCCTGGTGCAAGCTCTGTATCGAGGCCCCCCGGGGTGGACTGGTGCCGGGGATGGCAAGCCTGGGTCCTAGCTCCAGCTCTGCTCCATGAAACAGTGCCAAGTCACTCACCCTTCCTGAGACAGTATGTTAATCCCTTGGAGAGCTTACTGCAAACCATGCCTCTAGTAGCAATCACATTGTATTTATTAATAGAGCAGGGCAGACAGATCTATGGGCCCTGGCCCTGCAGATCCAGAGGGTGGAGGAGGGTTGCTGTGGCACTACCAGGGCCAGGTGGAGAGGGCAGGTGTCTATGAGGATTTTCTGCCTAGAGGGAGGTCTTGGATATTGACAAAGAACATTTTCCAGGTACTTTACAAAGTGCTTTCTCATACACTTTCTCAGTTAATATGTGCTTCCGTCAGAGTCTTCGTTTCAGCAGATTTAATCAGAAAAAGTAATCTAGTAAGTATTTGGGGAGGGTGAGTAGCTCACAAAATTGCCTTAAATTTGAAGCATGAAGCTCAGAAACCAGGTGGGAACCAAGGGAAGACAAGGCAGCCAGAAGCACAAGTCATTTGCTAGGAATGAGGAGAGGTGAGGACCACACAGCTTCAGACACTGAATCTTACCACGGGCGGCCTGGCCACCTCCCATGTTGGATACCTGTCAATGCCAGATGACCTGTCACCGCAAACTGTCATCCCATTCCCCCCTCAGCCACCTCATGGGCCCAAGAGGCCTCCTCTGTGCCTGCTCTTTTATATTACTTGCTCCAGAATTAATAACCCTCCTGCCCATATCCCTGATAAGTAAGGCCTGGATCATAGCTGGCACCCTGACTATCAGGGAGGTGGAAAAAAGTGGGTGACCTTTTCAGCCTACAATGTGCCTGTAAAGAGTTCTAGAGAAGGAATCTTCAATCCTATGGAAGCTGGATTGGATGTAGGGCAGAAAGGGGCAACTGTCTACAACCAGCTTGCACGGCCACCTTGGGGTTTGGGTTATGATAAACTTATCCTACTTATTGAAGGATGCTGGGGGAAGGGGCTTTCCATGAATCAGGGCTACTGAGATCTTTATATAGGGACTTCTGTGAAGCTGTGTCCTGACATTGTCACTTATTGCTCACGATTAGCATACCATTAGGGGATTGTTGGCAATCCCCTCTTCCCGCCATTCTTTCCCATGGGGCTAAAGGCAGGGAGGTGGTTTCAAGTGGATGTGAGACCTAGAGCACGCTCCCACATTCACTTGAAACTCATAGCCCTTACACTGTCATAGTCGCCCCTTTAAACCATGAAATAATGCTCTGTTTGTTTGTCTTTTGCAAAATATTTGCTGGGAAACAAAGACCTTCAGTAGAAGCACGAGATGTTGAATGAAAGATGTAACAAAGGGAAAAGGGCCAGGTTGGGAAGTGCACAGTTCACACTGCATGGTTCAGCCTCAGTGCCATGAGCTCTGTGTACGAGGACAGTGCTGAGCAAAGCATGCCTGTGTCCCCACTGGACAGCTGAAGAGACTCAGGCAGAGCATGGACAGACCTAGTTCAGAGCCTGGCTGCACATAGTAGGCCCTCAATGAGAGGTGATGATGATGGTGGTGGTGACGGCACAGCTAGGACTCACTTTTCCAACGTCTACATATTACAGATGTCAGGTTCATGATTATGCCAAAGGTCATGTTGAGGTCCAGAAGGAGTGGGAGGATGAGCAGAAAGAACAGTCACGGGGGCTGTAGGCGGGTGAATGATTTTATTCAGCAGCAGCTCACTTCAACAGCTTTCTCACACTGTCTGCCTTGTCTGGGCTGTTTGAGCTGGCAGCTACCACATACAGCTGCGTGGTCAGCTCTCCCCTGCCTTCAGGGTCGGCAGCTTAACTCTTTCTCTCTTTGGGCACAAGGGGGCCAAACTGTGTCCCGGTTTTTCCCATCCTTCTGCAAAAACAGACATCTCTGGCTCTCTCTCTCTCTCTTTCTCTGGGCACCAGCGCACCTGCACAGTGTCAACACGGCAATTGTACCTTTTACAGACAACAGTGGTGTAGAGCCAAGTGTTGGCCTTCCCATGTTATAGCTACGTGGCTGTGATAACAAGTAGAGTTATACGCCTGCGGTCTACGCTGAGTCACGTGGGATGTAAACATCCCACCTCGGTCTATCCTTGACCAAAGCACAGCCATGTTCCTTACAACAGGTAAGGAAACCAAGGCACAGAGCAAGGGCCATCGAGCTTCCTGGGGTGATCAGTAGGAAGGGGCAAGAAAGGGTTAAGGCGTGCCCCAGCACGCTTGCCACTGCAGCTGGATGCTGACACAGGTGATGGTAACAAGACCCTAGAACTCTAATGGGAATATGAGTCAAGGGGCAGGGAGGTCATTAAAATTCAGGCTCTGATTCAATAGGCCTGGAGGCTTTGCTAACCACACCTGGGGGCTGCTGGACCCAGGCTGCATTTTGAGGAGCTGGGCTCTAGCAGCAGTTTGCCTTCCTGGCAGCACATTAGAATCACTTGGGGAGATTTCACAAACTACTGATTCTTGGGACCCGAGATTCTAATTTAATTCGAGGTGGTTACAGGGTCAGAGGTCGTTTTTAAAGGTTCTCAAGTGTGTCTTATGTACAGTCAGGTTGAGAAGGGCTGTGTTAGTGGATTGAAAACCATTGGTTGCCTGCGAAGAGGGCTTTTGAGAGCACCTGCAAGGACTGCCTCTCCTTCCTTTCAGCTGCTGCTCTGCTTGCGGGGCAAAGGCTCTCAGTCCGCAGTTCCAGCTAAGTTTAAATATGCAAATACCTGTGAAAAAGCAAAGGTGAGGGCCTCTCTGAAGCGTGGCTCCTCACAGCAGGGCCTTCCACAGTGAAGGGAAGGTGTGCACAAGTCTGACACCAGAAGAAGGCTGGAGAAGGGGTGCTGGGACAGGAGAGATGCAATGAAGGAGACTCCCCAGGTATTCCTGTCTCTCGTTCCTTGAGTTCCACTTTTCCTTCAAGGGCTTCTCTCCAGCCACTGCTGCCAGCATGACATCCTCCCAGGGGGCCTGGTTTCCCTTTAAGGTTCTGGCCTTAAAGTGATCCTCCCCAGCACGCCCACAGCTGGCTGTAATTATTAAGGGGGTTGACATACCACTCAAAGGCAGAACCAAAAGAAATAAGTACCCTAAGGAAAGGACATGGCTTGAAGGGCTCTGGTGGTCGGAGGAGGTAGGGAAATACACTATTCTATGTCCTCTTGGAGATTGACAAGGCCCATTAGCAGATGCAGGTTCTGGGAAGTCCTGTGGGAAGTAAACCTAATAAGCTTTGTTCAAACTAGTGTCATCAAGTTCATTCAGCCGTGGAACCCTCTAATGGCAGAATAACTCTATGTCTGCAAGGCCTGCTTTGGAATTGTGGACCTACTTTCCTGGAGGCTCAGCAACAAGACTGCTGTTCAAACGCCTCCGATTTGGAGGTGCAGGTCTGGCTGGAGGCCGAGGTGTGGCCTTCATCACCTCTCAGCAGCTCTGCAGCCCAGAGAGCCCTCTGTGCCCTTCTTGGGGGACTCACAAAAGTATAGGGCACAGGAATGGAGCGTCCACTCCACCACTCTTATATCTAGCTGAGGTGTTAAGAGTATGAGCTGGGTCATCAGGGACCGGACTTCAAGTCCTGGCTATACCACTTACTAGCTGTGTGGCCTTGGACAAACTTAACTCCTCTGGGCCTCTGTTCCCTCACTGGTAAAAAAGGAATCGCTCCTACCTCAGAGTGTTGTTGTGAGAACCAATGAGACAACTTAGGTAAAGTACTTAGCACACTGCCTAGCAGATAACAGTTCACAAAATGTTTTTCTAAAATGTTTTGTTTGACCAAAGTAGTTGGCATGAAAAAAAAAAAACAAACTTGTTGTGCCAGTCTCTCCCCATCCAATCCCACCTGTCCCTGGAGGCCGACACCAGTGCCTCTCCCAGCAAAGCCTTTCTTGACTCCCTGACCCTCACGGAGTGGACCCTTCTCTGTGCATTTGGCCATGCTCTGCCTTGCTCCTGGACCATCTCCCTGAGGGTGAGGGGCCATGCTAGAGGAAGTCTAGGCTGCATAAATGCCAAAGCAGTGGCAGATCTAGCACATGAGGAGTTGAGAGCCTGGGAACTAGGGGAGGGGTCCCTCCTTCTTGAACTGTGGGGCTCAAGGGGAACTGTCACCCTTGAGTTTGCCTCTGAGGTAGCCCCTTTCTTGCCATGAAAAAACCTGTTGTGGTCATTGGACTCATTCTCTGTGTATGCAGCCCTGCATACCATGGTATTATTCCTGTTGCAAAAGTCCAGATATTTTTCTCTCTCAGTGATGTTTTGTTTTGAGACAGGGTCTTGCTCTGTTGCCCAGGCTGGAGTGCAATGGCACAATTAGCTCATTGCAGCTTTGACCTCCTGGGTTCAAGCTATCCTCCCACCTCAGCCTCCCAAGTAGCTGGTACTACAGGCGCACTCCATCATGCCTGGCTAACATGTTTCTATTCTTTTTTTTTTTTTAGAGACAGGGTAGATCCCTTCTAGCATCTTGATTGATGGCTGTCCTCAAGGTGTAACTTTGTAGCCTAGAGCAAGGCCAGGTTGCGATAGTCCTGAAACCTCACCATTAGTGCTTCTAGGGGCACATCTTCACCCCAGACCGTAAATGCACACCATGGTCAGACGAAATAATGAGTGTGCCCTGAGGAGATCCACACATGTTGGTACCCTTTGCCTCAAGGCCTTGGCTCCATCCTATGGGGCTGGTAACTGGGGGTAGGGCTGCAAGTGGGGAGGATTCAGCTTGGGTCATGCAGAAGAGGTCTTTTGTTTGTTTGTTCATTTGTTTTTTTCTTTTGAGACGGTGTCTCGGTGTCTCGGTGTCTTGGTGTCTCGGTCTGTCACCCAGGCTGGAGTGCAGTGGTGTGATCTCGGCTGACTGCAACCTCCGCCTCCTGCCTCCACCTCTGATTCTCGTCCTTCAGTCTCCTGAGTGGCTGGAATTACAGGCGTGTGCCACTACGCCCGGCTAATTTTTGTATTTCTAGTAGAGATGGGGTTTCACCATGTTGGCCAGGCTGGTCTCAAACTCCCGACCTCAGGGGATCCGCCTGCCACTGCACCAGCCAGGCAGAATATCATTTGATTGTACAAGGCTCTGTCCAACAAGGCATGCCTCTAGATTTGGGATGGGGGTAAATGTTCAGTGGACCCAAGAGCCTCAGTAGGGGGAGGTGATGCAGACCCTATCCCCCATTTAACCATTTCCCTAGGGCTAATCCCACTCACAACCCAGTGTATCAGATTTATATCTCAGAAGTTCAACTTTTACTGTACCTCACCGCATGTGACTTGCAGGTCGTACATCATTGCCTTCTGTTCTGTTTCCCTTTGAAAAGGTCTATCTTTTGGCTTGGCTGGGATGACTGTCTCCTTATTTTTGTCAACTCCTGGAGCTTTTTTTCCTCTGGCTCTAACTCTGCTGTTGTGGCCTGACACAGAAATGTTTTATCTTGAAGGTTTAGAAAAAGCAATGTTTTCTTCCAGTATAATTTGATTCTGTAATCTTGTCTTTTCCTGATATGTCTGAATTGTTCCATGTACCCAGGGGACTTCTCATGCTGTTACTAAGAGCTATTATTTCCCTCCTCAAGGTACTAGTTTTCTTGTTTACATTCCTTAATGTAGTGTATACACATAGCCCTAGACACACTCTTCCTGCGGCTAATTAAATTCAAATATCTTTTTCATCAGGTTTGACTCCCAGTTATCTAAACCAGCTTCCCATAAGGGGAAGCAGACACAGTACAGGAGGTTCTTCTTTACCTTTTTGGTAACTGGCCTAAAAAACACACACACAGATTTTCCATTTTATCAAGATAATTCCAGCATTGTCTTTATTAGGTTGAGTACTTAGAAAACCTGACCGTTAAAAGGGTTAAGGTTTTTACATCCATGTAACCTTCTGTATCGCTTTTGAAGGTCTTTTGATGATCACTCTGGTTAAATAAGTATTATTTTATAATGACCTGCGATTCTGTTATGATCGTGTTTTGAAACTTTTGACATCTTTGGAAGGTTTCCCCAGCATCAAAATACTAAATTAAGTCTTTTTGGCCTAAAATTAACTTTGGCATTTTCAAGTTAGGCCCCTCAAAATCTTCAAAGAAAGTATCTCTCATCCTGTAGAGATATTAAATGATTAGACTTATTTGGTAAATTGTATGGAATACAGATTGTTTTTTCTTTTTTTTTTGAAACAAGGTGCCGTTCTGTCACCCAGGCTGGAGTGCAGTGGCGCGATCTTGGCTCACTGCAACCTCTGCCTCCTGGGCTCGAGTGATCCTCCTACCTCAACCTCCCGAGTAGTTGGGACCACAGACTCATGCCACCATGGCTGGCTAAGGTAAATTGTATGGGAGGAATTGTCAATGATGATTGATGCTAGTGTCATGGGCGTCTGTGTGAAGAGACCACCAAACAGGCTTTGTGTGAGCAATAAAGCTTTTTAATCACCTGGGTGCAGGTGGGCTGAGTCCAAAAAGACAGTCAGTGAAGGGAGATAAGGGTGGGGCCATTTTATAGGATTTGGGTAGGTAAAGGAAAATTACAGTCAAAGGGGGATTGTTCTCTTGTGGGCAGGAGTAGGGGTCACGAGGTGCTCAGTGGGGGAGCTTTTTGAGCCAGGAAAAGGACTTTCACAAGGTAATGTCATCACTTAAGGCAAGGAACAGCCATTTTCACTTCTTTTGTGGTGGAATGTTATCAGTTAAGGTGGGGCAGGGCATTTTTACTTCTTTTGTGATTCTTCAGTTACTTCAGGCCATCTGGGCGAATACGTGCAAGTCACAGGGGATGCGATGGCTTGGCTTGGGCTCAGAGGCCTGACAGATCTTCTTTCAGTTACATTTGTTGATACAAATGTTCCCCAAATTATATAATTTTATAAAAATCTAAAATGTTATCAGTTAGGCCGGGCGCGGTGGCTCAAGCCTGTAATCCTAGCACTTTGGGAGGCTGAGACGGGCGGATCACGAGGTCAGGAGATCGAGACCATCCTGGCTAACACGGTGAAACCCCCTCTCTACTAAAAAAATGCAAAAAACTAGCCGGGAGAGGTGGCAGGCGCCTGTAGTCCCAGCTACTCCGGAGGCTGAGGCAGGAGAATGGCGTGAACCCGGGAGGCGGAGCTTGCAGTGAACTGAGATCCGGCCACAGCACTCCAGCCTGGGTGACAGAGCGAGACTCTGTCTCAAAAAAAAAAAAAAAAAAAAAAAAATGTTATCAGTTATAATTTTGTTATGTTAAATCTTTTCTAAAGTTATATTTGTATGGATATGTTATTAATGTGAATATTCTAATGATTATATTAAATTTATAAAAGTCTTGATGATCCTGATGTGATGTGGTCAGTCATAATTCTGGTTATTTCAAAATGTTGCACATAATAGAAATAACTAAATTTCTTTGTCAATTGAAAACTTTATCAGATTTAACCACGGCTATTTTAAGTTGTTGTCATCCACAGCTATTTTATTTATTTTATTTTATTTTATTTATTTTTTGAGACAGAGTCTCACTGTTACCTAGGCTGGAGAACAGTGGCACAATCTCGGCTCACTGCAACCTCTGCCTTCTAGATTCAAGAGATTCTTGTGCCTCAGCCTCCCGCATAGCTAGGATTAGACGCATGTGCCACCATGCCCGGCTAATTTTTGTACTTTTGGTAGAGACAGGGTTTCACCATGTTTGCCCCACCAGTCTCAAACTGGCCTCAAGTCATCTGCCTGTCTTGGACTCCCAAAGTGCTAGGATTACAGGACAGGAGTGAGCCACCATGCCCGGCCTGTCATCCATGCTGTTGTTTTAAATTCTTCTCTAAAAGCATTTGCAGTGATCTGTAGTCCTAAATTGATTTTCATGAATACTCTAACGGTATTCCTGAACACAGATTTCTGATAACTTTAATATCAGTGGACTAAAGAAAAACTTTCAGAACACCGGGGCATGGTGGCTCACGCCTAAAATTCCAGCACTTCGGGAGGCCAAGTCGGGTGGATCACTTGAGGTCAGGAGTTCGAGACCAGCCTGGCCAACATGGTGAAACCCCACCTTACTAAAAGAAATACAAAAAAAATTAGCCAGGTGTGGTGGCACGCACCTGTAAACCCAGCTACTCAGGAGGCTGAGGCAGAAGAATTGCTTGAACTCAGGAGGTGGAGGTTGTAGTGAGCCAAGATATCACGCCACTGCACTCCTGGGCGACAGAGTGAGACTCTGTCTCACAAACAAACAAAACAAAACAAAACAAAACAAACAAAATGAGAGGATATTTCCTGTCACAGCTGAAGTGGGCGTTGGCTTTAAGTTCCCTGCCTCTAGACCCTATTTTCCTGCCTCACTTCCTCCACCTTTCCATCCATCCTTGCCAGACTCTTTTCTTTCCTATTCCAGACCCTCAGTCACTTGAACTTTTGGCTCCACTGCTCTCGAGGGACTGAGGATCCCCAGATCAACTCTCTGAAGCTGAAAAGGAAAAGGGTTATTTAGAAATAACTGGATATTTTATCCACTCAGATGGTCTTTGGGGACATTCAGACAGCTGCTAGAGTCTCCTCAGTAATCGCCTGAAATGTAGGCCACAGCCTCCATATGACCTCCGATAATAAGCAAATACACACCAAAACTCCTTCTTGGAGAAAACATATCCTTTCTCTGTGCCTTTAAGATGTAAATTTTCTACCAAGTCCTAGGACCTAAGCACCATCTTCTTCAGATGCAATTTTCTACCAAGTCCTAGGACCTAAGCTCCATCTTCTTCAGATGCAAATTTTGGGGAGAAGACTCTCAGAAGAAGGTGGGGGAGGGGAGAAAGCTATTTAGAAACCAACTGGCATTTTTTAAAATTTCAAGTCTTTACCACAAGTAGTAAAAAGCTTTATCCATCTGAGAGAGTAATCTTAACTTATTCCATCTGCCAGAAACATAATTTAGATCCAATTACTCTTTTATAAACTAGGGAGTTTTATATTATGGTACCTGGCACATGGCTAAAATTTTTAAATAAAAACTTGAAGATTTCTGTTTGCATCTATCTGTTTATGTATATCTATGTATGTATAGTGTGCATATGCGGTATTTTCTCTACCTCTGGATGGTACTGCCAAATACCAAACTCTTATCGAGTGCTCTTATGTTCATAGCAATATAGTTATTTGTACAAATTCAATTAAAATCTGTTCTCCTTTTAACAAGACACAATTGGTAAAAGGCCTTCATTGAGATGTCATATTTGAGAATGATGTGCATGGAATCAGATTTGACTAGATAAGTTTTAAGAAACTCAGGTTAAATTTGTGGCCCCAATAAAATCCCTTGGGAAAAAAAAAATCCTGGTACCTTGCACGCAGGGTTCTCTTACATAATTCCCTTACAGGTGAGTAAGGCAAGTCACTTCTGGTCAGACCCAGGAATCTCAGGATAATTTGGGGACCTTGATAAGAGAGGAATTCACCCAGATCTCTGTGTGTTATAGGCAAAATCTGATGGTAAGTCTATAACTTGGCTTCCTAGCCCAGAGTGGCTTTTAAAAGTATACCCTAAGATTCCTTATGAGAAGGAAGATTTTAAAAGAGCATGTATGATCAATCACTATTCTTTCTGTGCTTCTGTAAATAAGTAGGCCAAATACAATGGTTCTAAACTTACTTTTTCAAACAAATTAGTCTTATTGTGATTATCTGTGATTGAATATAAGAGAAAAATTATGTTTCAAGAGAGAATTACACTGCACCATTATTAGATTTGTTAAATCAAGTTTAGCCTAAAGATGCCTCATTGCATATTTTAAGTTTGGCCTAAAGGTTTCTCTGTACATCATGAACTATAACAAGTGGAGGTGTAAACAGACCACAGCCTACACTTGTGCTGATCACCAAGTTTTGGCCAATCAAATGTAGCCAACTGTTCAGACCATGTTCAAATAAGGCAAACACCAACCTGTAACCAATCCAGCTGTTTCTGTACCTCACTTCCAATTCTGTACATAAATTTCCTTTTTCTATTCATAAATCTTCCACCATGTGGCTTCACTGGACTTTCAGAGCCACTGGCTTGGGAGGCTCTCCCAATTCGAGAATCGTTCATTGCTCAATTAAACTCCTTTAAATGTCATTCAGCTGAAGTTTTTCTTTTACCAGATTCTAGTCCTAGTCATTGTCTTTGAGGCTTTGTTTTCTACCTGCAAATGGGATTGGATCCTGAATTCTTCTATTGGAGTGTCTTCCAATATCTGGCTATGATTCTCCAGACTATTCTGATTTTCTCCTACCCTTTTGACTTCGAATCACTAAAAAGAAAAACTGCCGTTTTCCTAAAACTGAAGCTGAAGCTGGATGACTTGATACTTACTTCAGAGACATTACTTGATACTTATTCAGAGACATTACCACAATAGCTCATGTGTGGACAACTTTTGTGCTTGTTGCTGTGTGCGCCATTCAGAAAGTTCACTGGAATACTGGAAGATATTACCAGGGACATTCAAACTACAAAAGATGTTTCAAGCCCAACATCTAGTAATCTTCTCTACTAGCTGCCCTCCAGACTGGGAAACTGGTTTATAGTCTGTTCCAATCATTAATGTTTGTTTTTCTTTCATTTCCATAGAAATGCCTCTTTGGAGGGAGGAGAGAACCAATCCATAGTTGACCACCTGCATACGTGAAACTCACTACTTGCATGTCCCAACAGCTCAAAAGTCAAGCCAAGTTCTCAGGCCACAAAATGAGACAAACAGGAAAGAAATAGCAGTACCTAGCAGGAAAAGGATCAATAACTAATGGATACCTCAAAAACACATTTTTTTCTTTTTTTGAGACGGAGTCTCGCTCTGTCGCCAGGTTGGAGTGCAGTGGCACGACCTGCGGCTCGCTGCAACCTCCCCCTCCTAGGTTCAAGAGATTCTCCTGCCTTAGCCTCCTTGAGTAGCTGGGACTACAGGTACGCCCCACCACTGTGGCAGGACGAGCCGCAGACAAAACCTCTCAGACACCGAGTTGTAGAAGGAAGGGCTTTATTCAGCTGGGAGCATCTGCAAGCTACTGCCTTAAAATCTGAGCTCCCGAGTGCACAATTTCTGTCCCTTTTAAGGGCTCACAACACTAAAGATTTCACATGAAAGCGTCATGATTGATTTGAGCAAGCAGGGGGTACGTGACAGGGGCTGCATGCACCAGTGGTCAGAGAGAAACAGAACAGGGCAGGGAGTTTCACAGTGTTCTTCTATACAATGTCTGGAATCTATGAATAACATCGGTTTCTAAGTTATGAGTTGATTTTTAACTACTGGGTTTAGGCCAGGCAGGCCCAGGTCTGGTTTTGGGCCTGGTGCCGGGCTGCTTGTCTTTGGTTTTACTTCCTTGTTTTTTTCTTAAAACAGGTACTGAGTATAAAACAATATAAAACAATATGAGAGGGTCTCTCTCTTTCCTCATCACGACAAGCTAATTTTTGTATTTTTAGTAGAGATGGGGTTTCACCTTGTTGGCCAGGATGGTCTCGATCTCTTGACCTCATGATCAGCTCATCTCAGCCTCCCAAAGTGCTAGGATTACAGGCGTGAGCCACCATGCCTGGTCTCAAAACCAAATTTTAGCCAGAATCATGACCCAAACAAATGTTTTTCTCCTATGAATCTCCTTTCTCCTGTGAATCTTCTTTCCGATCTCCTTGGAAAGGAAGGGACAAGAAGTTTTTACCTTCTTCTCTTGACTGGGCACTACAGACTGCTGCCTACCTGTGAGTGTGGTACTTTGTGTGACTTTGCAGATGTGATTTAAAGATCTTGAGATGGGGAGATTATCCTAGACTACCCGAGTATACCCTCAGATAAGAATAATTGCAAGTGGTCAGGCACAGTGGCTCACGTCTGTAATCCTAGTTCTTTGGGAGGCTGAGCCAGGCAAATTGCTTGAGTCCAGGAGTTTGAGACCAGCCTGGGCAACATGATAAAACCCCATCTCTATAAAAAATACAAAAATTAGTCAGGTGTGGTGGTGCATGCTTGTAGCCCCACCTACTCGGGAGGCTGAGGTGGGAAGATCGCTCGAGCTCCGGAGATCGAGGCTGCAGTGAGCAGTGATCATGTTACTGCACTCCAGCTGTGTGATAGAGTGACACCCTGTCTCAAAAAATAAAAAATACAGCTGGGCTCGGTGGCTTACACCTGTAATCCCAAGACTTTGGGAAACCAAAGCAGGAGGATCATTTGAGGTCAGGAGTTCGAGACAGCCTAGCCAACATGGTGAAACCCTGTCTCCACTAAAAATACAAAAATTAGCTGGGCATGGTGGCAGCCGCCTGTAATCCCAGCTACTAGGGAGGATGAGGCAGGAGAATCGCTTGAACCTAGGAGGCAGAAGTTGCAGTGAGCTGAGATCGTGCCACTGCACTCCAGCCTGGGTCACAGAGCAAGACTCCATCTCAAAAAAATAATAAAAAAACTCAAAATAATTTTTAAAAAAGAATAATTGCAAGTATCCTTATAGGAGGGAGGCAGAAGATCTGATGAGAGAGCTGGAGGTTAGAGTGATGCAAGGAAGGGGCCACCAGCCAAGAAACACACGTAGCCTCCAGAAGCTGAAAGAAGCAAGAATACATATTCTCCCTCAGAGCCCCCAGAAGTATCCAGCCAGACTGCAAGATTCTGAACCTCCACAACTTGTTGCTGGGGATAACATCACTATTGTAAAACCAAAGATCAGAGCTTGAAATATTTTCCAGACCCTGTACTGAATGGGTCAGCTGGCACCACCCCAGGTGGAAAGACGGGCTCATCTGGTCTTGGGGCCCCCACCCAGGAACCAACTCAGTGCAAGAGGACAGGTTTGACTCCCTGTGAGTTTATCTCTGACCCAACCAATCAGAACTCCTGATTCACTGCTACCCACTCCCCCACCCCCACCAAATTATCCTTAAAAACCCCAGTCCCCAAGATTTTGGGGAGACTGATTTCAGTAATAATAAAACTCCAGTCTCCGTATAGCAGGCTCTGTGTGAACTAAACTCTTTCTTGCAATTCCCCTGTCTTGATAAATTGGTTCTGTCTAGGCAGTGAGCAAGGAGAACCCGTTGGGCGGTTACACTTGGTCTCTATCAGAGAGCGCCCCCTTTCTCCTCTAACCATTGACAACTCAAAACCCCAAAATCCAATCTCATGATTTTTGAGTTTATAGTAGGGTGAGAAAACAGTATGTGCCATCTTAACAGGCAATGCCAGAATCCTGCTTAGAAAGGAAATTGTCTTGGTTTAGGAAAATACTGTTAGAACCATCTGGATATGAGAAGGTAGGCCCCGAGGCAGGACCTGGAAGAAAGAAGCTATAGAAAGTGAGGGCTGAATTTCTTTTCACAAGACATGGCAGAATGGGATGGGAGTGGGGGAAGCATTTGCTCATGAAAGGGGAAGGATGGAGAGACCCAGTGACATGACAGAAGCAGGTTGGGCAGATACACAGCAGAGACTTTTAAACACCAGCTGTCTACGTTTTAAGATGTTTGTGTAAATTTCCTCCACTTCTTTCAGTACTTCAGTAAAATTTTCTAAGGCCAAAATAGCCTTTATTTTTTATTTATTTATTCATTTTTGAGATGAAGTCTCACTCTGTTGCCTAGGCTGGAGTGCAGTGGCAAGATCTTAGCTCACTGCAACCTTCACCTTCCGGGTTCAAGTGATTCTCCTGCCTCAGCCTCCTGCATTGCTGGGATTACAGGAGCATGCCACCATGCCCGGCTAATTTTTTAATTTTTAGTAGAGAGGGGATTTCACCATGTTGGCCAGGCTGGTCTTGAACTCCTGACCTCAGGTGATCCACCTGCCTTGGCCTCCCAAAGTGCTGGGATTACAGGCATGAGCCACCGTGCCTGGCCCAAAAGAGCCTTTGTATATGTGTGTGTCTTTTTACTTTTGCTTTTGCCTTTATTTGTTTTAAAATCAGCCAAGGAGAGGGGCCAAGTTCTGTGGTTGGCACAGGGCAGGGTGAGCACATTTGGGATGAAAAGATGCCTTATAAACTGCGTCTGTTTCAGGGAGCCTGGAGCCTGAGGTGAGTACGACACTCAGTGTTTCTCTAAGTGCTTTTCTGAACACTTTGCTCATAACTTCGTTTAATCCTCACAACAATCCAGTGAGGTATAGATCATTATCCTCATTTTACAGATGAGGAACCCGAGGCACAGAGAGGTCACCTAACTTGGCCAAGTTCATGCAGGTGCTGAATTAGCATTCCAACCCAGGCAGCCTGACTCCACAGTCCCTGTTCTACTCACTGAGCCACACTGCCCCCTATCCTCAGCTGGTCTGCAGTGAGATGATAAAGTCCACCTTCTCGCCAAGAATGCAAAGAAACGCTCGGCAGGAATGGGAGTTCCAGGCATTCTTATCGAGCTCTGATGGGGACAGGGAGACCCCAGGTCACACTTGGGCTGTCCCTTGTCATTCCATTGGTCTGTGCCCTCTTCTCAACTAGGCTGGGGCTACTGGAGGGTACTGTGGGTACAATGTGCCTTTGCCAAATAATATACCCCACATTTGTAGAGGGCTTTATACTTTGTCTATGGCCTTTCCCATGTATGATCTAATTTAATTCACACAGTGGTCTCAGGAGATAGACAGAAATCATTGTCTCTATTTACAGATGAGGAAATCGATGCTTAGAGAAGCCACATGACTTGCCTGGGTCATAGAGCTGGTTAAGTGACAGAATTCAGAGCTGGAATGTAAGATTTTTTTTCTTTCTGCTCCACGGTGCTCCTCAGCAGTTCAACTTGTTTTAAAACAGTACCACGTCTCCCTCCCCTCAAGAAATTACTGTCTAATTTTCTTTCCATTTTGAAAGCACAGGCCCCCTTTGCAAATGGTCTTGAGCTGGAAATAGACAGTGTCAGGATTATTTCTTTAGCTTCAGGGCAAGACTCCTTGGGATTCAGCATTAACCACTAATCTTGGGTTTGTCCTTCCTGAAAGACTCTGGTCACAGGATAATTGTTGCACATTCATCCCCAAGGCCATTTTTATGTAAGTGCAGAGTTGACACTCAAGCTCTCACTGTTCCGATTAACATTGCTCCTTGCAAAGAAAGAAAAATCGCCTTCTATTAGCTTCTGCTCCAGCTCAGAGACAGCCCAGTCCAATCAAAAGCCACTTTAGCTAAGGGAGAAAGGGGTGCCACAGAGCAGCCATCTCCCTGATCCTAATTGATTTTTTCTTTCCAATTTCTCCTTTATTTAAGAACCTCTTCCTCATAAATGATAGACTGATGACATTGTCTTGTATCCAGGGACCTTCTCAGCAAATGCATCCAAGGCTTTGAACAAAGGGGCAGCTGTCCATCTAAATGATGCAGGCTTTCACAATGATGGGGTATAGGGAATACTACCCCAAAATATGGCATCTCGGAAACAGAAAACAGCAGAGGAGAAAGGTCACTCTTACCTTCCCCTGCCCTTCTTGCCTGAAGACCTTCATGTGACAGTTGTCCTACCCTATACCCAGAGGAAAGGAATGTCAAATAGAGATGCCACGAAGAACCTGAGCAAACAGATCTTGCTGAACTCCCCCCAGTTTATTCCCATTAGACCATGTCCTTTTGTCTTCCCATCATGCTTCTGTATGACTGTCTATTCCTCAGACCTAAGCATAAATATTCACCGATTTCCTTGTTTCACTGGGTCTTCATTTCTGAAGATTCTTGTGTCACACAAAACTTGTATTAAACAAATGTTTTATGCTTTTCTCTTATTAATCTATCTTTTGTTAGAGGGCTTTCGGCTATGAATCTATCTATGAATGAGGAAAAGATATTGCTGTTTCTCCCCTACAAAGGCATGCCTGCCGCCCTCTCCCAAAAAACTAGGATCAGGCCAGGTGCGGTGGCTCACGCCTGTAATCACAGCACTTTGGGAGGCCACGGCAGGTGGATCACTTGAGGTCAGGAGTTTGAGACCAGCCTAGCCAACATGGTGAAACCCTGTCTCTACTAAAAATACAAAAAATTAGCCAGGCATAGTGGCCCATGCCTGTAATCCCAGCTACTTAGGAGGCTGAGGCAGGAGAATGGCTTGAACCCGGGAGGCAGAGGTTGCAGTGAGCCAAGATCTGCCACTGCACTCCAGCCTGGGTGACAGAGCAAGACTCCGTCTAAAAAAAAAAAAAAAAAAATCAGCATTTCTTGAGTACCCAGGGCATGCTTCAAGCCATACTTGATGCCAGGGGAGGCAAAGACATGTTCCCTGCCCTTGAGGAGCTCACAGGCAAGTATAAGGGGAGGGTAGTGGGGATGCAGCTAATACACAGGAAGAAATGCAAGGAAAACAGTCTGGGGCTTAGAGAAGAGACTTAATGATGGCTGTGCTGCTACTGGGGAGGCTTTAGGGAGGAGTGAAACTTCATTTGAGCCTTGAAGCTCTCATTCATTCAACATGAGCTTCCAGAATATGCCAGGCCCTGGGGAAATAGCAGCAAAAGGAACAGATAAAAATTCCTGCCATCCTGGTGGGGAGAGGGATAATGAGAAAACTATAGAGCAAATTGGAAGGCAGTGAGTGTGGAGACATGAGGCAGGGCATGACGTGGGGTCAAGAAGGGGTTGCAATTTTAGGTGGGGTGTCCAGTGAAAGCCTCACTGCGAAAACAAGGTTTGAGGCCGGGCGCGGTGGCTCATGCCTGTAATCCCAGTACTTTGGGAGGCCGAGGCGGGCGGAACAGAGGTCAGGAGTTTGAGATCAGCCTGGCCAGCATGGCGAAACCCCGTCTCTACTAAAAATACAAAAAATTAGCCAGGCCTGGTGGGTGCGTGTCGGTAGTACCAGCTACTCGGGACGCTGAGGCAGGAGGACTGCTTGAACCTGACAGGCGGAGGTTGCGGTGAGCTGAGATCACGCCACTGCCCTCCAGCCTGGGTGACAGAGCGAGACTCCAAAAAACAAGAAGGTTTGTGTCAAGGTCTGAGGGAGGTAAGAGAGCAGGCCTTGCAGATATGTTCTAGGACAAAGTAACAGAAAGGTCAAAGGAGATGAGCTGGTGTGTGCCTGGAGTTTTTCTGAGAAATGGCAAAGTTAGAGGACGGACTCTTTCTTGGCCAGGGGCTATGAGGAGGGGAGGATCTGTTTGTTTTTTCAAAGGAGTTACTCTGGGAGCAATACTGGAAGCATCTCGGAACCACTACTTCAGCTACCTGGGTGTGTGGGCAGCAGAGTTGGCTAGAAGGAGCAAATTATGCAATGGTCTCAGCAGCCACTTTGCTCTTCAAGGGACACCATGGAAGAGTCAGGAGCAGAGAAGACAAGGTCAGACTTTGGTTTTAAAGGGATTACTCTGTGTTACAAACAGACTAGAGGGGGCGATGATGAAAGCAGGCAGAAACATTGTTACCAAGCAATGGGCTCACTGCCTGGCATGCATAGAAAGCCAATGCTATGGCACTGGCTTCTCAGAAAAGAAAGGCTTTAGTGCAAGGCCAACCAGCAAGGAGACAGGAGATGCAGCTCAAATGTATCTCCGCGATTTGAGGTCTGGGCCAAGCTTTAAGGAGCTGATGTGCAAGGGAAAGTATTACAAACTTTGGGTTGGCAGGGTCTGATTGGAGAGCTTCACATGTGATCATTTAGGGTAAGGTATGGGGAGGCAGATTTCAGCATCGGATTTGCCTGGCCAATGGACCCCTCACTTCTGAAGGAGTTTTGGTGTTCAGGTTCTGGTCATGTATTTCTGGTGTCATAGGAAGAAACCATTGGTTCTAAGTGTGGTTACAGGTCAAAGCTTTTTCTATTGTGCATGCCCAAGCTACATGACTTGCAGTTTGGGCTGTGTTATACCTAAAAGATAACTAGACTGCAGTTACGTTAGCACAAGAGAGTTGCTGAGTGCATGCTTAATTTAAAAGAAACTGCCAAACCATGTTCCAAAGTGGTTGCACATTTTGCATTCCCAGCAGCTGTGTGTGAGGGTCCATTTGTTCCACTGTAGGGACTGAGAGACAGCTGCTTCTTCATCCTCTGAAGATTTGCTGAGAAGCAACTGACAAAAGACAAATGAATAGAAGAAAAGACAGACAAAATTTAATGTCCATAGCACAGGGAAATTGCAAGAGAATGATGACTCAATAACCCAATGGGGTACAGAGGCATATGTACCCTTTTTGATAGGGAAGGGGAGGTAAGAGAAATGTGGCAATTTTGGAGATAGTACATGATACTTACAGGAATGTAATGGCCTTGGAGAACATAAAATGGCCGAGGACAAAGTTTGTTGGGCCTGCAAAGCAGACAATGGTTTGCGACAAAAGTCTGTTCAGGTGTGTTGACAGACTCCAGTCTCTCTTCCTGAGGTGTGAGTTAAATTAATGAAAACTCAGGGAAGAAACCAGAAGTAATAGTTTTCTTCTTTAGCAGGTTCAGACTTTAGGCAGATAAGGGAATAGCAGAGTAAAGCTTCTTCCAGCATCTGCTGGTCTCCAAGGGCCTTTAATTAATTAATTGTTGAGACAGGACCTCACTCTGGCACCCAGGCTGGAGTGCAGTGGTGCTGTCTTGGCTCACTGCAACCTCGACCTTCTGGGCTCCAGTGATCCTCCAACCTCAGCCTCCAAAGAAGCTGGGACTACAGGCCCGTGCCACAACGCCCAGCCAACTTTTTTTGTGTGTGTATGTATATATATATATATATTTTTTTTTTTTTTTTCTTTTTGATAGAGACAGGGTTTTGCCATGTTGCCCAGCCTGATCTCAAACTCCTGAGCTCAAGCGATCAGCCCACCTCAGCCTCCCAAAGTGCTGACATTATAGCCACATGCTCAGCCATTAATTTGAAGTAATCTGCATACTAGGGTGTCATATTTTGGGATGAAATTCCCTGGTCTCCTTCATTTCCCCAGTCTGAAACTTCCCTAGAAGTTTCGCAAACTATAAGCTGAGTTATGGTTGTGGAGGGAGAAATCAGGTTAGTAACTGAGTGGTAAAATGTCCAATTAAACCAGTCTCTCATTTCTGGGAATAGGCCAGTCCAATTAAACAGTTGTATCTCATTTTAGAAAATGGAGTTGCAGATGGGATCTCAAAGCTAGGCCTCTATATATGATACAGGCAAATATATCCTTAATAAGAGGCATTTTTATGGAAACAGAATAAAAACAAAGGCCAGTGTCTGGAGTGGTCTACAAACTAGTCCTTCTAGAGTCTGGAAGACAGTTAGCTCAGAAGACCGGTAGCTAGCTGACAGATTTTTCTAGATTACAGTTGGCATGTAAATTTTGTTCAAATATAAGCTGTTGCACTGATTCTTTTTCAAAACCAAGTTGATTAGCTTAGGCTTGTAAGGCCTCAGGAAAAAAACAGCTTTAATTTCAGTGAGTCCAAGTCAGAAAATTGGGATAAAAATTTGGAAATGTTAGTTTGTAGACTTATAGCCAGGAAAATATTCCGGATTCAGTCCAAATTGTAGGCAAATAATACAAATTCAAATACAATGAATAGGGCTAGAATCTTACAACAGCTACACTATAGTTTTCTCCTGAAACATATTTTTTCCTCTCCAGTTCCCATTTCCCAAATCAAATCATAGTAACATCAATTTATTTTCAAAATAAGTTTAGTCTTTGGCCTGATTACATACATAAGTTTAGCAAGAATAGTGATTTATCATATAGGCTCTTTTTTTTTTTGAGACGGAGTCTCACTCGTCGCATAGGCTGGAGTGCAGTGGTGCGATCTCAGCTCACTGCAACCTCCACCTCCCGGGTTCAAGTGATTGTCCTGCCTCGGTTTCCCTAGTAGCTGGGACTACAGGTGTGTGCCACCACACCCAGCTAATTTTTGTGTTTTTAGTAGAGGCGGGATTTTGCCATGTTGGCCAGGCTGCTCTCGAACTCCTGACATCAGGTGATCCACTCACGTCAGCCTCCCAAAGTTTTGGGATTATAGGTGTGAGCCACCATGCCTGGCCAATATAGGCTTTTTTAAAAAGCTTTGCTGGAACTTTTCATAAGGAATCTCAGATTAGACTTTTTAAAGCCTCCCAAGGCTACGAAGCCAAGCCAAGGATTTGACTCATTCTTAGACTATGTTTGTAACACCTGTACAAATGGGTTAATTTCTCTCTTCTTTTGTTTTTTTTTTGAGACGGAGTCTCACTCTGTCGCCCAGGCTGGAGTGCAGTGGCGAGATCTCAGCTCACTGCAAGCTCCGCCTCCCAGGTTCACACCATTCTCCTGCCTCAGCCTCCCGAGTAGCTGGGATTACAGATGCCCGCCACCACGCCTGGCTAATTTTTGTATTTTTAGTAGAGACGGGGTTTCACTGTGTTAGCCAGGGTAGTCTCGATCTCCTGACCTCATGATCTGCCCATCTCGGCCTCCCAAAGTGCTGGGATTACAGGCGTGAGCCACTGCGCCCGGCAATTTCTCTCTTCTTGAGATCCCCAAAATATCCTGAGGTTCCTAGGCCTGTCAGAAAGTGGCATTCTTTATTTACCATAGGGCAACCATGTGAACCATGTATTTAAGGTACTAGGCCAGTATTTCCAGGGACTTCTATTGGCTTCATAATGCCAACCTCAAGTTTTTAAAGCTGTTTGGTCATATCTGAAAATACGACATTCCAGTCAAAGCTCCAGTAAAAAACAAACAAACAAACAAAAGAGTATCTCCAATCGTGTTGTTAGAAGAACAGATTATTGAACTGATACAAATAAATTTTTATAGTAAACTATATTGCCATGTACTTACTATATTACCATAAAATATGAATACTCACAAATAGTTTCCGAATTCTGAAAAAATCAGGCATAAAGAAACGTACACTTTTCAATTTTGTTCATAAAAGTATACTTCATAGTATTCCTGTAAAGCTTAAGAGAAAAAAAAGTTTCCTTAACTCCGGAAAACAAAAAGAACATAAAAAGAACAAAACATAAAAAGAAGCAGCAATGTTTCAAACAAAAAAGTCATTAAAAATCATTTTAGTCCTTCATCATTTCAGTCTCATTTAACTAATTCTTTTTCTCATTATTTTTTTCTTTTTTCTTTTTTTCGAGACAGTCTTCCTCTGTCACATAGGCTGGAGTGCAGTAGTGTGATCTCGGCTAACGGCAACCTCTGCCTCCCAGTTTCAAGCAATTCTCCTGCCTCAGCCTCCCAAGTAGCTGGGATTACAGGCGCCTGCCACCACCACACCCAGCTAAGTTTTGTATTTTTAGTAGAGACGGGGTTTCACCATGTCAGCTAGCCTGGTCTCAAACCTCATGATCTGCCCACCTCGGCCTCCCAAAGTGTTGGAATTACAGGCGTGAGCCACCATGCCCGGCCTTTATCTTGTTTTAAATAGAGCCAGGGTCTCACTATGTTGCCCAGGTTGGTCTCGAATACCTGAGCTCAATGATCCTCCTAGCTGGGGTGCCAAAGAGCTGGAGTTACAGGCATGAGCCACTGTGCTCAGCTGCATGTAATTAATTTTTGTTCTATTTGTGGTTAGGTTAGTGTAAGCTTTATGAGTCCAGTTTTGTGCGGTTTTTTTCACTAGCATTCTGGAAATTTTTACCCAGTCTAATGATAGGACCTCAAAGTTGTCAGAAACCTGTATTTGTCAACATTCTTTCCATCCTTTCCATGAATCTCCTTGAAGAAGCAGTACTTTAGGATTTGTGAAGAGTTTTCAGGAAAAAAAAAAGCATCCGAATAAACCTTGTTGTCTATTCAACTGTGGACAACAAGATTTCAAATGCCCATGGTTGAAGATATGATAAAAATTCATAATAATAATCATGCAATTGATGAGGGAATTTGGCTATTTCTGTAACATACAACAATTTAACATTAGAATTATGACTGACGATATATACTGAAACAGCAGATTTCTAGGAATCTCATGCGCTTTTGGACACACATTAATAACATACCTGTACGAAGATACTCAAAGAAGGTGAAACATCATCCTTTAGTTGACAGTGCTTCTTGTATGATGGAGATTGTACTTCCCAGCCTCCCTTGCAGCAAGGGGGAAGTGAGGGACCAACTTCTGACCAATGAGGTGTGAACAGAATAGTTGAGAGCCACTCCCAGAGCCTGCTTTACAGGCTGCCAGCTCATTTTCTTCGACCTTTCTCGATGTCCTCTCCCTCTGGCCTATTCCCTGGAACATGAAAACCATCTTAGACCACACCTAAAGATGACAGGTGCCAGAGCGAGAAGGATCCTGAGCACCTGGCACCATGGAGCACTCTATCAGCCCCGGACTGCCCACCTCCCGACTTCTTGGGAGAGAGAAAGGGACATAATTTCTCATTGGTTTATGCCATCACTGTTTGCTGTGTTGTTGTTGTTGTTGTTACTCTCATCTGAACTATTGTTGAACATCATCTGAACTGATATGGGGAGTGGTTGCCTAACAGATAACCGACAGTATCTGCTGTTAAAGCTTCTTGGACGCCAGGCATGACGGCTCATCCCTGTAATCCCAACACTCTGGGAGGCTGAGGTGGGAGGAACACTTGAGGCCAGGATTTCAAGACCAGCCTGGACAACATAGTGAAACTCCATCTCTACAAAAAAAATTTTTTTAAGTTAGCTAGGCATGGTGGTATATGATTTCAGTCCCAGCTACTCAGGAGGTTGAGGAGGGAGGATCACTGGAGCCCAGAAGATTGAGGCTGCAGTGAGCCATGATTGTGTCGCTGCACTCCATCCTGGGTGACAGAGTGGGACCCCATCTCAAAAAAAAAAAGAGCTTCTTGGAAGAGGGCACATAACTTAGCCTCCAGATGAGTAGGATATAGATAATCAGGGACCAAAACAGTGAACATTCTAGAGTGAGGCAGAATAAGAAGTGAGCCTGGCTTAGAGGCCCAGATTGCAGAGGGTTAGTAGGGCCAGATTGTAGGAAGACTTTGACCATTCCATTGAGACGTGTGCTGGTCCTTCTAAGCCAGGAGAATCTGGACTATTTTGAATGGCCCCTGGAGAGAGCACATCCCTGTGTTTAACTTAAATGTACCATGTTTCAGTTTGAATCTCTCTTGCCACCCTTTATCACCACACAGACAGGAAAAGCCCATTTCTTAAAATGATTAAAGCCTCAGTCTTAACCAGTCACATCTAGTACTCAAGATATGGGATTGTCATCCCAAATATCCAAATCCCAGACCAGACTGAAGGAACTGGCAAGGGCAGGAGCCCATCTCCTTCCTTAGCATGTGGCCAAGGCCTGGCCAGAGCTGGGCTCTTCCTTGTTGAGCAACACCTTCTTCCCTTTCATCTCACTTCACTCTGCACCAGAGGAGCTAGGAACTAGACCTAAACCCCTCCGGCAGCTGAGCCTAGCTGGACACATGGCAGAACTGTCTGGAGGGGAGTTCATGTCCTGTCCTCCCTCCTGCTTCCCAGAAACCTCCCTGATATCAATTATCTGAGAGGCAAGACCATAAACCCCTGGAATGCCCAATACCAGAGTCAAGAGAACGTCTTCACTCTCCTGAGATGCCCAGGCCCCCAGGCCTAGCTACCAAGGATTTTCTGCACCTTGAAGTGCAAAACAAATGAGTGTTATTGTTTTCATGTGAACTACATCAATGCACTCTGATGGCCTTGCACTGGGGCTTTGTAGGTGAATGACTGGGGGAAAAAGACAGAGCTTTTTCCCTGAGGTCAATGAATGTGCTCTGGACCCTGGCCAAGGATGCCTGGTAGCTGGTTCTATTCAGTTGCGGGGAGGCAGTGAGGGCGGATGGCAAAGAAGGAAGGAGAGTGGGATAGGGTTGCTGTTCTCCACCCAGGGACCTGCAGGTCACTACCCTGAGCACCATTCCCAGCCTTTTCCCGTCAAGGACACCTGGGAAGATTTTATCTAGAAGGCAAACTGGATTTTTTTCTAATAATCAATTTGCTTCCAAGTTTTTGTTACCTAGAAACCATTCTAGTCACCAAGCCAGCTTCAGGTGAGTATGAAATGAACAAGATTGTTACACAGGTGATGTAATTCCGGCTCAAAGTAAAGAGACTGAGGCTTCAGTTTGCAGGACAGCCTCATCTCAGGGAATGTTAAGATTTCATTTAGGCTTTATGGAATACTGAAAGTATCTATCTGGTGAGAAATAAAAATAAAATCCTCAGCCCCCCAACTGAATGAAGGGACCCTCTCTTGGCCAAGCAGATGGCAGAGAAACCTTGAAAACTGAGTTCCTGGCCATGGCAGCATGGGGGGTTGGACACGCCTCATTACACCCCCTCCCTCACTAACTGCCATTAGGCTTTCTTCCCTAAGGGTTCAACAGAAACCAGCCCTTCTGAAAGACTCACTCCACTGCTGATTTCAGCCAGCCACATGACTGCCCTCTCTTTTGCAGTTTCCACACAATGGGACAGAATTCCTTCCTGATAAGAGACCACTGACCACAAAGAGGTGTTGGCCATCTATGGACACTGCATACAGGATTTTCATGTCCTCTGCTTCACCTTTTGACATTACAAAATGGAAAACTCCACCCTGAGATCATGCTAACCCTACCATTTTTTGTACATGTGACCCATGAAGGGGCATGAAGCTCAGTTATGCATGTGCAGGTTTCTCCATTCATAAATGTTCATCACTCCTCTTGTAGCTTATTAAATATGTATATTCAACCACCCTGCTCATAATAAATTTCTGCTCCCTTTTACCTCTCCCTTAAAGTGCCTGTTTCTGGCTTTTGGCCAGAGGCTACACTTCTCAGAGCATCAGAATGGCCACCCTGCAAGCTGCAGCTCTTTATGAGAAACAAAGCTCTCCTTTCCAAATTTATGAACCTTGTCATTCTTCAGTGAACATTGGCAACATCCCCTCCATTCCCACCTTGACTCTTGCCTAGGTTGAGAACCATGGCCTTAACTCCAAGAAATGACTTCAGGCCAGGTGCATTAGCTCATGCCTGTAATCCCAGGACTTTGGGAGGTCAAGACAGGAGGATTGCTTGAACCCAGAAGTACAAGACCAGCCTGGGCAATATGGTGAAACCCTGTCGCTACAAAAAATACAAAAAATTAGCTGGGTGTGGTGGTGTGCACCCATGGTCCCAGCTACTTGGGAGGCTGAGATGGGAGAATCACTTGAGCCTGGGCAACAGTGTGAGAATTTGTCTCAAAAAAAAAAAAAAAAAAAAAAAAATGACTTTGTACTGCAGCCCTTTGAGCAGGTGTTTCAGTCCCTCATTTAGAGCATCCCAGGGTACCCCAATCATCTGCAGTGTCTCAGCGTGAGTCCTGACCTAGGGTGTCACATTCCTAGAAATTCCAGCAAGCTCTTCCTACACCCAGTGGATAGTGGGAAAAGCAGGGTATGTGGATGCAGTGGAGTATGGAAAGGGGGAGGGGGCTTTGGTATCTTGAGAAAGCTAATTTCATAACTAATTACATCTGAAAAGATGTGGAAAATCCTAGCACCAATATCCAATACTTTTCATTACATTCCTCACACCTTCAGATGGCACGAAGCATTGTTTTATACGAAGAGGAGAAAAGCAGGTGTTCTGAGACTTTCTCCTTCTCTGAGAGGTACTAAGGATGCTTGGGTTTCAAGTTCTTCTCCCTCCTTTACTTACTATTTGATCTTGGGCACATTACTCAGCCTCTCAGGACCTTATTTACTTATCTGAAAAACAGTTTTGTTCTGAACATCAAATAAAAAATTCACATAGAGCATTTAGTGTCTGTGACACATAGTAAGCATTCAAGCCACGGTAACTCTTACTATCTCATTTATCACAAATAATATTCTCTGCCTTTATTATCCTCTCCTCCAACCCCCATCTCCTCCCAAGAGGCTGACATGTGACTCCTGGTCCGCCAGGAGCAATGTCTTCCCTGCTGGAGCTCCTGGAGGGCAGGCAGATGTCCCCTCTTTCCTCTGTGCCACCCATTCCCACTTCTCCCACACCATGCCAGTGCCGGACTCAACCTGATGAGGACTCACTGACCACTGATGGATTATCTAACAGCATCAAACTTGTGAGATTTTCCTCCAGGAACCCTTGAATCTGTTGTCAGTTTGAAGGAGGCAAGCAATTCTAGCTGAGAGAAGTCACCCAGGGAAAGTGTGCAAAGGGGGCAAGACTTTTGGGAGGACATCACATCTCCACCTGGTGCTTCATTTCCTAGGCCCGAAATTCATTGCTTATGTACCCAGAAGTGATCAGTCTCTACAGAACATCTCACATAGCCAAGCTCACAAAGACTGACAGGTGAGACAAGCACGTGGAAAGCCAAATGGTCACCAGAGGTTGCTTGGTGAGTGTTAGATTCTGGGTAGGTAAAGAGTGTTTGATGATCCTAATGGCAGAAATCAGCAGAGAGATCAATATAAGGCCTTTATATTGCACCATTCCAGGGGGCGCCATTCTCATGGTTGATGATGAGAGCCCCTTCCTTTGGAGTTGTTCAGTGCACACAACCCTTCCCAGACCCTAGTCATGAGAAAATAAGAAATTCAAACTCTAAGCTGTTGGAAAAATAAATTATTGTGTGCTTTAAAAATGATTACGAGCTTGAGTGCCATGACAGGCAGCTATAACCTAGGCAGTTGTAATCTTCATTTTCTCTGATTATGGATTAAGCCTTCTTCCTTGCCTACAGTGTTTTGTAAAATGCTATAAATGGCTGGAGGGTGCCAGGGAAGACCCCTTCCCTCTGACTGTTGACTTTCTTTTCTTTTCCTTTCTTTCTTCCTTTTTTTTTTTGGTTGACTTTCATTATCAATTAATGTCCTTATCTTTCCCACACAAAGACGTCATAGCTATCACATTATTTTAAGATGGAATGTTAAATATATCCTTTTGAGTTGGAAAGAAAATGAAAACCAGGTGTTAAAAAAAAAAGAAAGAAAGCAAACAAGCCATAGTGAAGGAAATCATACTGTAACTAACTAGTTAATTCACTGTAACTCTTAAGCCAGCCTTGCATTGAAAACATTGTAATCCTATTAAACTTCTTTGTTGCAGTGGCTCACACCTGTAATCCCAGCACTTTGGGAGGACGAGGCAGGAGGATCATCTGAGTTCAGGAGTTCGAGACCAGCCTAGTCAATATGGTGAAACCTGGTTTCTATTAAAAATACAAAAATTAGCCAGGCATGGTGGCAGGTGCCTATAATCCCAGCTTCTGGGGAGGCTGAGACATGAGAATCTCTTGAACCTGGGACGTGAAAGTTTCAGTGAGCTGAGATCATGCCACTGCACTTCAGCCTGGGTGACAGAGCAAGACCCTGTCTCAAAAAAAAAAAAAAAAAAAAAAAAAATGCTCTTCATTGAATACTCCTGATATGTCAAGGAAGACGCAACCTGAGAACTGAAACTTAGCAACGTTGAGGGCATTAGCAAGCTCAAAATTCAGTGGAGGGGGTATAAACCTGATTGGAAGGTTCAAAAGAAAAAGGATGAAGAGAAATCAATGAGAGAAAGGGGGTAGCAGTTGAAGGGGTATATGGATCAAGAGAGAAAAGCAACTTTTTTAGCTGAGAAATTATATTTATAACATTTGTTAGAAAATATTATTTTCATAATATTTGTATGTTATGGAGAGTGATCCAGTAGGGAGGAAAGTATGCTGATGTAGGGAGGAGGAACAATTGCTAAGTTCTTGAATTGATGGGCAGAGCAGGGTCTCAGGCACAAGTGGAAAGGGAAGATTAACTTTGTAGAAACAGAGACAGTTCATCTACAGTAATAGCCAGGAAGACAGAGGTCACGGCACTGATGCAGGTAGGTAACTGAGGTGATGAGAGAGTCTGAAGATGTTCTTGCTTCAGTTTTCTTGGTGAAATGGAAAGGTATGTACATACATGCATGTTCATGTATGTTCGTATAAGCAAACACCAGGAGTCTAGTCTATAGTAGCATCTGGCTACTTAGGTGAGCATGACACTGAGGAGAGAGACCCATAAAGTGACTGCTTATAGAGCCGGCTGCACTTCAGAACTTCAGCCATCAAAGGGGAAGGGTCTGACCAGGCAGGACGGAACACTTTCACTGGTGACCCTGTATGGGAGGGACAGCAGCAAGATGCCCTTCTCTGTGAGGACTGACCCCTGGGACTGAGTGGGCTGTGGAACTCATCGCAAAAGGGTGGGATCTTGAGGAGAACTCTGAAATATCAGTTTGAATATTAAAAGAGAAGTGTCCTTATTTTGTTTCCCAAAATTACAAATCAGAATATCTTGGTTATACTTAATTTCCATATTCTTTGGGTATTTTGAAGATAACCAAAGAATGTACTTAACACCTTAGCAAAGTACCTGGTTTACAGTAAGTGTCTGGTAACTCACAGCCATTGTGGTGATGATAACATTGTTGGGTGCCCATTCATCCACAATGGTTGGTCCTGGGGGTGAGTAACTATCTTCTTTTCCATGATAGCATAGTCCTTGGCACTTAGAAGAAAGGCAGACAACATTTGTTAAATTGATAAACAAAAATGATTTAATCCCTGTAGGTCTACAGTGGTCTGGGAACACATCATAGAGGAAGTAAGTTGGACGCTAAAATATGCATTTTCCTCTTTTCTAGTTTCATATGTTATCTACTCTAGGGTGAGGGCTCAACTCATTGGGTTTCATTTACTTTATTTAGTTTTTGAGACAGAGTCTTGCTCTTTCGCTCAGGCTGGAATGCAGTGGCATGATCTCGGCTCACTGCAACCTCCACCTCCTGGGTTCAAGCAATTCTCCTGCCTCAGCCTCCTGAGTAGCTGGGATTACAGATGTCCACCATCACACTTGGTTAATTTTTTGTATGTTTAGTAGAGACAGGGTTTCACCATGTTGGCCAGGCTGGACTCAAACTCCTGACCTCAGGTAATCCACCCACCTTGGCCTCCCAAAGTGCTGGTATTACAGATGTGAGCCACTGTGCCCAACTGGGTTTCATTTACTTTAGTTGCAAAGTAGTGATCCTTGCTCCTGAGATTGGGGCCATCTGAATGCATATGTCCTTAGAGGTCTCTTAGGGCTTTCTGAAGGAAGCAGTGGATGCATCTCCCAGCTCCAGGTCTGATGTTCCCTGAGCAGCAATTGTGAAAATTTACTGTGGTTCGGGCTGGGCGCGGCGGCTCACGCCTGTAATCCCAGTACTTTGGGAGGCCAAGGCAGGTGGATCATGAGGTCAGGAGTTCAAGACCAGCTTGGCCAAGATTATGAAACCCTGTCTCTACTAAAAGTACAAAAATTAGCCAGACGTGGTGGCAGGCACTTGTAATCCCAGCTACTCCGGAGGCTGAGGCAGAGAATCGCTTGAACTCCAGAGACGGAGGTTGCGGTGAACCAAGATTGCGCTGCTGCACTCCAGCCTGGGTGACAAGACGGAAACTCTGTCTCAGGAAAAAAAGAAAAAAAAAAGAGTCAAGGGGGATTCTGATTAAAAAGACCTAACAGGATTCTTGATGGAGATGGACCAGGGTGACCAGATGTCACCTGGAGAGTGGTGGACAATGAGAAATGTGGTCAGATATGGAGGGTAGGGGTTCTGGCTAAACCAACTTAGCAGGATTCTTGCTAAAACTGGGCAAGGCAAAGATGGACAGGGAAGCCCAATGGTTGAAGACTAGTTGAGAAGACAGCTCAGGAGACCCTGATTAGGCCAAGCACAGTGGCTCATGCCTGTAATCCCAGCATTTTGGGAGGCCAAGGCGGGCAGATCACCTGAGCTCTGGAGTTCAAGACCAGCCTGGCCAACACGGTGAAACCCCATCTCTACTAAAAATACAAAATATTAGCTGGGCATGGTGGCGCATGCTTGTAGTCCCAGCTACTCAGGAGGAAGAGGCAGGAGAATCGCTTGAACCCGGGAGGGGGAGGTTGCAGTGAGCTGAGATCGCGCCATTGCACTCCAGCCTGGGTGACAAAGCCAAAGCGAGACTCCGTCTCAGGAAAAAAAAAAAAAAAAAAAAAAAGAGGAGCCTGACTAAAGTTTGGTCAAGTAGAGGTTAAGGTGGAGGGAAGGGAAGTGAGTAAGGCTGTAAAAGGACAAGACAAGGGATCCCCGTAGTGTTGAACTTGCTCTGCATCTTGACTGTATCAAGGTCAAACCTGGTTGTGATGACGCATTACAGTTGTGTAAGATGTTATTGTTAGAGTAAACTGAGTAAAGGATACACAGGATCTCTCCCTATTATTTCTTATAAGTGCACGTGAATCTATAATTATCTCAAATTATGAAGTTTACTTAAAAGCAGCATTTGAGAAGTTGAGTATTTACAGGTAATTTAATAAAGAAACATTAGAATAAGATTGCTTATATATTATGTATATGTTAATGCCCTATAGAACAGTAAATGGAAAGCTTTGGGGTTATCTTTTATCGTATACATAAATCACATGCACTTCTGCAACACCCAAATCTTTAGGTTACTTTGCTACTTCACAGAATCTGAGCCCTTAATAGTAAATAGCAAAACCAAACAAAGGCATATTCAACTTAATAAAATAATCTTTAAAAGTACAAGTAGTGAATAGAAAAAGAAGACCCCTAAAGAAAAAGCATTTAAAAACCCCCAAACAACAAAAACAGTAAAGGTAGTTTCATGCACATCCGTGTGAAGAGACCACCAAACAGGCTTTGTGTGAGCAATAAAGCTTTTTAATCACCTGGGTGCAGGTGGGCTGAGTCTGAAGAGAGAGTCAAGGAAGGGAGATGGGGTGGGGCCGTTTTATAGGATTTGGGTAGGTAAAGGAAAATTACAGTCAAAGGGGGTCGTTCTCTGGTGGGCAGGGGTGGGGGGTCACAAGGTGCTCAGTGGGAGAGCTTTTGAGCCAGGATGAGCCAGGAAAAGGAATTTCACAAGGTGATGTCATCAGTTAAGTCAGGAACAGACCATTTTCACGTCTATTGTGGTGGAATGTCATCAGTTAAGGCAGCAACCGGCCATATGGATGTGTACTGCAGGTCACAGGGCATACGATGGCTTAGCTTTGACTCAGAGTCCTGACATTCCTGTCTTCTTATATTAATAAGAATAATAAAACAATAGTGTTGAAGTGTTGGGGCGATGAAAATTTTTGGGGGGTGGTATGGAGAGATAATGGGTGATGTTTCTCGGGGCTGCTTCAAGCAGGATTAGGGGTGGCGTGGGAACCTAGAGTGGGAGATATTAAGCTGAAGGAAGATTTTGTGGTAAGAGGCGATATTGTGGGTTTCTTAGAAGGATCATTTGTCGTATATAATGATTGGTGATGGCCTGGATGCAGTTTTGTATGAATTGAAAAACTAAACTGAAGACACAAGGTCTAAGTAAGAGAAGGAGAAAAAACAGGTATTAAAGGACTAAGAATTAGGAGGAACTAGGACATCTAATTAGAGAGAGCCTAAGGGGGTTCAGTGTAATTACTTGCTGGGTTGGTGAGTTTTTAGGCTCTAAGTTTTTGGGGTGCAGTCCAAGTTGGGCTGGTGTCTGGAATGCGACTGGGACCTAATAAAAAGGAGTGTCCACGCAGGAGCTCAAATGGGCTGCAACCTGTAGCATTCCGAGGACAGGCCTGCATTCTAAGAAGGGAAAGTGGTAAAAGTATTGTCTAGTCCTTTTTAAGTTGGTGACTGAGCTTGGTGAGGTGTGTTTTCAAAAGACCATTAGTCCGTTCTACCTTTCCTGAAGATTGAGGACGGTAAAGGATATGAAGGTTTCACTGAATACCAAGAGCCAGAAAAACTGCTTGGGTGATTTGACTAATAAAGGCCAGTCTGCTATCGGACTGTATAGAGGTGGGAAGGCCAAACTGAGGAATTATGTCTGACAGAAGGGAAGAAATGACTGTGGTGGCCTTCTCAGACCTTGTGGGAAAGGCCTCTATCCAGTGAGAGTGTCTGCCTAGACCAAGAGGTATTTTAGTTTCCTGACTGGAGGCATATGAGTTAAGTCAATTTGCCAGTCCTGGGCAGGGGCAAAACCCAAGCTTGATGTGTAGGGAAGGGAGGGGGCCTGAGAAATTCCTGAGGAGTAGTCGAATAGCAGATGGAACACTGAGAAATGATTTCCTTGAGGATAGATTTCCACTCCACGATGGAAAGGAAATGAGAGGTTCTAAGAGACGGGCTAGTGGCTTGTAACCTACATGCAAGAGGTTATGAAATGACAACAGAATAGAATGGGCCTGTGAGGCTGGAAGGAGATATTTTCCTTGGTCTAAGAACCATTTGCTTTGTGTGGGAAGAGATTGATAGGTGAAGTTTCAGCAGGGGAGTAGGTGGGAGTGACCAATGTGAAGGAGAAAAACTGCCATGAGGGATAGAAGTTGAAACGGCTAGCTGCTTTTTTAGCTACCTTATCAGCATAAGCATTGTCCTGAGCAATGTGATCTGATGCCTTTTGATGGCTGCTTTTTTAGCTACCTTATCAGCATAAGCGTTGTCTTGAGCATTGGTGGGGGGAAGAAAATAGATTCTGGAAGTTATGAGAACTGTAGAGAGTGAGTTGAGCATAGTTTGTGATTTTGAGGGCCTCTAAAAGTATTAGGGTGGCAGTGGCTGCCACACGCAGACATGAGGGCTAGTAGGCTAAAACAGTAAGGTCAAGTTGTTTGGATAAAAAGGCTACAGGGCGTGGTCCTGGCTCTTGTGTAAGAACTCTGACCGCACTAACCATGTGTAGGAAGGAAAGGAGTTGCTTTGTGGAAGGAATTGGGGTTTGGGAGATGAGCCTGACATAATCAGCAGGGAGAGCACGTGTGTTTTCATGAGAATTACGCCGAGATAGGTAACAGATGAGGAAGAAATTTGGGCTTGACTGAAGTAATGGGGGCTGTCTGTGAAGCCTTGCGGCAGTACAGGCCAGGTAATTTGCTGAGCCTGATGGGTGTCAGGGTCAGTCCAAGTGAAAACGAAGAGAGGCTGGGATGAAGGGTGCAAAGGAATAGTAAAGAAAGTATGTTTGAGATCCAGAACAGAATAACGGGTTGTGGAGGGAGGTATGGAGGATAGGAGAGTATATGGGTTTGGCACCATGGGGTGGATAGGCAAAACAATTTGGTTGATAAGGCGCAGATCCTGAACTAACCTGTAAGCCTTTTCTGGTTTTAGGACAGGTAAAATGGGGGAATCGTAAGGGGGGTTTACAGGCTTTAAAAGGCCATGCTGTAGCAGGTGAGTGATAACAGGCTTTAATCCTTTTAAAACGTGCTGTGGGATGGGATATTGGCGTTGAGTGGGGTAAGGGTGATTAAGTTTTAATGAGATGGTAAGGGGTGAATGATCGGTTGCCGAGGGAGAAGAGGTATCCTATACTTATGGGTTAAGGTGGGGAGATACAAGGGGAGGATGCAAAGGAGGCTTTGAACTGGGGGAAAAGGCAGCAATGAGGTGTGGCTGTAGCCTAGGAATAGTCAAGGAAACATAATTTAGTTAAAATGTCTCAGCCTAATAAGGGAACTGGGCAGGTGGGGATAACTAAAAAGGAGTGCATTAAAGAATGTTGTCCAAGTTGGCACCAGAGTTGGGGAGTTTTAAGAGGTTTAGAAACTTGGCCATCAATACCCACAACAGTTGTGGAGGCAAGGGAAACAGGCCTTTGAAAAGAAGGTAATGTGGAGTCGGTAGCCTCCATATTGATTAAGAAGGGACGGACTTACCTTCCACTGTGAGAGTTACCTAAAGCATCTGTGATGGGCCTGTAGGCTTCCGAGGCAATCAGGCAGTGTCAGTCTTCAGCTGCTAAGCCAAGAAGATCTGGGAAGGAGTCAGTCAGAGAGCCTTGGGCCAGAGTTCCAGGGGCCCTGGAAGTGGCTGCCAGGTGAGTTGAACAGTCCGATTTTCAGTGGGGTCTCGCACAGATGGGACACTGCTTAGGAGGAATCCTGGGCTGCGGACATTCCTTGGCCTAGTGGCCAGATTTCTGGCAATTGTAGCAAGCTCCTGTGGGAGGCGGTCCTGGAGGAATGCCTGGCTGCTGCGGTTCAGGCATTTGGAAGTTGTGCACTGGAGATGTGACTGGGGTTTCTCTCACAGTGGAGGCAAGGAATTGCAACTCAGAAATACATTGCTACTTGGCTGCCTCTACTTTATTATTGTACACCTTGAAGGCGAGGTTAATTAAATCCTGTTGTGGGGTTTGAGGACCGGAATTTAATTTTGGGGGTTTTATTTAATGTCGGGAGCGGATTGGGTAATAAAATGTATACTGAGAATAAGATACCCTTTGACCTTTTAGGGTATAGGGCTGTAAAGCATCACAGGGTTGCTGCCAAACGAGCCATGAACTGGGCTGAGTTTTTCATATTTGATGAAAAAGAACCTAAACGCTAACTGATTTGGGAGAGGTCGGATAACGAAAAAGGAGCATTAACCTTGACTATGCCTTTTGCTCCAGCTACCTTTTTAAGAGGAAATTCCTGGGCAGGTGGGGGAGGGCTCGTCGCAGAACAAAACTGTAAGCCAGACCAGGTGCGAGGAGGGGAGGTGATAAAAGGATTAAAGGGTGTGGGAGTGGAGGCTGAGGAAAAATTGGGACCTAGCTCAGCCTGGCGAGGAGGGGAGAGGTCAGATGGGTCTGTAAAAAAGGAAGATTAGAAAGACTCAGCGACCCTTGGGGTTGGGGCTGAGGGGACAGGAGGGAGGGAAAGAAGGAAGATTTGGGACCAGTTGCATTGGGAACAGAGACTAGGGAGGGACCGATGTGTAAAAGAATGCCTGGATGTCAGGCACCTCAGACCGTTTGCCCATTTTAGGACAAGAATTATTTAGATCTTGTAGGATGGAAAAATCGAAAGTGCTGTTTTCTGGCTATTTGGAACCACTGTCGAGTTTGTACTGGGGTCAAGCAGCATTGTAGAAGAAAATAAGGCATTTAGGTTTTAGGTCAGGTGTGAGTTGAAGAGGTTTTAAGCTTTTGAGAACACAGGCTAAGGGAGAAGAGGGAGGAATGGAGGATGGAAGGTTGCCTATGGGGAAAAGAAAGAGAGATCAGACTGTTACTGTGTCTATACAGAAAGAAGTAGACATAAGAGACTCCATTTTGTTCTGTGTTTGAGATGCTGTTAATCTGTGACCCTACTCCCAACCTTGTCCTTGCAAGAGACACGTGCTGTGGTGACTCAAGGTTTAACGGATTTTGGGCTGTGCAGGGTGTGCTTTATTTTGGTTTTTTTTTTTT
>NW_012102354.1:428785-438485 GCF_000951045.1 Mandrillus leucophaeus
CCTCTGCCTAGGAAAGCTAGGTATTGTCCAAGGTTGCTCCCCATGTGATAGTCTGAACTATGGCCTCGTGAGAAGGGAAAGACCTGATCCTCCCCTAGCCTGACAGCCGTGAAGGGTCTGTGCTGAGGAGGCTTAATATAAGAGGAAAGAAGGCCTCTTGGCAGTTGAGATAGAGAAAAGCATCTGTCTCCTGCTCGTCCCTGGGCAATGGAATATCTCGGTGTAAAACCCGATTGTGTGTTCTGTTTACTGAGAAAGGAGAAAACTGCCTTAGGGCTGAAGGTGGGACGTGCTAGCGGCAATATTGCTCTTTATGCACTGAAAATGTTTATGGAGATATTTGCATATGCGTATCAAGGCACAGCACTTTTCCTTAAACTTATTCATGTCACAGGGATCTTTATTCATATATCTTACTGCTGAACTTCTCCCTACGATGATCCTATTATCCTGCCACTTCCCTTTTTCTAAGATGGTAAAGATAATGATCAATAAATACTAAGGGAACTCAGAGACTGGTGCCGGCGTGGGTCCTCTGTATGCTGAGTGCCAGTCCCCTGGGCCCACTTTTTCTTTTTCTGTACTTTGTCTCTGTGTCTCATTTCTTTTCTCAAGTCTCTCGTTCCACCTAACGAGAAACGCCCACAGGTGTGGAGGGGCAGGCCACCCCTTCAGTTGCCTATAGTGAAGGAGGCAAACCCAGAGAAAAGAGAGACTAGAGACACGGAGAGAAAGGGTGGGGGGGTTCTTGCGCTCCAGAAAAGTGGGAAAGGGGTAGAGATGTGAAGATAAGGGGTCAGGAAGTTGTTGCCCCCGAGAAAAGCAGAGAGAAGGGGGGTTCTTACCCCCCCAGAAAAGCAGGGAAGGGGTAGAGACGGAGGGAAGGGGTAGGGGGTTCTTGCCACCCCCCACCCCCCAGAAAAGCGGTACTTGCTGCTAAGGGTGAAGGACCAAGGCAGGCGTCCCTGCGTGGTCAGACACCTCTGAAATGTGGGTGAATAATCAGGCAGGCGTCCCCGCATGATTAAACACCAAGGGAAGACTGTCTTCCTGAGTCAGTGACTGGTGCCAGACTTGTGGGTCCACGGATAAAACACATCTCCTTTGTCTCTACCAGAAAAGGAAAGGAACTAAAATTAAGAGAAGGCAAAGATTGAAGTGTGGCATCAAGATTGAAAGGAGAAAGAGGTTGAGGGATAGTGAGAGAGGTTGGAGAAGAGAGTAAAAAGAGGCCGCTTACTGGATTTAAAATTGGTGAGATCTTCCTTGGACTGGTTGGTATGAGGACCTGAGGTTAGGTGGATCTTTCTCACGGAGCAAAGAGCAGGAGGACAGGGGATTGATCTCCCAAGGGAGGTCCCCCGATCCGAGTCACAGCACCAAATTTCATGAGCATCCGTGTGAAAACACCACCAAACAGGCTTTGTGTGAGCAATAAAGCTTTTTAATCATCTGGGTGCAGGCGAGCTGACTCCAAAAAGAGTCAGCGAAGGGAGATAGGGGTGGGGCCGTTTTATAGAATTTGGGTAGGTAAAGGAAAATTACAGTCAAAGGGGGTTGTTCTCTGGCGGGCGGGGTGGGGGGGTCACAAGGTGGTCAGTGGGGGAGCTTTTGAGCCAGGATGAGCCAGGAAAAGGAATTTTACAAGGTAATGTCATCAGTTAAGGCAGGAACAGGCCATTTTCACTTCTTTTGTGGTGGAATGTCATCAGTTAAGGCAGGAACGGGCCATCTGGATGTGTACCTGCAGGTCACAGGGGATAGATATTAATGGCTTAGCTTTGACTCACAGGCCTGACAGGTAGTAATCTTGGCCATATTTAGAGGTTTCAAATATATATATATATTCGCCTTTTTTAGTTTTTCTTTTTTATATATATTTGCCTTTTTTAGTTTTCCTTTTTTAAATTATATATATATAAAATTATATGTCATATATAAAATTATATAAACAGCAAATATACTTTAGATTCAGTGAAATTTCAGGCTTCTATGACTGCCCACCTCCCCTCACATGGCCTAGTTCTTGTAGAGATATCCCAGATCCCAAAATGTTCAACCCTCCCCTCCTCCCCTCCATTCCCCACAGCCCCTGGGTTCTCACCCTATCTTCACCTATAGGTAATCCATCTCAGTTGAGATTTACCTGGTGGTAGGGGTGAGTACCAATAGTTCTTCCCTCTGAACATATCTTTTATGCTCAGGAAAAAGAACAAGTATTTTTCCCTTTACTTAGTCTCTCAAAAAGAAGGTAGTAACCGGGGCCGGGCGCGGTGGCTCAAGCCCTGTCTCTTATACACATCTAGATGTGTATAAGAGACAGGTGTTTGTACCGGGCTCAGGAAGTTTGAGAGATATGTGGCGATATGTGGTGGGATGGGAGGATGGGATGTGTTTGTACTGGGCTCAGGAAGTTTGAGAAATATGTGGTGGGACGGGAGGATGGGATGTGTTTGTACTGGGCTTGTTTGTTTTGAGCCCGGGGCTGAGGAATGTGCCCGGCTCCTCTCACCTCCTGGCCTTGCCCAAGCACCATCAGCTCTCCAGAGTACCCACATCAGCCTGGCACCATCCACCAGAGTGCCAGCTCTGGGACCGAGCAGCAAAGGCCCAGCCTTGACACCAAAGAGAATCCATTAGGGAAATTAATGTGTCCAATAACTGCTGCCTCTATTTTTATTAGAACAAACTTGCTCAGGAATGGGAAATCTGTCCCTGTGGACAGCTTTTCTGGACAAGCATACTGTCTCTATCTTGTTTCTGAGATTAAAGTGGCCTCTTTATTAGAAAAGTGGAGATTTGGCCAGGCGCGGTGGCTCACGCCTGTAATCCCAGCACATTGGGAGGCTGAGGGGAGCGGATCACGAGGTCAGGAGATGGAGACAATCCTGGCCAACACGGAGAAACCCGGTCTCTACTAAAAATACAAAAATTAGTCAGGCATGGTGATGGGCGCCTGTAGTCCCAGCTACTCGGGGGCTGAGGCAGGAGAATCACTTGAATCTGGGAGGCAGATGTTGCAGTGAGCCGAGATCGCACCACTGCACTCCAGCCTGGGGGACAGAGTGAGGCTCTGTCTCAAAAAAAAAAAAGAAAGAAAGAAAAGTGGCGCTTCCGGCAGAGGTATCCTTCTTCCAGCACCACTGACAGGCTCCAGTTACCCCACATCTGACCCTCTCAGACATTGGGAGGAGGACAGCATGGATGGGAGGCTCAAGGGCTGGCCTCCTGCAGTGTGAGTCCGGAGCCACTGGCCTGGCTCCGTGCACACAGGGCCACAGCCTCCTCCCTATATTGGGTTCAGGGTTTACAGTAGGTGCTCACTAAAGAATGCATATTCAGATTAATCCGACCTCTGGTATTTAACCCATTCTTGGATTTTCTTTCACACTCAGGTCTCTCAGCCTCTCCTTCTGCGTGGTCCTCCCAAAATGATTAAGCCATTCTCTTTTGAGGGTTCTATTGCTGGTCACTGTTGAAAGATTTTTTAAAGGTAAAATCATGGTACTCATACAAACATAAAATAAACAGGTGTCAAAGATTTTATTTAACTCTAATTAATGAGAGGAGCAGTAGGATATTACAAATGATTCAAAGGAGAATTCAAAGAACACACATACACATAGGCAAATGGAATACTAAAATGAATTTCCAAAAACAAGCAAAATTGGTCAATGTCTGCATGTATTCCACTGGGCAAAGTTCATTAGCATTTCTATGGACAAGGATCACTTGCAGTACTCTCAGGTCAGAAAATGAAACACTCACAGAACCTGGAAGGGTACCTGGGACAGGACATAGGACACCCAGAAATTTCTGCCCGTTCCAAAGTCTTTCACAGTTTTTTCTGACACCTTCAGTTGAAAATAGGCTAGAAACCACACGGCCACCGGGACATTATCAAGCTCCTACCACTGTCCCAAACTGTTCTCTGGTTCTTTTCCTCATGGGCTCTCCAGCTGCCATAGTCAAAAGAGCAGATTGAGAGCAAAACCTTGGGCCACCTCAGTGGCTCACGCCTGTAATTCCAACACTTTGGGAGGCTAAGGCTGGAGGACCTCTTGAGCCCAGGTGTTCAAGACCAGCCTGGGCAATATAGTGAGAACCTGTCTCTAAATTTAATTTTTTTTTTTTTTTGATACAGTCTTGCTTTGTCACCTAGGCTGGAGTGCAGTGGCACAGTCTCCGCTTACTGCAATCTCCCGAGTTGAAGCGATTCTCCTCTCTCATTACCCACACCCCACCCCCTGCCACCACCACGCCCAGATAATTTTTTGTATTTTTAGTAGAGATGGGGCTTCACCATGTTGGCCAGGCTGGTCTTGAACTCCTAAGCTCAGGTGGTCTGCCCGTCTCGGCCTCTCAAAGTGCTGGGATTACTGGCACCACTGCACCTGGCCAAAAAATTTTTTTTATTTAAAAAAAAAAGGGAAAACCTCAGCTCCTTCAGCTCCCTTGCTGGACCTCCATAGGTTGTAGTCATATCTCAGTTATAACCCCTTGTGTTCCCTTACACTGTTATCTGTTTTCTTGTTCCTCCACCCACTAGACTATGAGCTCTTGTGGCACATGACCCCTGGTTTTGTTTGTTTGTTTGTTTCTTTAAGACAGGCTCTCACTCTGTCACCCAGACTAGAGTGCAGTGGTGCAATCATGGCTCAGTGCAGCCTCAACTTCCTGAGCTCAAGTGATCCTCCCACCTCAGCCTCCCGAGTAGCTGGGACTACATGTGCACACCATCATGCCCAGCTAATTTTAAAATTTTTTGTAGAGGCAGGATCTCACTAAGTTGTCCTGCCTCCCCTTCTGTATGGTCCTCCCCAAATGATTAAGCCATTCTCTTTGCAGGATTCTATTGCTGGTCACTGTTGAAAGATTTTTTTTAAAAGGGTAAAATGATACTCATACAAATATAAAACAAACAGATGTCAAAGTTTTTATTTAACTCATTAATTAATGGTCTTGAACTCCTAGGCTCAAGCAAACATCCCACCTTGGCTCCCCAAAGTGCTGGGATTACAGGGCATAAGTCCACACCCATCCAAAACCCATGTCTTCTTGTCTTTGGCCAGAATGAATAAATGTATTGTATCAGTCTCAGTCCCATCAAGAGAGAGATAAAAAACAGTAGTTCAAATAGAAAAAAGTTTAATATAAAGAATTATTAACCATAGACCGGGTGTGGTGGCTCACGCCTGTAATCCCAGCACTTTGGGAGGCTGAGGCGGGTGGATCACCTGAGGTCAGGAGTTCGAGACCAGCCTGGCAAACATGGTGAAATCCTGTCTCTACTAAAAATACAAAAATTAGCCGAGCGTGGTGGCAGTCATCTGTAGTCCCAGCTACTCGGGAGGCTGAGGCAGGAGAATCGCTTGAATCCAAGAGGCGGAGGTTGCAGTGAGCCGAGATCATGCCATTACACTCCAGCCTGGGGGACAAGAGTGAGACTTCATCTCAAAAAAAAAAAAGAATTATTAACCATAACATGGAATTAGACAGAGTAACCAGAGGTTGGGTAGTAAGAAATAAAGATAACTCAAATTAATATAGGAATAGCAGATATAATTGATGTGATAATGGGAGATTAATATTGTCAGGCCTCTGAGCCCAAGCCTGCACGGATACATCTAGATGGCCTGAGGCAACTGAAGAATTACAAAAGAAATGAAAAATGGCCGGTTCCTGCCTTAACTGATGATATTAACTTGTAAATTCCTTCTCCTGGCTCACAAGCTCCCCCACTTCCCCCCCCTACCCCGCTGCCCCCACCCGCCTGCAAGACAACCCCCTTTGACTATAATTTTCCACTACCTACCCAAATCCTATAAAACTGTTCCACCCCTAACTCCCTTTGCTGACTCTCTTTTCGGACTTAGCCCACCTGCACCCAGGTGATTAAAAAGCTTTATCGTTCACACAAAGCCTGTTTGGTGGTTTCTTTACATGGATGCGCGTGGCAAATATAAAAAGCCACCACCCCAGGGCTGAGATGGGGTACTTTCCCCTGGGCTGAGATATAGGCCTTGCTGGAGAAGCATGGCTATGACTCACTAAATATCAGAGACCTCACTGAGGTGCCATGCCAGTGGAACACGCTAGAAATCTGTCTTTTGGGATGCTGGGGGGAAGGCTGTTCAGAAGTATCTCAGTGCAGACGCGTTGCTACAAAAGCATCAGAAGGGGATACAGGGGAAAGCTACGGTACTAGGTGCTGCTGGTTACAGATTGCAAGAGACAGATACTGAGGAATCCAGGTGTGCTGCCGGAGTCTGGAGAAGCTTCAAGCACTGAAGGAGCTGTGCTGGAGAAGCCACAGTAGCTGCTGGCATGAGGCACTGAGAAACCCCATCCACTGCAGAAGCTTGGTGCTGGGGCAGGCCTCGCACACTGCAGGGGCCTGCAGAGCGGGCAGTGGAACCAGGAAGCAAAACCCTTTTCCTCCTGCAATCACTTCCTGGCCTCTACTGACAACGTAGTGCCAGATGGCAAAGGAACAAAATTAAAAAATGCTTAAAAGGCCCAGATACCTTTTCACAGAGCAGGCAAAAAAAGAATGGCTTTGGAGCTGGAGGCAAAACACCAATAACCAGCACAGACTTCCCATTCCATTCCTCAGTACACCCACCAGTTCCACCCTGCAGGCCAACTCATCCAACCTACCTTAATTTTGTTGTTCATGTTCTGTTTTGTTTTGTTTTAGACTTTTAGCAACCTGAAGCTATGATTTTTAATTTCTGTCTCTAGTGAAATGCAGAAAAGAGAGATGAAGAAGGGGCTTTATTAGCCTAACCAGAAACAGAAACTAAGAACCCATGACTGTGTTCTCTCTCTTGGACACCCCCTGTCTAGGCCATTTCCTGCTACTGATTACCTGTTGAATGAAGAATGAATGGGCACGTGCCGTGGCTCACTATAATCCCAGCACTTTGGGAGGCCGATGTGTGTGGAGGAAGCGGGGGCAGGGGTGGGGGCAATAACTTGAGGTCAGGAGTTTGAGACCAGCCTGGCCAACATGATAAAACCCTGTCTCTACTAAAAATACAAAAACTAGGCAGGGTGGTGGGCGCCTATAATCCCAGCTACTCAGGAAGCTGAGGCAAGAGAATCACTTGAACCCGGGAGACGGAGGTTGCAGTAAGCTGAGATCGCACCACTGCACTCCAGCCTGGGCAACAGAGCGAGAATCTGTCTCAAAAAAAAAAAAAAAAAAAAACAGAAAAAAACCAGCAGCTTACTTCACTAGTAAGCCTAGGTCGAATAAGTTGTATGTCTATATTATATTTAATATTGACAATTCTGAAGATACGCCTATCTTAATTAAATCAAATATCAACTAGCTTTATTTACCAAAGATTATCCCAGATGATGTGAACTTGAAAGACATTTGGATTAGTTTCTCTATTTCTGAGAGTTTTAGGAATACTTAATTTTTGCAACCACTTATTTTTCTTTAAGCCAATTAAGCAGAGCTCTTTTACGAATTAATTTTGGCATTATCATCTGGAGGTAGAAAAATAGTTCATATATATAACATACCTACATACATGTAGATAGACACATAGCTTTCTGTGAAGCAGTTTCACTATGCACTCACTGGTTATCAACTCGTATGATGCTGGCAAGGTGAACACACACACACAAGTTACATGGAGCAGATTTATTACCTACAGAGAGGCAGCAAGGAACAACACAAGTCAGTCCTCCAAGGCTTGGGAAAGCTACGTGAGGTGGATGGAGTCTCATCTGCGTGTGCCCTGCTTGCACTCCAGCTAACATAGCTGAGTCCAAAGCTTGTACTGCTCACCACCTATCAGCCAGTAAGTTAAGATACAAAGTGCTGGGGCAAGAAAAGCGATTTTATTTCAGAGAGCCAAGAAACTGAGAAGATAGCTGACTAGTGTCCTAAAGAACCATTTTAAACGGCATGAATTTTGAGCTTTTAATGTTTTTAATTCTTTAAATATCTTTTGAGATGGGCCCTCACTCTGTCGCCCAGGCTGGAGTACAGTGGCGCAATCATGACTCACTGCAGCTTCAAACTCCTGGGCTCAAGCTCTCCTCCCACCTCATCCTCCCAAGAAGCTAGGACTACAGGCACGCGCCACCAAGCCCAGCTATGCAATCTGGCCAACTTCTGCCCATATTGCGCCTTTAAAAAAAGTACTTCAATAATATTATCAGGTTTCAGCTGATATGCAGTAAATAGTCTTGACGCTGTTGAAGAGTTTTAAAACTGGTTTGTAAAAGTAGTTTTTCCTTTTATATAAAACAATGGTATATCTGTGAAGTGACTCAAGACCAAAATCAGTATAAGTCTTTTATGATTTAAAATCAAGAAGCATTTTATGGTTTAATCCCGGATACAATAAGTGTCCCCAAACTGCAAAAGATATTGTCTTCCCAAGATCCAGAGCTACTCCCAAAGATAGCCGAAGATTTAGACAGCCCACTGAAGAGTTGGCCATAGTCAGCAGGATGCCAGCTAAAAACAAGGTGCAACCCACATTTCCACCTGGCCATGTTCTCAGAGCCTCAAACATGACTGGCTGCCTGCACATGCAGGCTCAATAACCCACAAACCCCAACAGGCAGACAACCAACCCAAACTGTCAGGACACAAAAGACGACAGAAAACCAATAGCCATTCTCCAGGAGGGTAAGGATTAATAACCAATGGGTACCCTAACACCAAATTTATAAAATTCAGACTTCAAAGAACTAATGCTTACAAATGTGTTTCTCTCCTGTTAATCTGATTTAGAAAGGAAGTGACTACCAGAAATGTTTACCGTCCACTCTTGACTGGGCACGACAGACAGATGTGAGAAAGCTGATATGGTAAGGATTCCATCTTTGCCAGCTTTTGCCAGCTTTCCAAGGGCATTATGTGCTGGCTCCAGACTGAGTAGGGTGTCCTGGCAGTCCCATCCTCCTCACCAGAACTGTAGGAGAGAAAAAATAATAATTTCCACTCCCCCTTTTTGAGTTATTAGTTGGGATGCTGATAACAAAAAACATAGTATTATTTTTTAGACGGTGTTGCTCTGTTGCCCAGGCTGGAGTACAGTGGCGCAGTTACGGCTCACTGCAGCCTCATCCCCCCAGGCTCAAGCGATTCCCCCACCTCAGCCTCTCAAGTAGCTCACACCTGTAATCCCAGCACTTTGGGAGGCCAAGGTGGGTGGATCACTTGAGGTCAGGAGTTCAAGACCAGCCTAGCTGACATGGTGAAACCCCGTCTCTACTAAAAATACAAAAATTAGCTAGGCATGGTGGCGGGCACCTGTAACTCCAGCTATTCGGGAGGCTGAGACAAGAGAAGCGCTTGAACTCAGGAGGCGGAGGTTGCAGTGAGCCAAGATCACGCCACTGGGCTCCAGCCTGGGCAACAAGAGCGAAACTCCACCTCAAAATAAATAAATAAATAAATAATAAAACTTTAAAAAATAAAAAAAAATGGACAGATGTGGTGGCATGCAACTGTGACCCCAGATGCTTGGGAGACTGAAATGAGAGAATCATTTGGGCCCAGGAGGTCAAGGCTGCAATAAGCTGTGATCACACCACTGCATTCCAGCCTGGGTGACAGAGCGAGACCCTGTCTCAAAAAAAAAAAAAAAAAAAAATAGGGGCTTGGATTGCAGCAAAACAGGTTATGAGAGAGGTAGAAGAAGAGGCTAAGCTGGCAAAAATGGTCATG
>NW_012102354.1:439555-440801 GCF_000951045.1 Mandrillus leucophaeus
AAAAAAAAAAAAAAAAAAGATGGAATCGTATATAAACTTATTTTTCTAGGTTCTCTAAAACATCTACAGATTGCAGTGGTGATCAGACAGATTGTTCTGGGTTGTATTTCTAATAAGGTGTTCAGGCCGGGTGCAGTGGCTCACAGCTGTAACCCTAGCATTTTGGGAAGCCGAGGCAGGAGGATCATTTGCATCCAGGAATTTGAGACCAGCCTGGCTAACATGATGAAACCCCGTCTCTACTAAAAATACAAAAAACATAGCCGGGCATGGTAGCACACACCTGTAATCCCGGCTACTAGGGAGGCTGAGGTAGGAGGATCACTTAAGCCCAAGAGTTTGAGGCTGCAGTGAGCTGTGATCGCACCAGTGACTAAGTCTGGGCTACAGAGTGAGACTCTGTCTCACAAAAACAAAGACAAGGTGTTCAAGTGAACTCTCCTAGTAGTTCATACATCAGCAAGTATGAAAGCTGTTTATATATACGTTGCTCTGGTGCTTTTTCCCAAAGTTTTCTGTTGTTGTTGTTTTTATTTTTGCTTTCTGAGACACAGTTTCAGTCTGTTGCAAGTTTCAGTGTGAGGCTGGAGTGCAGTGGTACAATCTCAGCTCACTGCAACCTCCGCTTCCCAGATTCAAGCAACTCTTGTCCCTCAGACTCTCCAGTAGCTGGGACTGCAGGTGCACGCCACCATGCCTGGCTAATTTTTGTATTATTAGTAGAGATGGGGTTTTGCCATGTGGGCCAGGCTGGTCTCGAACTCCTGACCTCAAGTGATCCACCCACTTCGGCCTCCCAAAGTGCTAGGATTACAGGCATGAGCCACCGTGCCTGGCCTCTCCCAAAGTTTATATTAAGTTGTCTAGTTTTGAGTAACAGGGACTCAGGAAAAGTGCATTTTAATTTCTAGTGATTCCAAGTCAGAAAAATGGAGAAATAATTGAAAACTTTAGTTCAGAGGCTTATGGTCAGGAAAGAATTCAGGATTCAGTCCAAATTTTAGGCAAATAATAAAAAATTCAAACACACAGGGCTAAAATCTAATAACAGGTATACTATGATTTTCTTCTGAAACATAATTTTTCTCTGTTTTTAGGCCCCCATTTCTACCAAAGACAAATCATAGTAGGACAAATTTATTTGAAAATACATTTCAGTCTTATTATACTTGGCTCAATTATTTGCATTAAGTGCAGCAAGAATAGTGATTAGCCATATAGGCTTTTTTTTTTTTTTTTTTTTTTT
>NW_012102354.1:445206-446384 GCF_000951045.1 Mandrillus leucophaeus
AAAAAAAAAAATAGGGGCTTGGATTGCAGCAAAACAGGTTATGAGAGAGGTAGAAGAAGAGGCTAAGCTGGCAAAAATGGTCATGTTGTATAGATGAAATCTCACAGGTAGCAGCCCTTAGAGAGAATGGATGGCAATATTCCCTTCAGAACGTCAAAGGTGTCAGCCTCTTGGTTAATCTTTTCTAGATCCAGAGAAGGGAACACTTCAAAGCCTGGCAGTATCAATACATACTTTCTCTACAAACGCAAATCTATCCCCTACAAAGGACAGCTTTGCAGGGCTACTTCTGTTTGCAAGCCCTCTGAATAGTCATCTCAAAATATGTCAGAGAAGTATATTTTGGGGTGAAATATTTTGATTTACTTCAACTCCCACTTTGAAACTAAAAGCCATGCTGATAGTTTTGGAGAGATTTGGATTAGAGGTTGTTAGATAATAGAGAGGCAAAGGAGGGGAAAGACAAATTGGGATAAGCAGCAACAAAGAAATGTTTTTTTAATTATTTACTTATGTATTTATTTATTTATTTTACGACAGGGTTTTGCTTTTGTTGCCCAGGCTGGAGGGCAGTGGCACAATCTTGGCTCACTGCGGGCTCCGTCACATGTGATCAAGCCAGCCTCCCACATCAGCCTCCCACATAGCTGGGACTACAGGGACATGCCATCACATCCAGCTAATTTTTGTATTTTTTGTAGAGGTGAGGTTTCCCCCTGCTGCCTAGGCTAGTCTTGAACTCCTGAACTCAAGCGATCTGCCCGTCTTGGCCTCTCAAAGTGCTGAGATTACAGGCGTGAGCCACCGTGCCTGGCCCTGTCCCATATCTCTTTGAGTCAGTCTTATAGTCCTGTGAATAGCTGTGTGTCATTCTAGGAGGTGGCATTGCTGGGGGGCTTGGCCTCTATATGTGACACAGGCAAATGGATCTTTAATAAGAGGCATTTCTATGGAAACAGAAGAAAAGCAAGGTTAAGAATGGAATAGTATGGCTGGGCGTGGTGGCTCACGCCTGTAATCCCAGCACTTTGAGAGGCTGAGGCAGGCGGATCAGGAGATCGTGACCATCCTGGCTAACACAGTGAAACCCTGTCTCTACTAAAAATACAAAAAACTAGCCAGGCGTGGTGGTGGGCGCCTGTAGTCCCAGCTACTCGGGAGGCTGAGGCAGGAGAATG
>NW_012102354.1:450024-453947 GCF_000951045.1 Mandrillus leucophaeus
TTAGCCAGGATGGTCTCGATCTCCTGACCTTGTGATCCGCCCGTCTCGGCCTCCCAAAGTGCTGGGATTACAGGCTTGAGCCACCGCGCCCGGCCCCAAAGGGCATTTTATCAACTAAAGTCAATCTCAATTCCTCCAAGCATTCTGGTCATATCTGAATATAAGCCATTCCACTCAAATCCTTGGTAAAATAACCAGTGTCTCCAATTGTGTTCTGTTACGAAAGAAAACAGATTCTTATTGGACTTATACAAATAATTATGTTGCCACAGATTAAGAATACTCACAATTATTCTCCAAATTCTGAAGAAATCAGGTAGAGATAAAAGGCAATTGTTTCAGTTTTACTCAGAAAAGGAAACTTTACATAAGTATTGTAAGCTGCAAATAAAAAGAAAAACTTTTCTTGACTCTGAAAAACGAAACAAAAAGAATGAGCACTGTTTCAAACAAAAATGTCATAAAAAATCATTTTAGGGTGGGTGCAGTGGCTATAATCCCAGCACTTTGAGAGGCTAAGGCAGGCAGATCATTTGAGGTCAGGAGTTTGAGACCAGCCTGAACCACATGGTGAAACCCCACCACTACTGAAAAAAAAAAAAACAAACTATACAAGTTAGCCAGGCGAGGTAGCACAGGCCTATAATCCCAGCTACCTGGGAGGCTGAGGCAGGAGAATCACTTGAACCCGGGAGGCAGAGGTTGCAGTAAGCCAAGACTGCACCACTGCACTCCAGCTTAGGCGAGAGAGCAAGACTCCATCTCAAAAAAAAAAAAAAAAATTAGTTCTCTCTCAGTTTAGTCCCAGGTAATTCTTGTTCTGCTTGATATTGGGTTAGTAATCCTCATGAACATACCAGCTTTTTTCCTTTTTTTTTTTTTTTTTGGAGACAGGGTCTCACTATGTTGCCCAGACTGGTCTTGAACTCCTGGGCTCATGGGATCTTCCTGCCTTGGCCTCTTAAGCAGCTCAGGTTACAGGCAGGCACCACCACACCAAGCTGGCACCAATTTTCAAATTAGATTCCTGGAAGTGTTTTACCTACTACAATGCTATGATTTCCAAAGTTATCAGAAACCTGTATTCAAAAGTGCTTGTCAGGGTGCTTTCCATGAATTTCCCTGAAGAAACAGAAGATTGTGGATTATATCTTATTACAAATGGCTTTTTGAGAAAAATCAATGTAAAAATCATTATCTGTGGATGACAAAAGGCTTAGGATGGCCATAGTTAAAGATGTGATTGACAGGCTGGGCGTGGTGGCTTATGCCTGTAATCCCAGCACTTTAGGAGGCTGAGGTGGGTGGATCTCCTGAGGTCAGGAGTTCAAGACCAGCCTGGCTAAAATGGTGAAATCCCGTTTCTACTAAAAATACAAAAAATTAGCTGGGCGTGGTGGTGCAGGCCTGTAATCCCGGCTACATGGGAGGCTGAGGCAGGAGAATCCCTTGAACCTGGGAGGCGGAGGTTGCAGTGAGCCGAGATTGCACCATTGCACTCCAGCTTGGGCAACAAGAGCAAAACTTTGTCTCAAAAAGATGTGATTGACAAAAAAAAAAAAAAAAATTTGGTTATTTCCGTGACATACAAAAGTTTAACATAATAATCATAATTGATCACATTTACTAAGACATATCAGAATTTTAGGTATCTCACCCAATTTTGGAACACATTAACAACACATTTATACAAATAGAGCTCAGAGAAAGTTAAACACCATTTCTTACGTGACAATGCTTCCTGTGTGATATTCACATACAAAATAAACTTAATGTGTCTTTCTTGAACTTCCAGAGGCTCTTTTTGGAACTTGAAATTTAATTTTAGGAAGTTTGTCAAATATCAAAGGTTTAAAACATTTTATCAAAATAGGATCAGGCCGGGCGCGGTGGCTCAAGCCTGTAATCCCAGCACTTTGGGAGGCCGAGACGGGCGGATCACAAGGTCAGGAGATCGAGACCATCCTGGCGAACACGGTGAAACCCCGTCTCTACTAAAAAATACAAAAAAACTAGCCAGGCGAGGTGGCGGGCGCCTGTAGTCCCAGCTACTCCGGAGGCTGAGGCAGGAGAATGGCGTAAACCCGGGAGGCGGAGCTTGCAGTGAGCTGAGATCTGGCCACTGCACTCCAGCCTGGGTGACAGAGCCAGACTCCATCTCAAAAAAAAAAAAAAAAAATAGGATCACAGGTCACTGTAAAATAATAATCCTTCATTGAGCCAAAGTGATAATTCAAAGATTTCAAAAAGCAAAAACTTTACTCTTTGATAGAGAAGAGACTCATTTTCCCAACAATCAAAAGACTTAAGAAAGACAGCATGAGGCAGTCTGTCTCTCCTTCTCCCCTCATTTTTTTCAGTATACTTAAAAGTAAACAAAAATCTATTATTATCTCTTATTAATACTACATGAGAATCTCATTCAAAATTCTACCTTTGGATCAGTGTATTTAACAAAACCTTATAAACAAATTCACCCAACTTCAATCAGTTTGACCATACACAATAAGAGTTCCATAAACCTTTTAGAACCGCTCACAATTTTTTTCATTCTCTTTCTTTTAGCTTTTTATATGCATTCCATTTTATCTATCATTCCTTTTATTTCTTAAATTTATTTTTATGTATTTATTTATTTATTGAGACAGGGTCTCTCTCTCTGTCACTCAGGCTGGAGTGCATTGGTGCAATCTCAGCTCACTGCAGCCTAAACCTTCTGGGCTCAGGTGATCCTCCCATCTCAGCCTCCTGAGTAGCTGGGACTATAGGCATAAGGCACCATGCCTGGCTCATTTTCTGCAGTGAGGGGATTTTGCCATGTTGCCCATGGCTGGATATCTGGTTTTTCTTTTTTTCTTTTTCTTCTTTTTTTTTCTTTTCTTTCTTTCTTTCTTTTTTTTTTTTTTGAGACAGAGTCTTGCTCTGTCGCCCAGGCTGGAGTACAGTCATGTGATCTCAGCTCGCTGCAACCTCTGCCTCCCAGGTTCAAATGATCCTCCTGCCTCAGCCTCCCTAGCAGCTGGGATTACAGGTTCCCACCACCACGCCCAGCTAATTTGTGTATTTTTAGTAGAGATGAGGTTTTGCCATGTTGGCTGGGGTGGTCTCGAAATCCTGATCTCAGTTAATCCACCAGCCTCGGCCTCCCAAAGTGCTGGGATTACAGGCGTGAGCCACCACACCTGACCCTAATTTTTTTCTCTTTTTGGGACAGGGTCTCACTCTGTTGCACAGGCTGAGTGCAGTGGTGTGATCACAGTTCACTGCAGCCTTGACCTCCCAGGTTCAATTGATCCTCCCACCTCAGCCTTCCAAGTAGCTGGGACTAGAGGCATGTACCACCAAGGCCAGCTAAAAATATGTGTTATTTAATTTGTCTCAGCAAAACTCTAAGGGTATAGAGTTACCAAAAATATTTTATAAACTTTTTTTAAACTCTTTCTCTCTCTCTATAGGAGACAGGGGTCTCACTTTGTTGCCCAAGCTGGACTAAAACTCCTGGAGTCAAATGATCCTCCCACCTCAGCCTCCTGAGTAGCTGAAACTCCAGGCATATGCCACCACACCTGCCTCTGACAAACCTTTTTAAGAAAACACATTATAAAACGTAACTGTTATTAAAAGTTCATTGTAGGCCAGGCAAGGTGGTTCATGCCTATCATCTCAACACATTGGGAGGCTAAGGCAGGAGGATTGCTTGAGCCCCGGAGGTTGAGGCTGCAGTAAGCTATGTTCGTACCACTGCACTCCAGCCTGGGCAACAAAGCAAGACCTTGTCTCAAAAAAAGAAAGTTCATTTCTAAACTTTTATCTCATTTACATTTATTTATTCTTAACAATTGTGTTTGAGGCCGGGTGCAGTGGCTCAAGCCTGTAATCCCAGCACTTTGGGAGGCCGAGACGGGCGGATCACGAGGTCAGGA
>NW_012102354.1:455162-463019 GCF_000951045.1 Mandrillus leucophaeus
AAAAAAAAAAAAAAAAAGTAAATATAAACCAAAGACTGCTAACGTCACATTAACTTGTGTCTTGTGAAAGGGTCATATAGGCAAAGTGACCCTGATAAGCAGAAGGAGCCAGGAAACCAAAGGAGGCAGACAAGTCCAGCATGTCATCATAGAGATGATTTTGCTGGGGAACTTACAGACAGAAGCGTGGTCTTGGGCAACCACAAGAGAGTTAGATCGACAAGGAGTGGTGGCTCACACCTGTAATTCCAGCACTTTGGGAGGCCAAGATGGGTGGATTGCTTGAGCCCAGGAGTCCAAGACCAGCCTGGGCAAAATGCAAAATCTCCTCTCTACAAAAAATACAAAAAATTACCTGGCCATGGTGGCATGTGCCTGTAGTCCCAGCTACTCAGGAGGCTGAGGTGGGAGGATCTACTGAGCCTGGAGAGTTTGAGACTGTAGTGAGCCCTGATTATGCTACTCAAGCCTGAGTGACAGAGAGAGACCCTGTCTAGAAAAAAATTAAGATGGTTGGATTCACGCTGTGCCTTTGTAAGTGGGAAAGGTTAAAGTTTATCTCTCCCACAGTCGAAGGCCCCTACCAAGTTTTAGAGAAAACTGAATGGCAAATTTATATCTCAAAGCACAGAGAGAGAATTTAAGCTTTTTCAAGAAGTTTAGGTATGTTAGGGGAAGATTAAAAATGGATGCCAAGGTAATACGGTATCATGAGTTCACTGTAGGGTTTTACAAGGAAACATATAGAAAAGCCTAGAGGAAATTCAGAAGTCTTTTCAAAATAATCACTTAAATGGCAATCTACTTAGATATGTGCTAATTTAGCCTTTGTTTTCTTTTCTTTCTTTTCTTTTCTTTTTCTTTTTTTTTTTTTTGACAAAGTCTCGCTCTGTTGCCAGGCTAGATAGAGTGCAGTGGCACGATCTCAGCTCACTGCAACCTCCGCCTCCCGGGTTCAAGTGATTCTTCTGCCTCAGTCTCCCAAGTGACTGGGACTATAGGCACCTGCCACCACAGCCGGCTAATTTTTGTGTTTTTAGTAGAGATGGGGTTTCACCATGTTGGCCAAGATGATTTCAATCTCTTGACCTCATGATCCACCCACCTTGGCCTCCCAAAGTGTTGGGATTACAGGTGTGAGCCACCGCGCCCGGCCCTTTTTTTTTTTTTTTTTTTTGAGATGGAATCTTGCTCTGTTACCCAGGCTGGAGTGCAATGGTGTGATCTCAGCTCACTGCAGTCTCCACCTCCTGGGTTCAAGGGATTCCCCTGCCTCAGCCTCCCAAGTAGCTGGGACTACAAGTGTGCACCACCATGCTTGTTTAATTTATATATTTACACACACACATGTATATACATATATATACACACATATATATGTGTGTGTGCAATATATATGTGTGTGTATATATACATATATGTGTATATATTACATATGTGTGTGTATATATACACACATATAATATATACATATATACACATCTATGTGTGTGTAATATATATACACATATATGTGTGTGCAATATACATATTACTACATATACATATTACACACACACATATACACATATATGTGTGTGTGTAATATGTGTGCGTGTATATATACATATGTGTGTGTGTGTGTATATATATACATATACATATATGTGTGTGTGTGTGTATATATATTTTTTTCGAGACAGAGTCTCACTCTGTCTCCCAGACTGGAGTACAGTGGCATGATCTCGGCTCACTGCAAGCTCTGCCTCCGGGTTCACACCATTCTCCTGCCTCAGCCTCCAGAGTAGCTGGGACTACAGGCACCCGTCACCACGCCCGGATAATTTTTTTTTTTTTTTTTTTAGTGGAGATGGGGTTTCACTGTATTAGCCAGGATGGTCTTGATCTCCTGACCTCGTGATCTGCCCACCTCGGCCTCCCAAAGTTTTGGTATTACAGGCGTGAGCCACTGCGCCCAGCCTCCAGCATGATTTTTTTAGGGCGTTCTTTTGTGTGAAATAATTCAAGGATCCACTCTAACTGCCTGCCTGACCGGTTTTTTCCTTTCTCCTCTCTCATCAGGTCCCTGGTTCCCATGACTGCAGCTTCCTGAAGAGCAGAGATTTGGTATCCTGCTCACAGCGCCAAAACTGCAGGGGCCAAGGTAAAACTTCCTCTTTACCCTCTGAAGGTTTGCTGAAAAATCAACTAACAATAGCAGATTAATTGGAGAAAAGGAATACAAATGTATTAACGTGCATATGGGAGAGAACTGCAGAGTGATTATCCCTACCACGCAATAGGGTTCTGAAGCTTACATGTCATCTTGAGGTTCCAGAAAGAATGGGGGCTTTGGTTGTGGCAAAACAGGTTCTGGCACGGGAAGGAGGCCTGACTGGCAAAGGTAGTCTTGTTATGCAGATGAAACCTCACAGGTAGCAGTCCTCAGAATAGATGATAAATGTTTCTTTTGAAACCACCTTTGCAAAAATTCTAACAGTGAGAAGATTATAACAGTGAAAGAGATCTAACCTAACCAACCCCATCTTGCCTCTAACCTTCAAACTGCCCTTAATCATTCCTGGACTTAGACTAAGCTAACTTTGGGAGACATTTAGTTTATAGTTTAAATGATGATAACCCTTCCCCAAAACTAAATCACCTTTGTAAAGCTAATGAGAGACTACCAGGTTAGCATGATGTGAGCAGGCTGAATTCTGATAAAGTGTAAACATAAACAATTACCAGCCATTATTCTGGAGGTCATAAGATTTGCAACTCTCCCAGTTACTCCTGCAGATAACATCACTATTACGTTTAATTGCAAAAACTGCAATTACTTTTGCACCAGCCTAATAGAACCTAAGATTGGTCTTTTGTTGCTGTTGTTTTGTTTTATTTTATTTTTGAGACAGAGTTTCACTTATGTTGCCCAGGCTGGCGTGCAGTGACCCGATCTCGGCTCACCACAACCTCCGCTTTCCGGATTCAAGTCATTCTCCTGCCTCAACTTCCCGAGTAGCTGGGATTACAGGCATGTGCCACCAGGCCTGGCTAATTTTGTATTTTTAGTGGAGACAGGGTTTCTTCATATTAGTCAGGCTGGTCTCAAACTCCTGACCTCGGGTGATCCGCTCACCATGGCCTCCCAAAGTTCTGGGATTACAGGCATGGGCCACTGCGCACAGCCGAGATTGGTCTTTTGAGATATCTTTTCAGGTTTTTGCATTTCTGACCACGGATGAACCAATGGCTCCACTCAGACGTGCTGATCTCTGCCACCTGGTCATGTGGCCCTACCCAAAAGCAGGCTCCCTGGCCTGCCAAACTATCCTTGAAAACCCTAACCTCTGCATTTATCAGGGAGATTGATTTTAGTGATAATTCAGTCTTCCACGTGGCGTGGCCAGCCTTGTATCTGTTAAACTCTTTCTTTATTGCAACGCTGTGGTCTCAGTGCATTGGTTTTGCCTGTGCAGTGGGCAGGACAAACCCATCAGGTGGTTACACTTTCAGACTTTTAAAGGTGTCAGACTGAAACTGCCTTTGCAAAAATCATAACTGAGGAAATTATCACAGTGAAAAAGATCAGACCTCACTGATTCCATCTTGCTTCTAGCCTCTAAGCTGTCTGTTCATTCCTGGGTGTAGACTGAACTAGTCTTGGGAAGGAATTTAGCTTATAGTTTAAACTCTGAACCAACAAAATTGATAATAACTCTTTCTGAAAAAAAAGCCCTTCTTGGGTGGAGACCAGTCTGTCTTTGTAGGACTAACAAATTAGCCACAAGATTAGAAATTATGATTGAGGAACCATGCAGTCTCTGGCTAGAAGAGTCTGAACCTCCCCAAATTGCTTCTGGGGATAAGATCACTGTCGCAAAACCTAAGACCAGTGTTTGAGATCTTTTGCAGACCCTGCATTCCAGTGCAGCATATGACACCACCCAGACTGCTAATCTGGCTCAACCAGTCCTGTGATCCCATCCAGGAACAGAAGTCAGCAAGAACTCACTTTGACCCCCTGTAATTTTATCTTCAATCCGATCAATCAGCGCTCCCGACTTCCTGAGCCCATACCTGCCAAATTATCCTTAAAAACTGATCCCTGAATGCTCAGGGAGACTGATTTGAGTAATAATAAAATTCCAGTCTCCCACACAGACAGCTGTGCATGAATTACTCTTTCGCCATTGCAATTCCCCTGTCTTGATAAATTCGCTCTGTCTAGGCACTGAACAAGGTGAACCCATCGGGTGGTTACAAGACTCTCAGTTAATCTTTGCTAGATTCAGAGAAGGGAAGGCTTTAGAGGAAAGAGAAAATGCAGAGAAAAATGGCTGCATTAACGCAGATTTTCTCTACAGATGCAAATCTTCCCCACAAAAGACAGCTTTGCAGGGCTACTTCTGTTTGCAGGCCCTCTGAACAGCAGTCTCAAAACATGTCAAAGAAGTATATCTTGGGGTGAAATATTTTAATTTCCTTCCTATACGTGGGAAATAGCCAGGAGAAAATGTGTAACTCTCCAAGAGGTAGCTTAGAATTCAGGCTTATATTGCATATTCAGCTAAAAATCAAAGGAAAAAGAGTATGGGGGATGCTGGTTATAAGGATATGACCAGGAAAAGCATGGTAAACAAGATTAAAGTTTATTGTGCAGATTTAATTTGGTGCCTTCTCCATTGAAAAGAGTTTCCTGTGATTTAGTTACCCTTCTCTTCCTGGTACAAAGAGGGAGACACCCTTACAAATGGAGGTTTTCTTTATAGATGTAAATTTCCCTTACAAAAGGGTAACTTCTACTCTGTTTTTAGAGCTTCTCCTGTGTCTGCTGTTTCTCAAAATAATCAGCTCAAAATAGTCTTTATGCCAAAGAGGCATATTTTGGGGTGGCACATTCTGGTCTCCTACACTACCCATTTAAATATTGTCCTTTACCTCCCATTATAGCCTTCATTTTTTGTATTAAATGTATTTACTTTTATGGAGATAGTAGATGGTATAAATTTTCTGTTTTTACTTGACAGAATAAACCTTGCCAACCTTACTGAGAAAGTATACTTCTCAAAAAGTTAAAAAACATGAATCTCATGCAAATAAAAAAATGAGCACACGTCAAATGTTTAGTTAACTCATTAATGAAGGAACCAGCAAAATGGTAAGGCTAGTTCAAAGAGAATTAAAGAGAGTGAAGCCTTATAGTGGCTAAAAGAAAGAATGCAAAAGTTTGCCAATTTAGATACAAAACTGGGTAATTTTTTTTTCTTTTTGAAACTGAGTCTCACTCTGTCGCCCAGGCTGGAGTGCAGTGGTGCAATCTCGGCTCACTGCAACCTCTGCCTCCTGGGTTGAAGCGATTCTCCTGCATCAGCTTCCCAATTAGCTGAGATTACAGGCACCCATCACCATGGCCAGTTGATTTTTGTATTTTTAGTAGAGACGGGGTTTTACCATGTTTGCTAGGCTGGTCTCAAACTACCAATCTCAGGTGATCCACCCCTGCCTCGGCCTCCCAAAGTGTTGGGATTATAGGCGTGAGCCACTGTGCCCAGTGAAAACTGGTTAATATTCTACAGTAACTGTCACCTTTGGGATTGTCTTCTCTAAAGGACAGAAATAATCAGCATCTCTATAGGACAAAATTAATTTAAGTTCGTATTCATTTTCTACCAGTTAGTCTTCTAGTTAAATACTCAATAGAGTAGCAATTCAAAGGAAGGCACACGCCCCTAGCCCGTCAGATAAATCTTTGGGTACGTTTACTAGACAAAGCCCAGCAGCACCCTGAGAAGAAAGGGAGTAATCCCTTTTCCCTATTTCCAAGTTTTGGAAATCTTTCCTTAATGTGCTTTTGGTCACCTAATGATTTTGAGTTTTCTTTATATCTTTCTTTGTTTTGTTTAATTTTTATGTTTTACTAATCTACCCCAAAACTTTAGAACTCTTCACTCTGGGAAATGTTTTACATAAAATTTTATTGAAGAAAAATAAAAGTCGCTGGGCATGGTGGCACGTACCTGTGATCCTAGCTATTTGGGAAGCTGAGGCAGGAGGATCACTTGAGCCCAGGAGTTTGAGACCAGACTGAACAACAGAGAGACCATGTCTAAAAAAAAAAAAAAAAAAAAAAAAGGAGAGAGAAGAAAAATCAAATAAAAATGTTTACAAGAGGCGTTTTCTTTTTTTTTTCCTTTTTTTGAGACAAGGTCTCGCTCTGTCACCCAGGCTGGAGTGCAGCTAGCTGTGTGACCCCAGCTCACTGAAACCTCTGCCTTCTGGGTTCCATGCCTGGCTAATTTTTTTGTATTTTTTTTTTTTTAGCAGAGATGGGGTTTCACCAAGTTGGCCAGGCTGGTCTTGAACTCCTGTCCTCAAGTGATCCACCAACCTCAGCCTCCCAAATTGCTAGGATTACAGGCATGAGCCACCATGCCTGGCCTTCAAGAGGCATTTTCTACTCTTTCAATGTGAAAATAGCTGTATCGTATCTCTCGGAAACAGTGTATGTTCTCACAACTTTGATAACCTCCCTTTTAGAGTAGAGAAATATTAATGGGGAGATTGGCTCTATTTTTAACTACTGAACCTATTTAAGAAGCACTTTCTAATCTTCCTGGATTGAGATCTCCAGGCCCCAGTTTATCCTGCTAAGGCAGCTCATACTGACTTAGACAATAACTTAAGGGATTTACTGGCAAAACCTCAAAAGAAATGGGGCCCTAGAGGGTGGTGATGGGGTAATATTTGGGGGCCAGTGGGAGAAGGGCCCAGAAAAGAAGGCAGGGTTTGGGGCATTGTAATTCTGCAGGGATCCATGCCAAAAGTCCAAGAGTGCTCAAGTGAGATCCTTAAGATAGTAGGGGTAAACTTAACTTTTGAAAACGTGGAGCTTTCAAAGCAGCCAACTGGGCTTAGAGAATTTAAAAGGAAAGCATTTCCCTTAAGGACCAGACCTAGTCCTTTCTAGATAAGTGAGGGTAGGGGATAAAATGTCACGGCAGTCGTCTTCTGCCTCCAAGTCATTATGGGTCCAAGTGGCTGTTGTTCTAATGGCACAGTCTACCAAATAAATGTTTTTCCCTCGTGGATGGCACATGTGCCTTCTATCCATAAGAGTGGCTAATGGTGGGGATTTTAGATACTACATCAAACCAGGGGTACCGATATTACTGGGTGGTGTAGTGGGTGGCCTATCACTACCAGTTCCTATTGTTGCAGACCAAATGCCACCCTAAAACATGACTGTAGGAGACCAGAATATGCCACCCCAAAATATGTCCTTTGACATAAGGATTATTTTGAGCTGATTTTTTTGAGAAACAGCAGACACAGGAAATGGTCTGAAAACAGAGTAAAAATTGCTCTTTTGTGAGGGAAATTTACATCTATAAAGGAAACCTCCATTTCTAATGCTGTCTCCTCTCTGTACCAGGAAGAGAAAGATGACTAAATCACAAGAAATTCTTGTTGTAACTGAGCAGCTTAGTGGCTTAGCCTCAAACTTTTTTTTCTTTAAAACTTTTTTTTTCATCTGGGTGTAGAGGCTCACACCTGTAATCCCAGCACTTTGGGAGGCTGAGGCGGGTGGGTCACCTGAGGTCAGGAGTTTGAGACCAGTCTGGCCAACATGGTGAAACCCCATCTCTACTAAAAATACAAAAATTAGCTGGGCATGGTGGTGGGCACCTGTAGTACCAGCTTCTTCTCCAGCTACTGAGGCAGGATAATAATTTGAACCCAAGAGGCAGAGGTTGCAGTGAGCCAAGCGCACCACTGCACTCCAGCCTGGGCAACAGAGTGAGACTCCATGTCAGAAAAAAAAAAAAAAAAAAGCAAAGTTTTTGTCAAAGATAATCATCAACACATTCCTCAAAA
>NW_012102354.1:463122-466658 GCF_000951045.1 Mandrillus leucophaeus
AGTGGCTCATGCCTGTAATTCCAGCACTTTGGGAGGCTGAGGTGGGCAGATCACTTGAGGTCAGGAGTTCAAGACCAGCCTGGCCAACATGGTGAAACCAATCTCTACTAAAAATACAAAATCTAGCCAAGCGTGGTGGTGCACGCCTGTAATCTCAGCTACTCGGGAGGCTGAGGCAGGAGAATCACTTGAAACCAGGAGACAAAGGTTGCAGCGAGCTGAGATGGCACCACTGCACTCCAGCCTGGGCAACAGAGTGAGATTCTGTCTCAAATAAATAAATAAATAAAAAATAAAACATTTTTTCCTTTTCCATTTGCTGCTCTCCCCGCCCTACCCAGTTTCAAGATGTAGCTCTGAGATAAACTTTACAGCCTCGGAGTGTTCCATACTCACTTATCTGGTCATATACGTCCTTAAACACTTCAAGGGTCAGATCCTGATACAGACCTGACACCTCCAGAAGTCTCTTTCTAACAAAAGATGACTTCAAAGCTGGAACCTACTCCTGGCTACTAGATTGACTACGATTAATTTATAACCTGGTAGGACCCACCATGGCACCAGCCCCTTCACCAGAGGGAACCATAATTCGAGATGAGCCGTGGAAGCAAATCACACAGCATGGCAACTCCCATTCCTCCTGCCTCTTCTGCATTCCAAACCCGCTCTTTAAAAACCTGGGCGTTCCCTCCACAAATTGAAGAGTGGAATTTTTTTTCACCTGCTCTTCCTCTTGCTAGCACAGATCATAAAGTCTTGCTCTCTTTCTATCACATCTTATTATTATTTTGACTTCTTTCTACAAGCAAGGAACAGCAGACCCTTTTACATTATCATTGGTGAAGACACTGAGTTAAATCTGCACAACGAGTCTTACTCTTGCCTGTAATCCCAGCACTTTGGAAAGCCAAGGCAGGTGGATCACCTGAGGTCAGGAGTTTGAGACCAGCCTGGCCAGCATGGTAAAATCCGTCTCTACTAAATATACAAGTTCGCCAGGCATGGTGGTTGGCGCCTGTATTCCAAGCTATTCGAGGCTGAGGCAGGAGAATAGCCTGAACCCGGGAGGCGGAGGTTGCAATGACCTGAGATCACACCACTGCACTCCAGCCTGGGCAACAAGAGCAAAACTCTGTCTCAAAAAAAAAAAAAAAAAAAAAAATCTTATTATTGTTTACCATACCTTTCCTGGTCATCTTCCCATAACCAGTCATCAACAGATGATAGTACTTAAGCTTGAATTCGAAATCACCGCTTACAGATTTCGTCATTTTTCTGGGTGTCTCCCATGTATACATGATGTGTACATGTTAATAAACTTCTGTTTGTTTTTCTCTTATTAGTCTGTCTTTTGTTATGGGAGGCTCCAGCTGAAAACTTGGAAAGGGTAGAGGAAATATTTTTGTCCTACATTATGCTGTCCAGTAAGGTAGCCACTCACCACATGTGGCTGTTGAGTGCTTGGAATGTGGCCAGTACAAAATATACACAGTGTAAAATACACATCAGATTTAAAAGGCTTACTGTGAAAAGAAAAGTAAAATATCTCATCAATAACTTTTTATATTGCTCATATGTTAAAATGACATTTTGGATATACTGAGTTAAATTTATTATTATTATTATTATTATTATCATCATCATCATCATCATTATTTTTGAGACGGAGTTTTGCTCTCTATCCCAGGCTGGAGTGCAATGACACAATCTCTGCTCACTGCAACTTCCGCGTCCTGGGTTCAAGTGATTCTCCTGCCTCAGCCTCCCAAGTAACTGGGATTACAGGCACCTGCCTCCGTGCCCAGCTAATTCTTTTTTTTTTTTTTTTTTTTTTAGTATTTTTTAGTAGAGATGGGGTTTCACCATGTTGGCCAGGCTGGTCTCGAACTCATGACCTTGGGTGATCCACCCACCTCGGCCTCCCAAAGTGTTGGGATTACAGACATGAGCCACCAGGCCCAGCCAATATATTATTAAAAATAATTTATTGCCGGGCATGTTAACTCATGCCTGTAATCCCAGCAGTTTGGGAGACTGAGGCGGGCAGATCACCTGAGGTCAGGAATTTGAGACCAGCCTGGACAACATAGTGAAACCCTGAATCTACTAAAAATACAAAAAATTAGCTGGGTTTGGTGGCGCGTGCCTGTAATCCCAGCTACTTGGGAGGCTAAGGCAGGAGAATCGCTTGAACCTGGGAGACAGAGGTTGCAGTGAGCCGAGATAGCACCACTGCACTCCAGCCTTAGCAACAAGAGCAAAACTCCATCTCAAAATAATAATAATATCTTGGCTCCCGCACCACCTGACACTCAGATTCTCAGGCTACAGCCAACACTGAGAGCATCATTATCAATCCTAGTGGTGTTCAGCACAGCCTGGTGGGTGAAATCATCAAATACTCTGAGCAGAAGGGATTCTACCTGGCGACCATGAAGTTCTTTGGGTCTCTGAGGAACCCCTGAAGTAGCACTACACTAACCTGAAAGACCACCCATTCTTCCCAGACCTTTCTGAGCACAAGGTCTACTCTGCAGTATGGTTGTCTGTGGACAGACTGTCTTTCTCCCTCAGGTCTGAGTGCTCAAGCAGATCATGGTGTATTCATCAGTGTATCCCAGTGCCTGGCACATATTAGGCACTCAATATAAGTGAAGTACATGAACTCAGGGCAGGTTGTGGCCATGGTCCTGGAGGGACCGAATGCAGCAAAGACAAGGCAAAGGATGCTTGGGGAGACCGATCCAGTGGGATCTATGCTAGGGACTATTATTCACAGGGACTTCTGTGCTAAAATAGGTGGGAACATCATTGGTGGCAGTGATTCAGTACAAAGTGCTGGAAAAGAAATGGCTTAAAGAAGAACTGGTTGACTACAAGTCTTGTGCCTATGACTGGATCTATGAATAAGAGGAAGTCAAAGCAGCAGTCTGCTCTGATGTCCTTCCTGTGTCCCTAGACACAGCTCTTCATTTCATTGACTTAGAGACAATAGGATCAATCATTCTTTGCTAATAAAGCCTTTGGAAACTGGAGGAAAAACTTACTTTGTTTCTTTCTACTTTTAAAAATGTGTGTACTGGAAATGTTAAAATGACACAAGTGGCTGGCATTACCTTCCTGTTGGACAGTGCTGGACTACTATCATTTGCTGGCTTCCCACAACTCCTAAGGTGCAGCAGCTCCCAAGCCTGTCATTCCTCCCACTTGCCTTGACAGCCTCATCTGGCACTCATTTGTAGGATGGATGTCTCTTGTCCCAGGTAGTGATTACTCCATTCATCTCCATCCATGCTCTGTGCAATCAGTGATATGGGAACACACTGTGGAACTGGGGAATCAGGGACTTGGCATTTAGTCCCAGCGTTGCCACTAACTTGCTATGGGACCAGGCAAGTCCCTTAACCAACACCCACCCCGCCCTGCTGTCTCACCTTCCCCACTTGAATTATATAGCCTGAGTGAGACCAACTCCAATATCTCTTCCTGCTCTAGAGGTTCTGTTTGTTTTTCTCTTTTTTTTTTTTTTTTTT
>NW_012102354.1:467334-471448 GCF_000951045.1 Mandrillus leucophaeus
CACTTTGAGGGGCCAAGGTGGGAGGATCTCTTGAGTCCAGGAGTTTGAGACAAGCCTGGACAATATAGCAAGACCCCATCTCTACTTTGTATTATATAATATTTAAATATAAAAATAATAAAATTATGGTTGTTATTTGGTGACCTGTATCCTTTGTCTAGATGAGCGACCAGAGCAGGTACACCAGGCCTGTCTTTTTGACCCTGGGCCCGAATGGTGACTTTTAGCCTTGCTGCATTTCACCCAGGCAAAGTAGGTCCTGCTGCCAGGCTTTTGCCCACATCAGTCCCTCTCTATCAACATTCATTCAGCCAACTTATATCGAGTGCCTAATACGTGTGAGGCACTGGGATACACTGACGAATACACCACGATCTGCTTGAGCACTCAGACCTGAGTGGGGAAAGAGTCCATCCACAGACAACTGTAAAGCAAGGTGGACCTTGTGCTCAGAAAGCTGTGCCTACTGAGGGGGTTGGGGGTCAGGGAAGGTTTCCTGGGGGAGGGCCACCTGTGCTGTGTTTCGTGGGGTAGGTGGGAGTCAGCCAGCTGAAGAGAAGTGGGAGAGGGAAGGCATTCCAGGCAGTGGGAACAGCTTGAGCAAAGACACAGAAGCAAGGCACAGCTTGGTGTGGGCCGGAATTCTAAGTCCTCTAGTGTTGTTGGAGCTTAAAATTCAGTGGTAGGAGAGGAAGCTGGAGAGGTGGGCAGGAGGCTCTGCTTCAGGGCAGCACTTAGAATTCCTGAGGACATCCAGGCCCACTGCCTGGTTCATTTTCCCTACCTCTTGCCTTCTTTTTTCCTGGTTTAGGAAAGGTACAAAATTCTTGTGTGCAGCCTCTTTTGGACTCCAGCTCTTGTTCTCTTGCTGAATCCCACCCCCACCCATTCAAGTCATAGGCTGTGATTCACCTGTGGGCTTCTGAAGGCTAGAAGCTTCCACAGTGAGCCAGGAAACAAGTTCTGATTGGCTGGAAACAGACCCCTGCTCCAAGATTCGGGGCTGGCAGTATTCCTTCTGTTCTGGTGGCTCAGTCCTCATGACTTTCCTCTGGACTTGCAAGTTATTCCAACAAACCCCAGCTGCTCTGCAGTGAAATGTTCCAAATAATTAATATTTCTGCAGGAATTACCTTGTAAAAGATATGTGCTTTTAAGCATTTGGTAGTGCAAATGTTTTTGACTGCCTTTTGTGGCCAATTTTCTCCTTCAGCGGGACTCATGTATAATTTTAGATAAAAGTACAAGGAAATTATATTTCCATAATCATAAGTCTTCTTTCAGCAATACACGTATCTTCAGAGAATCCCAGTCTCCCTGCAGCATCCTCCTGGTGCACAGACAAAAACTGCTGAATTCTGGCAAGATACTCAAAGGATTCTGACAGGTGACCATCTCAGGCCAGAGATATGCCCAACCAACTGGAGAAGCAGAGACAGCCATGGACAGATCTGCTGATGCTGAAGTATATAGACAGCTGAGGTACAACCCGTATAATCACCCAGATGTTATTAGGCCATGATCATTCTGTAGTTAGCTACCTCCCTTCTGTGTTTCCTCTCACCTGAGAACCTATTGTGGCCACTTCCAAGGCCCCACTGTGTCCAAATCACACCACCACCAAAGCTCACAGAAACACGCTGGTAGATTTCTCCTCTTTGGTGGTTTCCCATGACCAGCCAAGCGAAATACCCAACAGTCATTCTCAGTGCGCACAGATTTACCTTCAGTTTTTTTGGTTATATTGTCATTATTATGACAAAGAACATATTATTATTATATGTTCTTTGCCAAGTGGGAGAGTTAAGGGGCCTGCTATGGACTGAACTCTGTCCCCCTCAAATTCATATGTTGAAGCCCCAACCTTCAATGTTACTATATTTGGAAACGGTCCCTTTATGGAGGTAAAGTTAAATGAGATCAGAAGAGTGGGGCCCTTGTTCGACAGAATTGGTGTCCTTACAAGAAAAGGAAGAGGCTGAGTGCAGTGGCTCACACCTATAATCCCAGCACTTTGGGAAGCTGAGGCGGGAGGTACGCTTGGGCCCAGGAGTTCAAGACCAGCTTGAGCAATGTAACAAGACTCTATCTCTACAGAAAAGAATTAAAAATTAACCAGGTGTGATGGCATGTGCTTGTGGTACCAGCTACTCAGGAGGCTGAGAAAAAAAAAAAAAAAGCCATCTGCAAGGCAGGAAGACAGCCTTCAACAACAACGAAATCAGTCAGCAACTTGGTTTGGACTACTCGGTCTCTAGAACTGAGAGAAAATAAATTAAAATAAATTTCTGTAGAATTAAACCACCCAGTCTATGATGTTTCATTACAGCAGCCAAAGCAGATGAATACAGGGCCATTCATTCATTCCCCACTTATTGAGCCTCTTCATTTTTTTTTTCTTTTTGAGACGGAGTCTCACTCTGTTGCCCAGGCTGGAGTGCAGTGGCCGGATCTCAGCTCACTGCAAGCTCCGCCTCCCGGGTTCACGTCATTCTCCTGCCTCAGCCTCCCGAGTAGCTGGGACTACAGGGGCCCACCACCTCGCCCGGCTAGTTTTTTGTATTTTTTTAGTAGAGATGGGGTTTCACCGTGTTAGCCAGGATGGTCTCGATCTCCTGACCTCGTGGTCCGCCTGTCTTGGCCTCCCAAAGTGCTAGGATTACAGGCGTGAGCCACTGCGCCCGGCCTTATTGAGCATCTTCTATGAGGCATTCTGATGGTTAATTTTAGGTGTCAACTTCACTGGGCTGAGGGATGCTCAGATGACTGGTAAAACATTATTTCTGGGTGTGTCTGCAGGTATTTCTGGGAGAGATGAGCATTTAATCAGTAGACTGAGTAAAGATCTGTCCTCACTAATGAGGTTAGGCATCATCCAATTCATAGGGAGCCTAAATAAAACAAAAAGTTGGTGAAAAAGTGAATTTGCTCTCTTGTCTGGAGCTCAGACATTCATCTTCTCCTGCCCTTGGACAATGGAGCTCCTGGTTCTTGGGACTTATACCAGGCCCAAGAGATGAGAAGCCCTATCCTTCCCCACCGTCTTTATATCCCCAAACTCCTGGCCAGTGTGCAGCAGTGTGGCATGGATGACTCTATTCCCTGCTTTAACAATCGAGTTTACTGCAGAGGTGTAAAATATTCATGCTGAGAAAGGCCTGGGAAGCTTCAGCGAATGCTTCCCAGGGGTCTAGCTGTGCCAGAGGCTTGAAGTCAGGGAGAAAATGAACTGCCTCCTCCTCCTTCTGTGAAGCGATGCTGGGAGAAGGACATAGTTCTCAAGAGAACATGCTCTGAGCAGTGGTTCCCAAAGGAGCGTTTAGGAAAAAGCCAAGTTGGGACCCTGGGGAGGGACTGTGTGGCCCCTACTAGAGGGGTCTTCCAAGGCCACATTTCTATGATGACCTGGAGAATCCAGGAGATCAGTGGGAAGGGAGCTGCCTCCAGAGGGATTCACCTGCCACCTGAACCAGAGGGAGGCAAAGATGAAGCAGTGGGGAGGCCCTTCCTGGCTGGTAAATCCTCCTGGGTCAGGCACTTGTAGGAGCAGCCCTGTGGCATGGAATTGAGCTCATTACTTTTACAACATGCCAAGGACAGGGCCGGGTGTTGGAGATACAACCAAGAATAAAATGCAGCACCTGTTCCCCACAGTTAAGTGAAAAGCACAGACCCGAACAGACAAAATACAACTTGACTTAGTAGTGGAAGAGCACGCTGCACCAAACTGGTTGTCCAGCAAGAGAGGACTGAATTAATAACCTGTGATCTATCTATACAGAGGAATACCAGAAACTGTTGAAAAAAATAAGGCATTGCTTATTTTATGATTTGAAATGATGCACAAGAAATACGAAGTAGAAAAGCAATGGAAGCTTCCAGATAGCTGAATTCCTAGAGGGTGGCAAGCCAGAGAGGGTGAAGAAAGAAGCTCTGTGCTTCTTCCCTCATACACACCCTATACATTTCTTCATCTAAAACTTTAAGGACAAAGCAAAAAAACTGCCTGACTTCTTGGTTGACAATTTGGGCTGGATACTGGTTTCTTCTTATAATAATTATTGCTTTATAAATTCAGGTATATAAGGCCGGGCGCAGTGGTTCACACCCGTAA
>NW_012102354.1:473446-474892 GCF_000951045.1 Mandrillus leucophaeus
AAAAAAAAAAAAAAAAAAGCCGGGCATAGGGGTGCATTCCTGTAGTCCAAGCTACCAAGGAGGCTGAGGTAGGAGAATCCCTTGAGCCTAGAAGCTTAAGGTTGCAGTAAGCTATGACTGGACCACTGCACTCTAACCTGGATGAAAGAGCAATGCACTAACTCTAAGTGGAAAAAAAAAAAAAAGGACACACTGGAACCAGGAGAGAGCCAATAATTCCTGTAAAGTCCCTCTAGCCTCCTCTTCTAACAAAAACTAATATTGTTGTCATTGCAAAAGAGAAATGCTGAAAAGATCCAGTTCATTATCACAGAGCAGATCATGAAAGGTTGATTTAGCACTTAGACACAATAAATTGATAACTAACTAGCACAGCAGTCAAGAACTTTAAAATAGCTATTGTGGCTGGGCACGGTGGCTCACACTTGTAATCCCAGCACTTTTGGGGGCCGAGGCGGGCTGATCACCTGAGGTCAGGAGTTCAAGACCAGCCTGGCCAACATAGTGAAACCCCATCTCTATCAAAAATACAAAAATGAGCCAGGCGTGGTGGCGTGCACCTATAGTGCCAGCTACTTGGGAGGCTGAGGCACGAGAATTGCTTAACCTGGGAGGCGGAGGTTGCGGTGAGTCCAGTCTGGGCGACAGAGTGAGACTCTGTCTCAAAAAAAGAAAAAGAAAAAAAAACCCCAGCTATTATGAATATTTTCAGAGATGTAAAGGAAAAGGCAATTACAATGACTAAGCAAATGGAGAATCTTAGCAGAGAAATGAAAACTACAAAAAAGGACCAAAGAGAGTTAGGTTTCTAGATGGGAATAGTCAGTTGATTTTTGACAAAAGATTCAGAGCAATTCAATAAGGAAAGAAAAGTTTTCAACACGTTGTACTGAAATGACTAGACAAACATATGGAGGAAAAAATGAACTTACCACCACATACAGAAATTAATTTAAAATGGTTCATGAATGTAGACAGAAAAGCTTAAATTATAAAGCTTCTAGAATAAAATATAGGAGAATATCATAATCTTAGGCTAGACAAATATTTCTTAGGACTCAGAAAGGAGTAACCAGGCCGGGTGTGGTGGCTCACACCCGTAATCCCCGTACTTTGGGAGGCCAAGTTGGGAGGATTGCTAGAACCCAGGAGTTCAAGACCAGCCTGGGCAACATACTGAGATCCCATCTCATTTAAAAAAAGATGGGGTGGGGAGTAACCACAAAGAAAGTTGATAAATTTGACTTCATCAAAATTAAAAACTTCAGTTCATCAAAAGACATCAAGAAAATGAAAAGAGCTGGGCATGGTGGTTCACACCTATAATCTCAACACATTGGGAAGCCAAGGCAGGAGGATCACATAAGGCCAGGAGTTTGAGACCATCCGGGGCAACATACTGAGATCCTCCTCTCTATAGAATTTTTTTTTTTTTTTTTTGAGACA
>NW_012102354.1:477602-478621 GCF_000951045.1 Mandrillus leucophaeus
CCCAGGAGGTGGGTGAACCAAGATCGTGTCACTGCACTCCAGCCTGGGTGACAGAGCAAGACTCCATCTCAAAAACAAAACAAAACTTATCTACAATTGGTGGGCAAGTAGGAAGCACTTGCCTCCAGGGTACAGGTGGGCCAAGGTTAGCGGGTGGGAGTACAGAGGGAATCAAGGCCTTGGGAACCAACTTAGCAGCAGGACATGTGATGGCTAGGTTCCATGGTATCCATGTTAGGAGGGTCATGGGAAACAACCATTTGGGGTACAGGTGGGCCGAGGCTAGTAGATGGGTACACAGAGGGAGTCAAGACACCATGAGCCCACTGGCTGGCAGGGCAGCCTGAGGCCTAGGATGCATGGTATCCTTTGTAGTCCTTGGGAAGGACTACACTGAGGTGGTTACCAGGCTGGAGCCAGCAAGCTCACTGAGGAACTTTGTGCATTGTGGTTGTCAGTCATGCAACAAGAGCAAACAAACATATGGGCAAAAATGGAAGCACTGGAGGCCAGCAGGGTGGCATACGCCTATAATCTCAGTGACTCGGGAGGCTGAAGCAGGAGGACCACTCAAGGCCAGGAGTTTGAGACCAGCCCAAACAACACGGAGGGATTCTGTCTCTAAAGTAAAAAGTAAAAAAAGGCTATGCATGGTGGCTCATGCCTATAATCCCAGCACTTTGGGAGGCCAAGGCAGGTGGATCACCTGAGCTCAAGAGTTCAAGACCAGCCTTACCCACGTGATGAAACCCCGTCTCTACTAAAAATACTAAATTAGCCAGACGTGTTGGTACACACTTGTAATCCCGCTACTTGGGAGGCTGAAGGCAGTGAGGCTGGAGAATCGCTGGAACCCGAGAACCAGAGATTGCAGTGAGTTAAGATTGTACCATTGTACTCCAGCCTGGGCAACAAGAGGAAAACTCCATCTCAAAAAAAAAAAAAAAAAAAAAAAAAAAAAAAAAGCCGGGCATAGGGGTGCATTCCTGTAGTCCAAGCTACCAAGGAGGCTGAGGTAG
>NW_012102354.1:481361-495204 GCF_000951045.1 Mandrillus leucophaeus
AAATAAAAGAAACAGCAATAAAAATAGTGAAAAGACAACAGACACTTCACAAAGAAAGTGGGCTGGGCATGATGACACATGCCTGTAATCCCAGCACTTTAGGAGGCTAAGGTGGGCTGATTGCTTGAGCTCAGGAGTTCAAGACCAGCCTGGGAAACGTGGCGAAACCCTGTCTCTACAAAAAAATACAAAAATTAGGCATAGTGCCACACACCTGTAATCCCAGCTACTCAGAGCTGAGGCACAAGAATCACTTGAACCCAGGAGGCAAAGGTTGCAGTAAGCCTAGATCATGCCATTGCACTCTGTCCTGGGCAACACAGTCTCAAAAAAAAAAAAGGATATGCAGATGACCAGTAAGTGCATGAAAATGTATACATTACTCCAAATACACATTAAAACCATAATGAAATATATACCATTTCGCACTGCTATAATGACTAAAATTCAACAGACAGACAATAACAAGTGTTAGCAAAGATGTACAGCAATTGGAATTCTCGTAAAATGCTCATGAAAATGTAAAACGACACAAACACTTTGGAAAACAGTTTGGCAATTTCTTATAAAGTTAAACAGTTAAACATACGCCTACCCTATGATCCAGCATTTCTACTCTTAAGTATTTACCAAGATAAATGAAACTATCCACAAAAATATTTGTGTCCAAATGTTCATAGTAACCTTATTTCTACTAGCCCCAACTGGGAAACAACCCAACTGTCCTTAAACAGATGAATTGTGATACGAATTGTGATAGATCCATACAATGGTGTCTAACTCAACATTTAAATGGAAAAAAAATTTGGCCAGGCCCAATGGCTCATGCTACTTGGCCAAGAAAGTTCTATATCTTGATTGAGGTGGTGGTTAGATGGGAATATGCATTTGTCATAACTCATTAAGGGTCAGGCACAGTGGCTCACAGCTGTGATCCTAGCACTTTGGGAGTCCGAGGTGGGATCATTTGAGGCCAGGAGTTCCAGATCAGTCTGGGAAACAAAGTGAGACCCCTTGTCCCTAAAAACATCATTTAAAAATTAGCCAAGCAAGGTGGTACATGCCTGTGGTCCCAACAACTCAAGAGGCTAAGGTAGGAGGATGGCTTGAGCCTAGAAGGTCAAGGCTGTAGTGAGCCATGATCGCACCAGTGCACTCCAGTCTGAGTGACAGAGTGAGATCCTATCTCCAAAGAGAAAAAAAACCCAACTCATTGAGCTATCTACTTTAAATATGCAGTTTATTGTTCGTAAATTATATCTGAATAAATTTTACTTTATTTATTTATTTTTAGAGACAGGGTCTCACTCTGTCACCCAGGCTGGAGTGCAGTGGTGCGATCACGGCTCCCTGCAGCCTTGACCTCCTGGGCTCAAGCCATTCTCTTACCTCAGCCTCCCAAGTTGCTGGGACCACAGGCATCCACCACCATGCCCAACTAATTTTTAAATTATTTGTAGAGATGAGGTTACACTATGTTGCCGAGGCTGGTCTCAAACGCCTGGCCTCAAGCAATTCTCCCACCTCGGCCCCCCAAGGTACTGAGATTGCAGATGTGAGCCACTAAGCCCACCTAAATTTGACTTCATAAAAAGAATTATTTAGCAACCACTAGATGCCAGGTTTGTAAGGTGAGAAGAAAGAATGAACAAAGAAGAAATAGTTGAAGATATATGAGAAAAGGGATAGCAGACAAGGTCCCTGAGAAAGTGAGAAGGAAGGAAACTCAGAGCCCAGATGGAGGAGTTTGCCGTGGCCAATGCAGTGAACACTGAGGCACAAGGGAAGGAAGGCAATGGGAGAGGGAGCCGACTAGAAACAGGCAGAAGGCGCTGGGCATGATGGTTCATGCCTGTAATCCCAGCACTCTGGGCAGCCGAGATGAGAAGATTGCTTGAGGCCAGGAGTTCAACACCAGCCTGAGCAACATAGTGAGACCTCATCTCTATTTAATTTAATATATATATGACTGTCAGGCCATGCCATAGCCCAGTTCATATCAGTACCCAAATAATTTTCCTGTTCTTATTATGAATTCACTGGTATGCCATTGCATTGCACGGAAGTACCATATAACCATATATATATATATATATATATATATATATATAAATAAAACTGTCAGGCCATGCCATAGCCTAGCTGAGTCTGGCGACCTTGGATATTCAATGTCCCCAAGAATGGAATTTCTCCAGCATTGCTCAGTAAACTGGAGGAGGAGGCAGAGAGTCCAGAGTTTGGGGAGTTTAGGTTGGGGCATGGTGGCTCACGCCTGTAACCCCAGCATTTTGGGAGGCCAAGGCAGATCACTTGAGGTCAGGAATTTGAGACCAGCCTGGGCCAACATGGTAAAACCCTGTCTCTATTAAGAATACAAAAATTAGCTGGATGTGGTGGCGGGTGCCTATAGTCCCAGCTACTCAGGAGGCTGAGGCAGGAGAATTGCTTGAACCCAGGAGGTGGAGGTTTCAGTGAGCTGAGATCATGTCACTGCACTCCAGCCTAGGCAACAGAGCAAGACTCTGTCTAAAAAAAAAAAAAAAAAAAAAAAAAAGGTTGGGGAGTTTAAAGCAGGTGGCATAAAAGAAAAAAACATGTTAAGGGTTGGAGGCATTGACAAGTAACTTGGAAGACACAGCCCTTGGAGGGCTCAGCTGGATGGGGAAAGAAGTGAAGCCAGGAGGAGTACGGGTAAAGAAAAGGGAAAGCTTGAGGGGCAGGTGGAACAAGTAAGAGTCTGGGGGCAGGAGGTGGTGGTTAGGCTGGATTTGGAGCTGAAATTCTCTTTAGCTTCTGTCTGCTCCTCTTCAGCTCACAGACAAAGCATTTAAGATATCTTTGACAACCTACATTTCAGTAAATTCCACATATTTGTTGAAAGCCTGTTGTATAGGAATCCAAACTGTACTGTAAAAGGAAGTTTGTGTAGGTTGTTTCTGCCTAGTAGAAGATAAATTCTCCTGCAGCTGTATTCATACAGCTCTGTATCCTCCCACCGCAGCAGCGAACATCACACTGCATCTTTAAGTCGATAACTTAAATATCTATCTCACACCCTTTAGTCCACGATTTCACTTTTGAGAATTTATTCTTAGGCTGGGCGTGGTGGCTCACGCCTGTAATCCCAACACTTTGGGAGTCCGAGGCGGGCGAATCACGAAGTCAGGAGATCAAGACCATCCTGGCTAACACGGTGAAACCCCATCTCTACTAAAAATAAAAAAGATTTAGCCGGGCTTGGTGGCTGGTGCCTGCAGTCCCAGCTACTTGGGAGGCTGAGGCAGGAGAATGGCCTGAACCCAGGAGGCGAAGCTTGCAGTGAGCCGAGGTCGCACCACTGCACTCCAGCCTGGGCGACAGAGCGAGACTCCGTCTAAAAAAAAAAAAGAAAGAATTTATTCTTATGGATGTGTTTGCATATGTGTGCAACGACTTCAGTACAAGACTTTTCATTTGAATACCATTTGTAATGGCAGCCCTAGGAGGGCTAACATCACTGGGAGGCTAGTTTAAAAAATAATGGCACTTCTGTGCAATGGCATGCCATTGCATTCATCACAACAACAGGAAAATGATTTGGGTACTGATATGAACTTATTTTAAAAATGTATTACTTAGCCTGGGCAACATAGGGGGACTATGTCTTGTATATATGTATTAGAGACACCTGTAGTCCCAGCAGCTTGATAGGCTGAGGTGAGAGGATCGCTTGAGCCCAGGAGGTTGAGGTTGTAGTGAGCTATGATAGCTACTGCATTCTAGCCTGGGCTTCAGAGTGACAACCTGTATCCCAAAAAAAGGAAAGAAAAAAGAAATGTATTGCTTAAAGTGAAAATGAAAATAAGGCACAGAACAGGGGCGATGGTGTTTTATCTTTTCTATAAAAATAAAAAACACATATACACGTAGGAACTGGTGTCACTCCTGAGGCAGGATAGGGAGGAGGGACCTTTACAATTTTATGTGATTTTACCCTTAAAATTTGGGGAGAAAGTGAGAGAGAGAGAGAGAGGAAGAGAGACTTCACTTGTTAGTTTCTGGAGGGACAGCGAAAACTACAACCTACAGAATGAAGCTCTAATGGTGGAATTTCAGGACTTGAACTCCCCAGCATCCCTCAGGAGTCACTATGCTGCTGACCTCTATCCAGCATCTCCTGGAGCTGATCGAAGATATGTCCCTGGCTCTAAATGACTGGACTTAAGAGGCCAGGCCTCTGGAAAGGGGGATCCATAAAGCATCTGTGTACAAACACCTCACCAATCCATCACTGAGCTACTCAGCAGCCTCACCAGAACATAGCTGAGAATCAGAACTTTTGGCTTTTTTGAGACAGGGTTTTGCTCTGTTGCTCAGGCTGGAGTGCATTGGTGCAAGCACGGCTCACTGCAGCAAGCACAGCTCACTGGAGCCTTGACCTCCCAGGGTTGAGCAGTCCTCCCACCTCACCCTCCCAGTAGCTGGCACCACAAGCGTGCGCCACCAGACGCAGCTAATAGTTTTTTCTTTTCTCTTTTTTGAGATGAGTTCTCACCACGTTGCTCAGGCTGGTCTTGAACTCCTGGCTTCAAGTGATCCTCCCGCCTCAGCCTCCCAGATTGCTGGGATTACAGGTGTGAGCCACTGTGCCCTGCCCAGAACTTTTTTTTTCTACTGACTCTGAAGCGTTACCATAGATGATACTGAAACTCATATATCTCCTTGCTCCTCAGTCAGAGCCCATGTTCCCCTTCTGGGGATCCACTTGGCCCTCTAGAATAAGTGTGAAGATTATTTTAAACTGAAGACACTAGAGATACAGCAGATGCAGAAAGAAGCCTTTTTGGAACTTCCTTTATTTTACCAAAAGGAAGAGACTTCTGGGAATAAAGTTACTGTAAATCTCCTCTCCAGACGAGCTCACTCCCAGGGAGAACACCAACCACTCATGTAGACAAACACAAACAAACTGCATACACAGACATCAGCAACAAACTCCCATCTCTTCCATTTGTTTCTCTAAAAGTCCATTTGTCTTTCCTCAAACGTCCATGTGTCTTTCCCACAGAAGCCTTTCTCTCTCCTCTCTTTCCCTTATTAGGTTGAGATCAATGAGCTTCTTTATCTGAATGTTCCTGCATGCATATAAACAAAACTTGTTTCCTTTTTTTTTTTTTTTGAAACTGAGTCTTGCTCTGTCGCCCAGCCTGGAGTGCAGTGGTGTGATCTCAGTTCACTGCAACCTTTGAACCTCCCGGGTTCAAGCAATTCTCTGCCTCACCCTCCCTAGTAGCTGGGATTACAGGTGCCCACCACCACACCCAGCTAATTTTTGTGTATTTTTAGTAGAGGTGGGGTTTCATCATGTTGGCCAGACTTGTCTTAAACTCCTGACCTCATGATCCACCTGCCTCGGCCTCCCAAAGTGCTGGGATTATAGGTGTGAGCCACCGTGCCCGGCCAACTTGTTTTCTTTTTCTGTTTTGTTTTTGAGACAGGCTTTTGCTCTGCTGCCCAGGCTGGAGTGCAGTGGCACAATCATGGCTCACTGCAACCTCAACATCCTGGGCTTAAGCAATCCTCCCACCTCAGCCTCCTGCATAGCTGACACTACAGACACATGCCACCACACCTGGCTAATTATGGGGTCTCACTTTGTTGCCCAGGCTGGTCTTGAACCCCTGGGCTCAAGTGATCCTTCCACCTTAGCCTCCCAAAGTGCTAGGATTAAAGGCATGAGCCACCTCGCCCGGCCAAACTTATTTTCTTTTTGCCTGTTTATCTGTCTATTGTCAGTTAATTTGCAGGCCCCTGAGCATTGGACCTAAGTCCTCAGTAGAGAAAAATATTTTTCTCCCACAAACCTTCCATATAGAGTTTTTAACTAAGCCTGGTTAACAGATTTTCAAGCCAATAGGGGAAAACAGCAAATTACAAGGGGAGAAAGAGGTTATTTCAGGCAGAAGCCTTTCTTCAGCTTCATTGTGACAGATGACAACCTAGCATTTGAAGGAGAGAAAGAAACATCTATTTAAAAAAAAAAAAAAAAAAAAAGGCCGGGTGCGGTGGCTCACGCCTGTAATCCCAACACTTTGGGAGGCTGAGGCGGGCAGATCACGAGGTCAGGAGATCCAGACCATCCTGGCTAACACAGTGAAACCCCGTCTCTACCAAAAATACAAAAAATTAGCCGGGCATGGTGGCGGGCGCCTGTAGTCCCAGCTACTCGGGAGGCCGAGGTAGGAGAATGGTGTGAACCCGGGAGGCGGAGCTTGCAGTGAGCCAAGATAGCGCCACTGCACTCCAGACTGGGCAACAGAGCAAGACTCTGTCTCAAAAAAAAAAAAGAAAAGAAAAAAAAAATCCAGGCACAGTGGCTCACGTCTGTAATCCCAGCACAAAGGCCAAGGCAGGAGGACCACTTGAAGTCAGGAGATTGAGACCAGCCTGGCCAACATGGTGAAACCCCGTCTCTACTAAAATACAAAAATTAGCTGGGCATGGTGGTGCGCGCCTGTAATCCCAGCTAATCAGGAGGCTGATGTGCGAGAATCGCTTGAACCCAGGAGGCAGAGGTTGCAATGAGCTGAGATTATGCCACTGCACTCCAGCCTGGGCGACAGAGTGAGACTCCATCTCAAAAAACAAGCCAGGAACCGTAGCTCGTGTCTGTAACTCCAGCACTTTGGGTGGCCAAGTCAGGAGGATTTCTTGAGTCCAGGAGTTCAAGACCGGCCTGGGCAACTTAATGGGACCCCCATCTCTACAAAAAATGAAAAATAAAAAAAATTAGCCTGGTGTGGTGGCATGGGCCTATAGTCCCAGTTTCTTAGGAGGCTGAGGTGGGAGGATCACTTGACCCCAGGAGTTCAAGTTTGCAGTGAGCTATGTTTGCGTCACGGCACTTCAGCCTAAGCAACAAAGTGAGACCCTATCTCAACAATAAAAAAAGAAGAAAGAAGAACTTCCAAGAAGTCCAGAATCTGCCATTCTGCATGCCTTCTTGGATGTCATGAGAGCATTGGAGTTGCCTCACAATCCAGCCGGCGGTGTCTGTACCGTGGCTCGTCCTTTATCACAAAGAGCCCAGTTCTCCTCAGGATTCTCTGAGAAGACAAGAGTGGTGCACTTCAGAAAGATTTCTACACAATCCTTCCAAAACTGCCTGAGGCTTAAAGGGGTAAACTCTAGCCTAGGAATCTTGACTTTTATAGAACTACTCACCCTCCCAGGATTCACTTCAGATAGTGTCAAGACCAGCATGGGCAGCAAAGCAAGACCCAATCTCCAAAACAAAAAATACAAAAATTAGCCAGACATGGTGGCCCATACCTGTAGTCCCAGCTACTCAGGAGGCTGAGGTGGGAGGATTGCTTGAGCCCAAGAATTGAAGGCTTCAGTGAGCTGTGATTGTGCCACTGCACTCCAGCCTAGGTAACAGAGCAAGACTGTCTCTCAAAAAAAAGAGTGCTGAGCATGGTGGCTCATGCCTGTAATCCCAGCACTTTGGGAGGCTGAGGCAGGTGGATCACAAGGTCAAGAGATCGAGACCATCCTGGCCAATATGGTGAAATCTCATCTCTACTAAAAATAGAAAAATTAGCCAGGTGTGGTGGCGTGCGCCTGTAGTCCCGGCTACTTGGGAGGCTGAGGCAGGAGAATCACTTGAACCCGGGAGGTGGAGGTTGTAGTGAGCCGAGATTGCCCCAATGTACTGTAGCCTGGCAACACAGTGAGACTCTGTCTTAAAAAAAAAAAAAAAAGCAAAGCCAAGAAAGGAAACCCAACCAACTCTACAAAAGAAAGTGTCAATATTTTTCTTGAAGCTTAGAGTTCATAGTGACATTTCATAAGAGGAGCAACATAGTTTGAAACCACATCCAGTAAGCTAAAGGCCCAAAGACCAAATCTGGCTCACAACCTGTTCTTATAAATCAAGTTTCAGTGGAATGCGGCCATGTCCATTCACGTTGTCTGTGGCTGCTTTCACATGATGACAGCAGAGTTGAGTAGTTGGTACAGATACTATATGGCCCCAAAGCCAAAATTATTTTCCAGTTGATCCTTTACAGTGTGGACATAAAGACCAACCAAATGAGAACAAGGAAAAGCTGTTTATCTGTAGCTTGCTCTACAAGGGAGTCAGCTATCACCTGTGTTTGGCAGAGACTCAAAAGTAGGAAAAGGATTGGGAAAGCTTTATAACAAAAAAGGGCAAGGCTTCAGGCATGCCTTTGTTGGGGCAGAAAAGTGTGATCCCTTTCCTCACCCACCGTAAGTGTTATGGCCAACACTCCCTTAACAAAAGACAGGTTAACAAGAGGAAAGCACAGATTTATTCAACCAAAGTTTCACACAACATGGGAGCCTTGGGAGATGAAGACTTAAAGACCCAGAGAAAACTGTTTTTATGCCTAGGTTTAGACAAAGAACAGACATTTGTGTAGAATGTGATTGGACAAAAGGGTGTGCTCTAATGGTAATAGACTGAGGGGGAAACAGTGGGCCCTGTCTGTTCAGATTCTCCTTGGCCTCTCTGTGCAGCATTCCATCCTCCCGGGTGGAGGCAAGACTCCTCTGGACTGAGAGTCTTGTGATCTACTATCAGACAATGTAGGTGGGAGAATATCTATGGTCAGCTCCTACACAGAAAGGCATGGGTAGGTTTCTAGGTTTTCTAGCTTGCTTTGGGGAAGAAAGGATCTAGTTTCTATGGTCTACCTTGGAGAAGAGGAATTCTAGTTTCTATATCTTGCTTAGGGGAGAGAGAGGAGCAGGAGAAAGGAGGATGGGAGGTCAGAAACTTCTGAGGTCCTTTCCATTTCCTTCAGTTCAAAGTACTCAGCATGCCGAGGAAGCATGCTTTTGGGTCTTCTTTTTGGCCACCTGACACCGTGATTGGAGGGTGTCGGTATAGGGGGGCTAACTGGAATTAGGGCATCCTACGTGATTGGTTAGGGGAACATATTTGACTTTTTCTGGTTCATCCTAAATTGGAAGCAGGGACAAAAATAAAGGAAACTGTCAGTTATTAATCAAATCCTAATTGATTTGGGCCAGTTATTACAAGGGTTATTGTTTGGCTTCCTGGACTGATTGCTAGGGAGAGCAGCCTGACTTTCTACAAGTCTGCTTAGAGATAGCAATATGGCTTCCTGGGCTGGTTACCATAGTAATGGGTTGATCTCCTGGACTGATTGCTGCAGGTTGCATGCCAGAGTTCTGTTCTCATGTATGGTCTGGCCATTGTCCATTGCATATTCAGTGTCTCAGTAGAAAAAGTTTACCTATCCCTGGATTTAAAATTAAGTATTTAAATGAGTGGGTTCTTGGGTGAATGAGTACTAAGGTCTCTGTGCCTTAGTTTTCTCATCTATCCATTGGAAATTATAATAGTTTCTACCTCACTGAACTAAAACTGGAGGGCATGTCGGCAGCCCATTTCAATTAGAGGATTATCTCTTTGATTGTTTATCAAAAAAACAAAACAAAACTAAGTTTGAGGCCCCTCATTCCCACTCTGAAATCCAGGACATAGCTCTGTCTTAAAGCCAAGGGAAGATTGTTCTCCACTTACCCTACCTAAGGAAGTCCAGTGAGGGGGCAGTCTCTCACTTTCAATGATACTTTGGCTTTATTAAATTATTCAGATATTTTCTTAATTACAAAAGACTTTAAACCACCCCTCTGTCTTTTGGAGAGCCTTCCCGCTCCTGCAGTTGGCCAATATTTACAATCAGACTCCGAAGTTTTCCAAGCTGCCATGATCCTTCAAGCTAACAAGAAACAACAAACAGCTAGGGAATATGTCTCTTCAATCTGCTTCTTTGACCTTAACAGAGCCTCACCTGTAGAGAAGTGGGGCCTTGGGATCTGGGAGCTGCTCCAGGACCCCCAACCTCTAGTCCTGCCGGGGAACAGCACCCTGTCCAAGCCCTAGTACCCAAGAACCCATCTTTCTTGTAAATCCTACCCAGAAGATGCAGCCCCACCCTCTGAAACCAAGGGGTCACTCAGTCCTGCTGACTCTATCCACTTAAGCTTCTTGGATCATCCCCTCTCACCAGCCCTCCTGCTATTGCGATGTTTCAGACCCTCAGATGTTCTTCCTCCAGCTACAGCAATGTCCTTCTAACTCCAGGCTTCTTCTGGTCCATTGAGATGACGTAAGTCATTTCAGTTTATCACCTTCCAGAGACTCCCCATCACCTTCTGGTTAAAGTCCAACACCCTTGAAATGGCATTCATGGCCCTTCACGGAGCTCTCCTGGCCTGCCTAACCTCTCACCATCTCCTGCCTTGCACTTTACTGCCTACAGTCACTGTACTGTCTAATATGGTAGCCACCAGCTGCAAGCGGCTCTTTCAATTACGTTATTTTATTTTAGACAGGGTCTCGCTCTATCACTGAGGCTGGAGGGTAGGGGCGTGATCAGGGCTCACTGCAGCCTCACCCTCCCAGGCCCAAAAGATCCTCCCAACTCAGCATCCTGGGTAGGTAGGAATACAGGCATGCACCATCATGCCCAGCTAATTTTTTATTTTTTGTAGAGATGGGGTCTCACTATGTTGCCTAGACTGGTCTTGAATTCCTGTGCTCAAGCAATCCTTACACATTAGCCTCCCAAACTGCTGGGATTACAGGCGTGAGCCACTGTGACTGGCCTAAGTTTTAGTTAAAGTAAAATTAAAAATTCAGTTTCTCAGTTGCACTATCCACATTTCAAGTGCTTACTAGCTAGAGATTACATACTGGACAGCATAGAAATAGAACATTCCCATCAACACAGAGTTTTAATAGACAGCATTCCTCTAGAAACACCCAAGGGTTTTTATTTTTCTACACACATCATGTTGTCTCGCCCTGCTAGGTCTTTGCTCATGCCTCTGCCCAAAAGATGCTTTCTTTTATCTTTTCACTTGGGTGATGCTTTAAGACTCAGCTCAGAGGTCATCTCCAAGAAGGCTTATTTGAATCTCCAGGCTGGGGCAAGTGCTGGGCTCCTGTGTTCTAATAGTTCCTTGTGTTAACTAATCTCTATCTGACCACTTAGCATTGGCTGATATTTCTGTCTCCTCCATAAGACTCTGAGTTCCTCTGGGGCAGGGCCGTGTCTTCATCAGCTCTGTATCCCCAGTGTCTGGCACAAAGCAGGTGTCCTTTGGCGTTGGTCAAACTCATCTGAGTGGAACTCTCGGTGGTGCATGACCATAGAACAGTGCAAGCTGAACTGTGTATTAGTAAAGACTCCTATGTAGAGAGAAACAACCTCAACTCAAACTAGTCAAGAGAAAAGAGGATGTAATGGTTCAATAATTGGGAAGCCCCAGGTTGGTTCTGACTTCATGCATGACTGGATCCAGTGGCTCAACACACGTTACCAGGGCCTAGTTCCCTCCCCAGCTCCTGACTCTGTTGACTGCCCTGTAACATCCCTCTCAGGCAAGATGACCACCAGTAGTGTTGGTCCTAAGTATTCCCAATTTAGCAACCTCAGTGAAGACAGAAATTCTCTCCCAATTATCTACTTAGTGGTCTCCAGGAAGATCCTGTTTGGCCTTGATTGGGTTGTGTGCCCTCCCTCCATGAATCACTGTGGACTGTGAAAAGGAGTAGTTTGTTTGGCTATGTCATCCTGGCTTATGTGTCTGTTCCTGGCGTGAGAGTGGGGGAGGTGAGTATACGAGCATCATGATTGACAGCTTCCCAGGCCACTTGGAAAAAGAAGGAGTTACCCAAAGGAACCAGAAGAATAGATTGCAGGAATAGTGGGAGGTAGGGGCTTTACCTCCCATAGGCCCCGCTGCCCGTTTGGAGATAGGAGGCAGAGTCAGCTGCTCTCTCGGTGACCTGGACTCCTACTTGCTTTCTCTTGCCCTTCATACTTTTTGCATGTAGACCAGAGCCTTAGGAGAGTCCACTCACCCTCAGATTTCAAGCCACCAATCAGCAGGCTGCAAAGGGTCTTGAATTTAGAAGATTTTGCTGGCCTGGAAATACATAGTGATGGAGCTTTGAAAGACAATGGGCCGGGCATAGTGGCTCAGGTCACCCATCACTTTGCGGGGCCAAGAGAGGCAGATCACTTGAGGCCAGGAGTTCGAGACCAGCCTGGCCAGCACAGCAAAACCCCATCTCTACTAAAGATACAAAAATTTGGCAGGCGTGGTGGTGCATGCCTGTAATCCCCAGCTACTCAGGAGGGTGAGGCACGAGAATCGCTTGAATCCAAAACAGGTTGCAGTGAGCTGAACTTGCACCACTGAATTCCAACCTGGACAACAGGGTGAAACTCTGTCCCAAAAAAAAAGAGGAAAGAAAAAACTGACCTCACTCTGGAAAGACCCCTGGTAGAATTTGCCAGCTCTAGTCAAGGACCTACAAGCTGTTGTAACCTTCCTTTTTTTCATCCATTTAAAAAATTAACTGGGCATAGTGGCTCATGCCTGTAATCCCAGCACTTTGGGAGGCTAAAGCAGAAGGATCGCTTGAGGTCAGGAGTTCAAGACCAGATTGGGCAGCATAGGGAAATCCCATCTCTACTTTTTTTTTTTTTTTTTTTAATTAGCCAGGCATGGTGGGATGGGCCTGTAATCCCAGCTACCCAGGAGGCTGAGGTGGGAGTATTGCTCAAGCCCAGGGATTCGAGGCTACAGTGAGCTGTGATTGCATCACTACAGTACAGCCTGGGCTTCAGAGTAAGACTCTGTCTCTAAAAAAAAGAATAGAAAAAAATTTTAAGGTATAATTTACATACAGTAAAATTCACCCTTTTTAGTGTATAGCATTGTGAGTTTTGACTATAGTCATCCACCACAGTCAAGATGTAAAACAGTTCCCTCAGCCACAGTTCCCTGGGCCTAGTTATAGTCAAACTTTCCCCAGGCCCTGTCCCTGGCAACTACTGATCTGTTTTCTATCCCCATAGTTTTTATTTTTTATTATTAATTTTTTTATTTTAGAGGTGGGAGTCTCACTCTCTTATCCAGGCTGGAATTTAGTTGTATGATCACAGCTCACTGCAGCCTCAAACTCCTGGGCTCAAGCGATTCTCCTGCCTTGGCCTACTGAGGAGCTGGGACTACAGGACTGTGCCACCACGCCCAGCTTTTTAAAAAACAAAACAAAACAAAACAAAAAAACTTGTTTGTAGATTCGGGGTCTCACCCTTATCATCTTGCCCAGGATGATCTCCAACTCCTGGCCTCAAGTGAGCTTCCCACCTTGGCCTCCCAAAGTGTGGGGATTAGAGGCATGAGCCACCTCCCCTGTCCCTGTCCCTGTCCCTATAGTTTTAACCTTCCCGAAATATATAAATGGAAACATAAGGTATGTAGGTTTTGAGTTTAGCTTCTTTCATTTAGCATAAGACAATTGATACATATCCATGATGCTCTATACATCAATAGTCATTCCTTTTTATTGCTAAATAATACTTCACTGATGGATGTACCACATATTAGTTATGCTCTAATTTAGGTACATCTGGGTTTTTTCCGTTTTTTCTCATTTATGAGTAAAGCTGCTATAAACATGGATTTTCTCTTTTAAAAATTGTTTTGGGGACAGGGACTGGTCTCACTATGTTGCTCAGGCTGATCCGGAGCTCCTGGACTCAAGTAATTCCCCCACCTCAGCCTCCTGAGTAGCTGGGACTACAGGTATACACCAGCATCCCCAGCCACAAATTTTCATTTATCTTGGGTAAATACCTAGGAGTGGGATTTCTGGGTTATATGATAAATGTTTAATTTTATATAAAACAGCCAAATTGTTTCCCAAAGAGACTATATTATTCTGTATGGCTACTATATTATATGAGCATTCCAGTCACTCTGCATTCTTTTTTTTTTTTTTTTTTTT
>NW_012102354.1:495294-507857 GCF_000951045.1 Mandrillus leucophaeus
CATGCCATTCTCCCGCCTCAGCCTCCCGAGTAGCTGGGACTACAGGCGCCCGCCACCTCGCCCGGCTAGTTTTTTGTATTTTTTAGTAGAGAGGGGGTTTCACCGTGTTAGCCAGGATGCAGTCACTCTGCATTCTTGACAGAACTAGGGTTTGTTGGGTTTTTTTGTTTTGTTTTGTTTTTTAAGCTATTCTAGTAGATGTGTAGTGGTATTACATTTTGGTTTTAATTTGAATTTCCCTAATGACTAATCATGTTTAACATTTTAGCAGCTGGGTGCAGTGGCTCATGCCTGTAATCCTAGCACTTTAGGAGGCTAAGCCAGGTGTATCACTTGAGTCCAAAAGTTCAAGACCAGCTTGGGCAACATAGTGAGACCCCATCTCTACAAAAAAAATTAAAAATTAACTGGGCATGGTGGTATGCACCTGTAGTCCCAGCTACTCAGAAGGCTGAGGTGAGAGGATGACTTGAGCTGGGGGGGTTAAGGCTGCAGTGAGCCAAGATTGCACTGCTATACTCCAACCTGGAAAACAGAGTGAGATCCTGTCTCAAGAAAAGAAAACAATTTTTTTGCATGTGTTTATTTGCCATCTATATATCGTCTCTGTGGAAGTGTCCATTCAAATACATTTTTTTCTTTTTTTGAGACAGGTTTTCACTGTGTTGCCCAGGCTGAGTGCAGTGGGGGCGATTACCAGGTTGTTACTAGAAAGGGGTCCCAATCTAGGCCCTAAGAGAGCGTTTTTGGATCTCGCACAATAAAGAATTTGAGGTGAATCCATAAAGTCAAAGTAAGTTTATTAAGGAAGTAAAGGAATAAAAGAATGACTACTCTATAGGCACAGCAGCCCCAAGGACTGCTGGTTGCCCATTTTTATGGTTATTTCTTGATTACATGCTAAATAAGGGTTGGATTATTCATGCCTCCCCTTTTTGGACCATATAGGGTAGCTTCCTGACATTGCCATGGCATTTGTAAACTGTCATGGCGCTGGTGGGAGTGTAGCAGTGAGAACGACCAGAGGTCACTCTTGTGACCTTCATGGTTTTGATGGGTTTTAGCCGGTTTCTTTACTGCGACCTGTTTTAGCAGCAAGGTCTTTATGACCTGTATCTTGTGCTGACCACCTATCTTATCCTGTGACTTAGAACACCTTAACCTCCTGGGAATGCAGCCCAGCAGGTCTCAACCTTGTTTTACCCAGCCCCTATTCAAGATGGAGTTGCTCTGGTTCAAACACCTCTGACAAGGTGAGGTCAGAGCCCTGGCATCGGAAATTGGTTGACTTGCAGGTTGGTAAGAAGAATTTACTGACAACAGTATAGATTTGAAAAGGAAAGTTTTATTAGATAGAAAGTACACTGCAGAAGAGTGCAGTTGGTGCATCAGCAAGAGAACTGAGTATGCCACGGCAGATTGTCCTTAGGGATATTTATGGACCTTAAAGCGAGAGTTTAAGGGTAATTTAGACCATATTAGCGCACATAAGTCATGATTATTGATTACATTTGCAGACATTTTGGCGTCTTAATATCAGCAAGGGTTGCACAATGAGTTTCAACATGCATGCATTCTGGAGATGTATAGAAATTCTAGTTATGTATAAATTTTGAGGAAAGAGGTCTGGAACCAGATGCTGACTTTAGGTAACAGGGAAGGCTAATTACTTCTAAATTCCTCAGATAAGGAGTTTTGCCTCTGGATGGCCTGCTTGATGGTCACCAGGTGATCTTTGTTCTTCTCAGTGATCACAGCTCACTGTAGCCTTAACTTCCCTGGCTCAAGCGATCCTCTCCCCTCAGCCTTCTGAGTAGCTGGAACCACAGGCATATGCCACCATATTTTTTGTAGAGACAGGGTCTCACCATGTTGCCCAGGCTGGTCTTGAATTCCTGGGCTCAAGCAATCTATCTGCCTTGGCCTCCCAAAATGCTAATATTATAGGTATGAGCCACTGTGCCTGGCTCATTTCTCATCTTTTAAAGTAGGCTTGACTTTCTATTATTGAGTTTTCTGAGTTCTTTACATATTCTGGATTCAAGTCCTTTATCAGATATAAGTTTTGCCAAAAAAAAAAAAAAAAAAAAGAAAAAGATCTCCCCATTTGTGGCTTCTCTTTTCATTCTTTCAACAGTGTCTTTTGAAGAGAAGTTCTTCATTTTGATGAAGTCCAAGTTATTGATTTTTTCTTTTACGAACTGTACTTTTGGTGTCATATCTAAGAAATCATGGCCTAACCCAAGCTCACAAATATTTTATCCAGAAGTTTTACAGTTTTAGGTTTTACATTTATGTCTATGATCCATTTCGAATTAATTTTTATGGGGTGTGAAGTATAAATTGAGATTCCTTTTTTTGCACCTGGATATCTAATTGTTCCATCTTCATCCCTTAAATACACTGTACTTTTTCCATTGAATTATTTTTGCCTGTTTGTCAAAAATCAATTGACCATATATGTATGTAACAGGACTGCTAGGTTTGTATGCCTGCTGCCACAGCAACAGACCAATACACTGACAGCAAGGTTTGCAGCAGAGAAAGAGTTTATTAATTCCAAAGATGCCAAACAAGGAAACAGGAGGAATTCTCAAGCCTCAAATCCATTTTCTCTAGGGTTTTCTGGGCAAAGATTTTTAAGGGGCTCATGGAGGGTAAGGGGCTAGAAAACTGAGGTCATTGATTAGTTGGAGTAAAGCAGATGAAATAATCAGGATGTGTTGACCCGGTGCAGTGGCTCAAGCCTGTAGTCCCAGCACTTTGGGAGGCTGAGGCAGGCAGATCACCTGAGGTCAGGAGTTCAAGACCAGCCTGGACTACATGGTGAAACCCTGTCTCTACTAAAAATATAAAAGTTAGCTGAGCAAGGTGGCGCGTGCCTATAGTCCCAGCTACTCAGAAGACTGAGGCAGGAGAATCACTTGAACCTGGGAGGAGGAGGTTGCAGTGAGCCGAGATTGCGTCATTGCACTCCAGCCTGGGCAACAGAGCTAGACACTGTCTCAAAATAATAATAATAATAATCAGGATGTGGAAACTGCATTCTTCCATGAATCAGCTTTCTGCTGGGCCCCTCAGACCAGCTGGTGTGGGTAGTTTTGTTGTATGCAAAACCCAACGGAGAAACTCCTTGGAAAACTTTTAATCTCACAAGGCCTTAGATTTCATCTACAGAACAGAAAAAGAACAGTCTTGTGACAAGGACTACCAATATCCTGGGGTAGTAAGCAGAGAGCAGCCACAAGGAAGTGGGTCAAAGAGCAAACTGGCTTAACGATGACTGCTAACTGTGCTGCAAGCCTGGTTGAATTTTTTCTTCTCTTAATCGATTTTGTAAAGTTTTCCTAGGGACAGTTGCATGCATGGATCTATTTCTGGGCTCTTTATTCTATTCCATTAATCTATATGTCTCTCCTTTCTCTAATATCACACTGTGTTGACTACTGACTACTGTATCTTTATGTAAAATGTAGAAATCAGGTAGGGTGGGTTCACCAACATTATTCTTCTTTTTCAAAATTGTTTTAACTATTCTAGTTCTTTTGCCTTTTTTTTTTTTTTTTTTTTTTTTGAGACAAGGTCTGGCTCTGTCACCCAGGCTGGTGTGTGGTGGCTCAATCTCAGCTCCCTGCAACCTCCTCCTCCTGGGCTCAAGCCATTCTTCCACCTCACCCTCCCAAGTAGCTATTTTTTTTTTTTTTTTTTCAGACAGAGTTTTGTTCTTGTTGCCCAGGCTGGAGTGCAATGCCTTGATCCACCACAACCTCCGCCTCCTTGGTTCAAGTGATTCTCCTGCCTCACCCTACCGTGTAGCTGGGATTACAGGCATGTGCCACCATGCCCAGCTAATTTTGTATTTTTAGTAGAGATGGGGTTTCTCCATGTTGGTCAGGCTGGTCTCAAATTCTCAACCTCAGGTGATCCACTCGTCAAAGTGCTGGCATTACAGGCATGAGTCACTGTGCCTGGCTTTTTTTTTTTTTTTTTTTTGAGGCAGAGTCTCACTCTGTCACCCAAACAGGAGTGCAGTGGTGCTCGGGTCACTGCAGCCTCTGTCTCCCAGGTTCAAGTGATTTTCATGTCTCAGTCTCCCAAGTAGCTGGGATTACGGGGTGCACCACCACTCTTCACTAATTTTTGCATTTTTAGTAGAGACAGGGTTTCACCATGTTGGCCAGGCTGGTCTCAAACTCATGAGCTCAAGAAATCCACCATCTTGGCCTCCCAAAATGCTGAGATTACAGGTGTGAGCCACCACGCCTGACCCAATATATATTTTATTTATTTATTGTATAAAACATTTAATTTCTTAGTCTTTGTGGGGAATTAGATGCATCACCACTATATTACAACTGAGCCATTAATTTTGTAGCTTCACCAACATTAACTGGTTTGCTTTCATGACACTGCTGAGGAGTCAATTCTTTCTGTAGAGATTCAAGAGAAAGGCCTTTTGAGACATGTGCAAGTTCCTTTTGTACATTTACAAAAGCTTTATTTACTCTGTTAGCTTTTTCATCATTCATAATGTTTAAGATTAGTGGTGGGCCAGGCGCGGTGGCTCATGCCTGTAATCCCAGCACTTTGCGAGGCCGAGACGGGCGAATCATGAGGTCAGGAGATCGAGACCATCCTGGCTAACACGGTGAAACCCCGTCTCTATTAAAAATACAAAAAATTAGCCGGGCGCAGTGGGGGGCACCTGCAGTCCCAGCGACACGGGAGGCTGAAGCAGGAGAATGGCGTGAACCCGGGAGGCGGAGCTTACAGTGAGTTGAGATGGCGCCACTGTACTCCAGCCTGGGCGATAGAGCGAGACTCCGTCTCAAAAAAAAAAAACAACAAAAAGATTAGTGGTGGTTGGGCATGGTGGCTCACGCCTGTAATCCTAGCACTTTGGGAGGCCAAGGCAAGTGGATCATCTGAGGTCAGGAGTTCAAGACCAGCCTGGCCAACCTGGTGAAACCCCGTCTCTACTAAAAATACAAAAATTAGCCAGGCGTGGTGGCAGGCGCCTGTAATCCCAGCTACTCAGGAGGCTGAGGCAGGAGAATCGCTTGAACCCAGGAGGCAGAAGTTGCAGTGAGCTGAGATCGTGCCATTACACTTCAGCCTGGGTGACAAGAGTAAAACTCTGTCTCAAAAAAGAAAAAAAAAAAAAAGATTAGTGGTAACTGGTTTTGCTTTGTTTTTAGCTTTAAAGTTTTTTTGGTTGGCTATGTGAAATACATTCTTGGATTTCTGCCCTCTTAATTTGTTCTTGGCCCTTGTCAGGGATTCAATACTTGCATGCAGCTTCTTAAGCTCCAGGTGACACCATCTGTTTTTTTGGGTTTTGGTATTTTGTTTTGTTTTGAGATGGAGTCTTGCTCTGTCACCCAGGCTGGAGTACAGTGGCGCTATCTTGGCTCACTACAACCTTTGCCTCCCAGGTTCATGCAATTCTTCTGTCTCGGCCTCCCAAGTAGCTGGGATTACCGCCACACGCCACCACGCCTGGCTAGTTTTTGTATTTTTAGTAGAGATGGGGTTTCACCGTGTTAGCCAGGATGGTCTCGATCTCCTGACCTCGTGATATGCCTGCCTCGGCCTCCAAAAGTGCTGGGATTACAGGCGTAAGCCACCGCACCCGCCCTGGCCCAATCTATATTTTTAAATCAGCATACAGACTCCATTTTTCTCTAAGCACCACCGGCTTACAGGGGCTCCCTGATCAGAATCCACACCAGTGTCCATGATTTATCCAGAGGTGGTTCTAGTATAGGGTGAAGGAAATCAAAATATTTTACCCCAAAATATATTTATTTGACATATTTTGAAATGGTTGCTGCAGGGCCAGCAAACAGACGAGTCCTGGCAAAGCTATTTTTTCTGGGGAAAATTGGCATCTGTAGATAATCTCTACTAATGCAGCCAGGCCTTCCTTTTCTAGAAATTTTTGATGTCTAAGAGAGATTAACTGAGTCTAACACCTTGAAAGGTCTGAAAAAAGACTTTTACCATATGTTCATTGCAGCACTATTCACAATAGCAAACACATGAAATCAACCCAAATGCCCATCAGTGGATAAAGAAAATGTGGTACGTATACACCATGGAATACTATGCAACCACAAAAAACAAACAAAAAACAAACAAAAAAATCATGTCCTTTGCAGGGACTTGGTTGGAGCTGGAAGCCATTATCCTCAGCAAACTAATGCAGGAACTGAAAACCAAACACCACATGTTCTCACTTATAAGTGGGACCTGAACAATGAGAACACATGGACACAGGGAGGGGAACAACACACACTGGGGTCTGTCAAAAGGTGGGGTTAGGGTAGGGAGAGCATTAGGAAAAATAGCTAATGCATGCTGAGCTGAATACCTGTGTGATGGGTTGATAGGTGCAGCAAACCACCATGGCACACGTTTACCTATGTAACAAACCTGCACATCCTGCACATGCATCCTGAAACTTAAAATAAAAATAAAAATTTAAATTAAAAAAAAAAGACTTTTACCATCTATCCTCTCTGAGGACTGCTACCTATGAGGCCTCATCTGTGTAACAAAGTCATCTTTGCAAGCCAGACCTCTTTCTTTCTCCCTTTCACACCGTGTCTTGCTACTAAACATGGTTTACCAACATAAACTGTTTGGGGCCATACTCTTAGCCCACATTCTTTTTGTAACCTCAAGATGGTATATAAGCTTCTATATCTTATTGTTGGGTTGAGTCTTCATTCTGAAGGCTCCCATGTAAGTACATTAAATAAATTTATATGTCTTTCCTCCTATTAATCAATTTGCCTCATGTCAGTAGTTTTTCAGTGAACTTTTAGGGGGCCAATGGCCACGGCCCCCACAAGGGTGATGGGCAAGTGCACGATTCTAGAACCAGACTGCTCAGTCTCAAATCCTAGCTTTAATTCTTACTAAAACTTGGGAAAGTTACCTAACATCCTTGTGCCTCAATTTCCTGTTCTGTAAAATGGAGAAAATGTAATAACTATTTCATAGCATCTTTGTGAAGACTGCATTAACACATGAAAAATAGAACAGAATCTGGCACCTAGTAAGCCCTTGATAAGTGTCAGCTATTATTTGCCTTATCTTTACCTATCTCAGTTTTTCTCTTTCTCTTCATACCCCTGATAAATCTGCAACTGTTGAATGGCTAATTTTTCTTTTGAAGACACTTCTTAGGCTTTTAAGCCATTTGGTAGTCAGCTTAGCACATTGCCATGGCCCTCCTGGACAATCAACATACAGATGGTCTCCAACTTGTGATGGTTCAACTTATAATTTTTAGGCTTTACAATAATATGAATTTGATATACATTCAGTAGAAACTGCACTTTTCCCAGGCTAGCCGTATGTGGTATGATACTCTCTCAAGATCCTGGGTAGCAGCGATCACGAGGGTAAACAACTGGTACCCTACAGTGTACTGTGTTGCCAGTGTTTGGGGATATTGTGTTTTATGCTTTCATATCTCATTATGTCTGCAAAATGCCCATGTGTCTCCTGCCCCTGGTGAGAAGAAGAGGAAGGCAATTACCCTTGAGATGGAACTCAAGATCTTAATTCCTCAGCATGAAGGTGGTAAGGTAGTAATGGTCATCTCAGGTAAGTTAGGACTTTCAAATTCCGTAATTTCCACCTTCTTAAAGGAAAGAAGCGAATAAGATGTAGTGAAATAATCAGCATTGGTTAAATCCACTGTCATCATGAAGAAAAGAGGTGAGCTGACTGATGATATGGAAAAATTACTTGTCATGTGGATGGAAGACCAGAAACAGAAGCACACGCCACTGAGCCTTCCGGTGATCCAGGCTAAGGCAAGAAGACTTTTCAATACTTTAAAAGAGTGTGCTGATGATCCTTTGGATATGTAAAAGTTTATAGCAAGTCGGCCAGGTGTGGTGGCTCAAGCCTGTAATCCCAGCACTTTGGAAGACCGAGACGGGTGGATCACGAGGTCAGGAAATCGAGACCATCCTGGCTAACACGGTGAAACCCCGTCTCTACTAAAAAAAAAAAAAAACAAAAAACTAGCTGGGCGAGGTGGCGGGTGCCTGTAGTCCCAGCTACTCGGGAGGCTGAGGCAGGAGAATGGCGTGAACCCGGGAGGCGGAGCTTGCAGTGAGCTGAGATCCGGCCACTGCACTCCAGCCTGGGCGACAGAGCGAGACTCCGTCTCAAAAAAAAAAAAAAGGTTTATAGCAAGTCATGGGTAGTTCCAACACTTCAAAAGTTGTGATCATTTTCATAATGTGGAGGTCAGCAGTGAGGCCACAAGTGCAGATACTAAATGTGCCAAAGCTTTTAAAGAAGAGCTGTGTAAGATAATTGTGAATAAGAAATACTGTGACAGCAAATATTTAATGTCAATGAAATGAGCTTATTCTGGAAGCGTATCCTGGGGCATCCATACATTCATCAAGAGTACAGGAAGATGCCAGGATTCAAGGCATTCAAAGACCTTATAATGCTGTTTTTGGGTGGAAATGTTGCATGGTTCAAATTCTCCACTTGGAGAACCCTAGAGCATTCAAGAATGTGAATAAGCATATACTTCCTTTTTATTATTGCCATAACAGGAAAGCTTGGATTACAAGTCTTGAAAACAAGTCAGCATTGTTTTCAGACTAGTTTTTGAACTGTGTTATGCTATAGACAAGAGGATATTGTGGGCAAAACAGCATCTGATTCAAGATTGTTCTGATCTTAGACAATGTTCCAGGGCACCCACAGCATATCATCGACGCCCATCCTGACATAAAGGTTGTGTATTGTTGCTGAACACAATCACACTCATTCAGCCAAAGAATCAAGGTGCAATAGCTGCATTCAAAGCCTACCATTTACTCCAAACATTCGCATAGGCTGTTGAAGCAACGGAATCTGGCCAGACTCTCCAAGAGTTTTGGAAAGGTTTTAACATTCTAAATACTATCTGGAACATTGCTTCAGCTTGGGAAGAAGTCACACAGCAATGCATGAACGGCATTTGGAAGAAAGTTTAAAAGACATATGTTGAACATATTCAAAGGCTTTAACAAAAATTCCGCTGTTGATGAAATAGTAAGTAACAAGATATTAGTGCTTGGGAAACAGCTAGAATTAGACATCAATAAAGAGGATATTCATGAGCTTGTTGGCATTGAGGCTGAAGAGCTTTCTAATGAGGGAACTGATCAAACTGGAGGAAGAAATAAGTGAAGAAGCTGAGGCGGAAGAAGAAGAAGTAATACCTGAGGCACCAAGAACATTCACAGCAAAGAAACTGGAGGAGGTGTTTGCTACTCTCAGCAGTGGGGTATAAATCTCAGAAGAAATGGATATCAGCTACTGAATATGTGTAAGAACTGACAAGGAGTTACAATATGCTCTGGCTTGCTATACAGAAATACATAATGAAAAGAAGAAACAAACTTCACAGTCAAAACTTACTATCTTTTAGTAAGAACCAACTGAACCAACAATAAGTGTCCTTCTACCAGCTATTCTCAACCCTCATCAGAAGAGAGAGAAATTTATCACCTTGTCACCGTAGCATCCCTATCATCCAACAATTAATTTTAGTTCAATGCTTCAAACATTCTTCACACCCAATGTGCTTTCAGCTATGCACAGTAATGATGAGGACCCATACAAGCATTCTGTCTTTCACTTTCAGTACAGTATTCATAAATTACATGAGCTAAGACGTGCAGTCGCTCATGCCTGTAATCTCAGCACTTTGGGAGGCTGTGGTGGGCAGATAACTTGAGGCCAGGAGTTTGAGACCAGCCTGGCCAACATGGTGAAAACCTGTCTCTACTAACAATACAAAAATAAGCTGAGCATAATGGTGCATTCCTGTAATCCCAGCTACTTGGGAGGCTGAGGCAGGAGAATCGTTTGAACCTAGGAGGCAGAGGCTGCAGTGAGTCGAGATTGTGCCACTGCACTCCAGCCTGGGCAACACAGTGAGACTTCGTCCTAACAAAAAAATAAAAAATCACAGGAGATATTCAACACTTTATTATAAAATAGGCTTTGCATTGCATGATATTGCCTAAGCTATAGGCTAATATCTGAGCACAGTTAAGGCAAGCAGGCTAAGCTATAATGTTTGATAGTTTAGGTGAATTAAATGCATTTTTTGCTTGTGATGGATTTATCAGGACATAACTTCATTGTAAGTCAAGGAGCATCTGTATAGATTTTTTTCCACCTTAGTTATTCATTCTCAATAATTACATATTACAGAAAATCTGCTTTGTGAGTTATACAATTTGGCTGGTGACTGGCTGAGTTCTGATTACCATGTCCCACACCACCACACTAAAGGCCAAGGTACATGTATGACCCCAGAATTGTCTGACAAGCAAGGCCTATGCTTCTCCTATTGGACTCATTCCATTCTTCCTCCATTAGCTTGGGATATCCCCAGTGGAGGGGACTTGATCTGTCTGGCTCCATCAGGGAATCCTCAATATTGGAAACTGCCGGGCGCGGTGGCTCAAGCCTGTAATCCCAGCACTTTGGGAGGCCGAGACAGGCGGATCACGAGGTCAGGAGATCGAGACCATCCTGGCTAACACAGTGAAACCCCGTCTCTACTAAAAAATACAAAAAAATAGCCAGGCGAGGTGGTGGGCGCCTGTAGTCCCAGCTACTCGGGAGGCTGAGGCAGGAGAATGGCGCAAACCCGGGAGGTAGAGCTTGCAGTGAGCTGAGATCGGGCCACCGCACTCTAGCCTGGGCGACAGAGCAAGACTCCGTCTCAAAAAAAAAAACAAAACCAAAAATATTGGAAACTGCTCCTTTCATAGGACCAGGAGTTGTCCAAGAGTAAGGTCTCAGTGCTTCGAATCCACCAGAGATTCCCCAGAGAGGCATTTCTACCTGTCCCACTGGAATGGGATCATTGAAGGGTGGGGGCTATGTCTACTCCGAGGCTGAATACGTTTTTTCTAAATACTTTAATGATTTTTACCACTGTCAACATAAAACAGTCAAGAGGCTCAGACTCTAATCTAAAGAGAGTTTATTCAAGCACAAAGTATAAGGACTGCTGCCTGGGAAGCACAGATTCCAAAGAATGAAAGAAAGTTAGTGTTCTGAAGTATAGAAGTTTGGAATTGTTTACATAGATAAAGTTTAGGGAAACTTAACGGAATTTCAACATCTTTCTGTTTTTGTTTTGTTTTGTTTAGAAACACCCTGTGTTCCAGGCTGGAGTGCAGTGGTGCAGTCATAGCTCACAACGGCCTTGAACTCCTGGGCTCAAGCCATCCTCCCACGTCAGACTCGCAAGTAGCTGGGATTACAGGCATGCGCCATCATGCTTGCCTTCAACATCTTTCTATATAAGGCTGAATGCATAGCTACAATGATTCTATTAGCTGGGGAGGACTTTTTCTTTTGGGAAAGGTATAGTTAACATCCCACAATGAAGACATAAACATGGGGTATTTTGTACCATCTGGTCTCAGTTATGTAGAGAACAATGAAAGAGGCAGTTACTCTACAACATTTTGTGATTTGTGATTGGAAATGGGGAGGTCTGGTCTCTGATCTCTCCTAGTCATTTACAGAATAAGAACAATGAGGAAGAGAGTTCATCTATAATCTAAGAAACGGAATGGCAATCATGCTATGTGACTCAGTCTCCAGGGCTTAACTTCTCCCTCGGCAAAATAAATTTAGATGATCCTGAAACTTTATTTTCTTTTACACCATCATAGTTCTAAAATGGATTGCTTTTCCCTGATTTCTTTTTTTTTTTTTTTTTGAGACGGAGTCTTGCTCTGTTGCCCAGGCTGGAGTACAGTGGCCGGATCTCAGCTCACTGCAAGTTCCGCCTCCCGGGTTTACGCCATTCTCCTGCCTCAGCCTCCCGAGTAGCTGGGACTACAGGCACCCGCCACCTCGCCCGGCTAATTTTGTATATTTTTTAGTAGAGACGGGGTTTCACTGTGTTAGCCAGAATGGTCTCCATCTCCTGACCTCGTGATCCGCCCGTCTCGGCCTCCCAAAGTGCTGAGATTACAGACTTGAGCCACCGCGCCCAGCCTTTCCCTGCCTTCTTGAAAAGAATTCACTGACTATCATTTAATCTTTCCTTGACAATTGAAAGCTATAGTCATATACACCAATGGCTGTAGAGTGATGTCATGATTGGGGCCATGTAAGGCATGCAGGTTGTTTATGCTGAAGGAAACCAAAAATATGCCACCCCAAAATATACTTCTTTGGCATATTTTGAGATGGCTATTCTGAGGGGCCGCAAACACGAGAATAGTCCTGAAAAACTGTCTTTTGTGGGGGAGATTTGCATCTGTAGAGGAAATCAACATTAGTGGAGTGAAGTAAACAGCAGATGCAAACAGGCTTTCTCTGAAGCCCCCTTATCCGAATATAGGAAAGGCTGACTCACAGGAAAAGGAGAGCAAAGGTCTGGCAGACACCTTACCCCAGGCTGCCACCTACTCTTTCTGAGAGCTGCTACCTTTTAGGGTTTTAATTACATAAAAAGACAGCCTTTCCCTGCCCTGCTTTCCTCCCTTCACTGTTCCATAACC
>NW_012102354.1:513292-514433 GCF_000951045.1 Mandrillus leucophaeus
CTGTCTCTTGTGGAGAAAATCTACATTCTGTAGAGAACCCCCTCTCCTTTCCAGGTGTTTTCCTGATCCAGGAAATAATTAACTAAGAGTCTGGCACATCTTAAGGCCTTATAAAAGACATTTACTACCTATTCTACGAATAAGAACTTTGGTCTCCACAACCCGTTATGCCAGGTTGCACTGTGTTAGGGCATTCTTGCATTGCTATAAAGAAACACCTGGCCAGGCTCAGTGACTCATGCCTGTAATCCCAGCACTTTGGGAGGCCAAAGCAGATGGATTACTTGAGGTCAGGAGTTCAAGACCAGCCTGGCCAACATGGTGAGACTCCGTCTCTATTAAAAATACAAAAGTTACCCGGGCATGGTGGCAGATGCCTGTAATCCCAGCTACTTGGGAGGCTGAGGCATGAGAATCACTTGAACCCAGGAGGTGGAGGTTGCAGTGAGCCGAGATTGTGCCACTGCACTCCAGCCTGGGTGACAGGGCGAGACTCTGTCTCAAAATCAATCAATAAATAAAATAAATAAATAAATACCTGAGACTGGGTAATTTTTATATATCTATAGAAGAGGTTTAATTTGCTCATGGTTCTGCAGGCTCTGCAAGCATGGCACCAACATCTGCTCAGCTTCTAGGGAGGCCTTGGGGAGCTTTTACTCATGACAGAGTGCAAAGAAGGAGCAGGTATGTCACAGGGCAAGACAGGGAGCAAGAGCCGGCGGGGGCAGTGATGGCATACACTTTTAAACAACCAGATTTCATGAGAAGTCACTCACTATCGTGAAGACAGCACCAAGTCGTGAGGGATCCACCCTCAAGACCCAAACACCTCCCACCAGGCCCCACTTCCAACTTTGGTGATTATATCTCAACTTGAGATTTTGGGGGACAAAAGTCAAAACTATGTCAACCCCTTATCTTAACCCAGATACTCCTTTCTATTGATTGCAGGTCTTTAAATAATAACCCTTTCAACCAACTGCCAATCAGAAAATCTTTGAATTTATCTATGACTTGTGAGCCACAGGTTCATGTTCTCCCACCTTTCTGAATCAAACCAATGTATAACTTACATGTATTGATTGATGTCTTATGTCTCCCTGAAGCATATAAAACCAAGTTATAACCCAACCACCAT
>NW_012102354.1:515063-520372 GCF_000951045.1 Mandrillus leucophaeus
GAGAGGGGGTTTCACCAGGTTGGCCAGGCTGGTCTCGAACTCCTGACCTCAGGCGATCCACCTGCCTTGGCCTCCCAAAGTGCTGGGATTACAGGCGTGAGCACCACACCTGGCCCTCTTTGGTATATTTCAAGATGGCTATTCAGAAGGGTGGAAATACACACAGAGCTTAAAAGCCATCTCCTTATGAGAAAAATTTGCCTCTGTAGCAAGAATCTGCACTGAGGCCGCCAGGCTTTTCTGAAGCCCTCCCCTATCTGGATCTGGGCAAGATTAGAAAGTCTGACACCTTAAAAGTCTGAAAGAAACATTTACCATCTATTCTTTCTGAGGGCTGCTACCTGTAAGGTTTCATCTGCATAACGTGTTCTCCCCATCCCGGAACATGTTTTGCCACAATCCAAGGCAGCATTCCTTCTGTAACCTCAAGATGGTATACAAGTTTCTGGACCCCATCAAAGGGCGGGAGTAATCACTCTGTGGCTCTCCTTGTGCTCATTAATAAATCTGTATGTCATTTCTTCTGAGAAAAGAAAAACAGCTGAGAGAAGTCTGAGTGTGTGAGGTATGCAGGCCCAGAGATATATGAGTATGGGACTTCAGCCACACCTCACCACATGCATCCATGTCTGGGGGCAATTGCTTAAAGTCATTTTGTTCCTGATTAGCTGCCTCACCCATTATCTTCCTGTTCCTGGACAAAGAACAATGGATAGCCAATCAATAGCTTAAGTTATTTAAATGTAAATTCTTGGTAAAGAATTTAGGAACTGTCTCTTCTTTTCCTTTAAAAATCAACTTGTATTTGTTGCTAATCAGTGTATATAGAGGGCAACTTGAATCTATGGTCCCAGGTTGCAGTCCTCAAGCTTGGCCCCAAAAAACTCTCTACTTACATTACGTTGGCCTCAGCTTCCTTCCTTTTAGGTTGACAAATCTGGTGAAATTGGCAGGATTCAAAGTGACTGCCCCCAACCATCCTGTGTTTCTCTCTGAAAGTGACACTTGGTACCAGCATGAACATTCCCTCCAGTGTCCCATCTGGTGTTTTGGGTGAGTTATCCTGAATTAGAACCTCCCACTCTTTGATTGAAGGTCCAAATGTTGTTCGAACTATTTTTCAAACCCTCTCTGTCCTGGGGAGAGCTTTGGTGTTTGCCTTTGAACAGGACATTTGAGTAAAGAGCTCTGAAGGGAACTACCTTTTTTCTCCCTCTGCCTTGGGATCAGGGGTTCTGGTCAAGGTTTTTCTACCCCTGTGACACAGAAGAAGTTTTGTTCAAAAGATTGACAGGTACTGGTGGTTTCATTTTGTTGGGGCTCAGAAACCAATACCCCAAAAGATGGCATTTTGACAGATTGAAATTAAGAAGCCTCAAGGTCTCTCTGACCTCTCCCTCCCACCACTCTCTCCCCTGTAGAGGCTGGAGTTCCTTTATCTGCCTAAGATCCAGACCCACCAAGGAGAACGATTGTTTTTTCCTTCCCCTCCCTGTTATCTCATTCTCTATTGCAGAAAATAAGACCAAGTCATAACCATACCTGAACAGACCCATTTTAATGACAGTTTCCAAGGATCATTTAAATTCCAAAGCGAACTATTTACAAGTTCATCTCTGTTCCCAGATCCATTCATTTTCCCTGGTAATCCCCTCAACAGAATTATTCTTCTCCCCACCTCCATAACCTGTTTTGCCAGGATGAAGTCCCCATTCTTTCTGTAACCTGAAGATGGCATATAACCTTCCATTCATGGAGACTTCTTAGCATGAGAAAAAAAAAAAAAAAAAAAAAGATGGTATCTGAGCTTCTGTACTCATCAGGAGGTTGGGTCTTCGTGCTGAAGGCTCCTGTGTATACACATCAAACAAATCTGTATGGCTTTTCTCCTATTAATCAATCTGCCTTATGTCAGTGATTTTTCAGCGAACCTTTAGGGGACTGAGGGCTTTGGCCCCCATAGTTTCATATAGCATGCTTTTAAGATTGCAGATCAGCCAGGCACGGTGCCTCTCATCTGAAATTCCAGCACTTTGGGAGGCCAAGGTGGGAGGATTGCTTCATCCCAGGAGTTTGGGGCTGCAGTGAGCTGTGATCACACCACTACACTCCAACCTGGACAACAGAGCACGACCCTGTCTCAAAAAAAAAAAAAAAAAAAAAATGGTGGCTGCTGTTTTCCATCACTTGAAAATGTGGACTTGGCCTTTCATTTGTGACCAATTCCTGTTCCTAACTGAAAAGGTTACCCCTTTTTGCTCTTCTGGACACATATGACAGTCTGGTCTCCCTTGCCTTCATCACTCTGCTGCCACATGGTACTTAGAGACAGTATGAGACACGTCACACTTTGACCTTAAACACATTCCCCCATGGGCCACTTTCGAAAAGTTCTTAAATTATGGGAAATCAGCTTCAAAATCTAAGCACTCTTTTTAGAAATACCAGCTGGATTTATGTATAACCCTTCTAGGAAAAGTGGATTCACTTAACCTGGGACACTCACAAGCAGCAGAAGCCAAAGTAGGGATCTTCTGAAATGTCTAAAATAATTCAGCTGGGCGCCATGGCTCACACTTGTAATATCAGCATTTTGGGAGGCCAAGGTGAGAGGATTGCTTGAGCCCAGGAGTTTGAGACCATCCTGGGCAACATAGTGAGACCTTCTCTCTACAAAAAATCAAAAAATAAGTGGGAGAATCACTTGAGTCCCACAGGTTGAGGCTGCAATAAGCCGTGATCACACCACTGCACTCCCGCCTGGGTTGACAGAGTGAGACCTTTCCTCAAAAAATAATAATAATAACAATAATTCATTTGCATTCACAACTATAAAAAAAGTTGGTTTTAAAACCAGACAAACTGAATGGGAGACCTAATTTATGTTTTTCCTAGCTGAAATCTAGTAATAAGAGATTCAAAAAGATTCTTTTTTAGAGTTCTATGGAAAGAAGTCATCTTCACTAAAAGCTGATGTTTAGTACTGGGAGCAGTGGCTTACTGCTCCAATCCCAACACTTGGGGAAGAATTGATAGTGGCAGGAGACAGGCAAATGTCCAGGCAGATGCAGGTGGGGTCCCCAGTGAGACCTCACCTTCAATCCAAAGAGTTTAAAGCCTGAAAGCCAAGCTACAAGTCAAGTCTACAGACTGTATTGGGAACCTCTGTTCCCATTTGGTGCACTTTCCTCTGTTTGATCCTCACCCTTCACTTATTTTACATATCCTACACTTCCCTAATTGTTTTTTTTTTACACTGTCATCCCCACCTTTGAGCGGTGTCTTTCTTTTACCCTTTTGCATACTCACTAGTCACCACACACTCCCCAGTTCTGATCCCATAAAAGCCCCAGACCCAGTCACACTGGGAGAGAAACCACCTGAAATCAGGTGGGAGACCACCCTCATGTCCCCTCTCCACTGAGAGCTGTTCCAACACTCAATAAAATTCTTCTTCTCCTTCCTCACCCTTCAATTTTCAGAATAACCTCATTCTTCTTGGATGAAGGACAAGAACCTGGGACCTGCCAAACAGTAGGGGATGAAAGAACTGTAAGCTGTAGCCCTCCCATCCTTTGCCAGTGCCAGGTAGCTGCCCCATATGATGGGAAGCAGCTTGCAGGGCCAAGCCAGCTGGGAGCCATGGGCTGGAGTGGGCTGGTGGGAAGAAATAAGCAGAGGCCCTGCCAGCCACAGAAGTTTCCAGAAGTGGGGCCAAGAAAAATCCTGCATCAGAATGAGGCAAGAGGATTACTTGAGGCCAGGAGTTCAAGACCAGCCTAGGCAACATAGCAAACCCCGTCTCTACAAAAAATATCAAAGGCTATTGTAGGAGGATCATTGAGCCTAGGAGTTCAAGGTTTCGGTGAGCTGGATTATGCCACTGCTTTCAGCCTGGATGACAGAGCAAGACCTTGTCTCAAAAAACAAAAAACAAAAAACAAAAAAGCTGATATTTAGGCTATAATTTTTTTGAGAAAAAATATTTCTTCTTTTTCCTTTTTTGGATTCTGTTTCTGGGATTTTTCTCAGTCAGCTAAAGCCCCTTTTTAAATGTGTTTGATCCCTCTGTTTGCTTCCTATCTTGTTGGCATGATTTTTGCTGAGAAAAACGTAAAACTTCATTGGCCTTTTGAAAGCGGATACTCTTCCCAAATTGGCTCCTCTAACACTTGTTCTTCTATTTTCTTCCACGTCTGCTTCTCCTTCCTTTTGTCATTTTCAATACCAAATGAAGCTTAGAAGAGACTTCTAATGACCTTGAGACCCCTAGAAGAACACAGAACACGGCACCACTCACCTGATTTTTGGAGTTTCTGTTTTCCTTACAGAGTCTGAAGTGTTGTGGGCAATTTCTTTCAGGTCTAAAGCTCTGTTCTCTTTTGCATTGTATCACCTAATCTCTTTGGTTTTAGTGGGTTCCATGAATTGCTTTGTGCTGTGAGTGGGAACCTGACGTTTGTGTGTGCACTGGCTGACAAGTCACCGGTGAAGGCTGCAGTTTTGGAAATGGCTGACAGGGGTTACAAGGAATGGTTGCTACTGCAGGCAGGGCACACTTTTCTTTGTGCATTTAGATGAGAAAGGCATCATTTGAACACTTCAAGGGTGTAAGAGTGCTTATCATTGAGGGATAAGACTCCCATGGGGGATGGGCTAGAGTGGGCTTATTGGGTCACTCACCACATGGTTGGTCTCATGGCATTTCCCACTTTTGGGGACCCAGGATTCAGTTAAAATGGGACCCTTGATTTTTAAAGAATTAGGTGCCCTGCCTTCCAGTTGTGCCTGCTTTTCACGTTTAAATATTTGGCCCTGAAGACTACAAATGCTTCCTTTGCCCTATTCACTAAAAGGTTTCACCCTAAAGTCAGTAATCTAATTAAGAAGAAACAAGCTAAATTGAAAAGACCACCTATCTAACTAGATTGGTGTTTAAAATAAGACTCCTGGCATTTAGCTGGCTATTTTGTAACACTTTGTAAAATAAATACATTTATAAAGGAAAGCTCCATTTTTAAGAGCATCTCCCTACACTCAAGTCACAAGAAAACTTTTATAATGGGAAAGACATTGCTTAAAGTTTACATAACAGGCTGGGCATGGTGGCTCACACCTTTAATTCCAGCACTTTGGGAGGCCGAAGTGGCCAGATCACTAGAGGTCAGGAGTTCAAGACCAACCTGGCCAACATGGTGAAACCTCATCTCTACTAAAAATTATCCAGGCGTGGTAGCCTGTAATTCCAGCTACTCCGGAGGCTGAGGCAGGAAAATCACGTGAACCCAGGAGGTGGAGGTTGCAGTGAG
>NW_012102354.1:521157-539354 GCF_000951045.1 Mandrillus leucophaeus
CCAGGCTGGTCTTGAACTCCTGACCTCAGGTGATCCACCCACCTCAGCCTCCCAAAGTGCTGGGATTACAGGCGTGAGCCACCATGCCCAGCCAAGTCTCAGGTATTTCTTTATAGCACATAATGGACTAATTGGTACCGAGGAGTAGGGCATTGCTATAAAGACACCTGAAAATGCAGAAGCAGCTTTGGAACTGGGTAACAAACAGAGGTTGGAACAGTTTTGAGGGCTCAGAAGAAGACAGGAAGATGAGGGAAAGTTTGGAGCTTCCTAGAGGTTTGTTAAATTGTTGTGACCAAAATGCTTACAGTGATATGGACAATGAAGTCCAGGCTTAGGACTCAGATGGAAATGAGGAACTTTTTGGCAACTGGAGCAAAGGTCACTTCTGTTATGCCTTAGCAAAGAACTTGGCGGCATTGTGCCCTTGCCCTAGGGATCTATGGAACTTTGAACTTGAGAATGATGACATAGGGTATCTGGTGAAAGAAATTTACAAGCAGCAAAGTGTTCAAGAAGTAGCCTGGCTGCTTCTAACCACCTATTCTCATATGTATGAGTAAAGAAATGATGTAAACCTGAAACTTGTATTTAAAAGGGAAGCAGGATGGGCATAGTGGCTCATGCCTGTAATCCTAGAATTTTGGAAGGCCAAGGCAGGCAGATCACATGAGCCCAGGAGTTCAAGACCAGCGTGGCCAACATGGACAAACCCTGTCTCTATGAAATAAATAAATAAATAGCCAGGTGTGGTGGCACATGCCTATAGTGTCTGCCACTCAGAAGGCTGAGCCCAGGAGGTCAAGGCTGTGAAGGCAATGATTGTGCCACTGCACTCTAGCCTGGGTGACAGAGACCCTGTCTCAAAAATAAATAAATAAAAACTAAAAGGGAAGCAAAGCATAAAAGCTTGAAAAATTTGGAGCCTGGCCATGTGGTCGAAAAGAAAAGCCAACTGGCCGGGTGTGGTGGCTCATGCCTGTAATCCCAGCACCTTGGGAGGCCAAGGCAGGCAGAGCATGAGGTCAAGAGTTCAAGACCAGCCTGGCCAACATGATGAAACCCCATCTCTACTAAAAATACAAAAATTAGTTGCATGGTGGCAGGCACCTGTAATCCTAGCTACTCAGAAGGCTGAGGCAGGAGAATCATTTGAACCTGGGAGGTGGAGGTTGCAGTGAGCCGAGGTCATGCTATTGCACTCCAGCCTGGGTGACAGGAAGAGACTCCAACTCAAAAAAAAAAAAAAAAAAAGCCCACCTTCAGGGGAGCAATTAAAGCCAGCTGCATAAATTTTGCATAACTAAAAAGAAGGCAAATGCTAATAGTGGAGACAATGGGGAAAGGGCCTTGAAGGCATTTCAGAGACATTCACCACAGCCCCTTTCATCACAGGTCTGGAGATATAGGAGGGAAAAATGATTTCCTGGGCCAGGCCCAGGGCCCCATCAGCCTGCACAGCCTCAGGACACAGCTCCCTGCATCCCAACCACTCCAGTTCCAGCCTTGGCTCAAAGGGCCCAGGTATAGCCTGGGTTACCACTTTAGAGGGTGCAAGCCAGAAGCCTTGGTGGCTTCCATAGTGTGTTAAGCCTCCAGGTGTGCAGAGTGCAAGAGTTGAGGCTTGGGAGCCTCTGCCTAGATTTCAGAGGATGTATGGAAAAGACTGGATGTCCAGTCAGAAGCCTGCTACAGGGGTGGAGCCCTCATGGAGAACCTCTTCTGGGGCAGTGCAGTGGGGAAATGTGGGGGTTAGAGCCCCCTCACAGAGCCCCATTGGGCACTTCCCTATGGAGCTATGAGAAGAGGACCACTATCCTCCAGACCCCAGAATGGTAGATCTACTGACAGCTTGCACCCTGCACTTGAAAAAGCTGCAGGCACTCAACACCAGCCCCTGAGAGCAGCCCTGGAAAGCCACAGGGGCAGGGCTGCCCAAGGCTTTGGAATACCACTCCTTGTAACAGTGTGCCCTGAATGTGTGACATGGAGTCAACAGAGATTATTTTGGAGTTTTAAGATGTAATGACCACCCTGCTGGATTTCAAACTTGCATAAGGCCTGTAGCCCCTTTCTTTTGACCAATTTCTCCCTTTTGGAATGGGAGCATGTATCCAATGCCTGTACCCTTATGGTATCTTGGAAGTAACTAACTTGTTTTTTATTTTATAGGCTCATAGGCAGAAGGGACTTGTCTTGTCTCAGATGAGATTTTAGACTTTGGTCTTTTGACCTAATTCTGGAATAAGTTAAGACTTTGGGGGACTGTTGGGAAGTCATGACTGTATTTTGCAATTTGAGGAGGATATGAGATTTGGAAGGGCCAGGGGTGGAATAATATGGCTTGGATTGGTGTCCCCACCAAATCTCATGTCAAATTTTAATCCCCAGTGTTGGAGGTGAGACCTGGTGACAGTGATTGGATCATGGGGGCAGAGTTCTCACTAATGGGTTAGCACCATCCCCTCAGTGCTATTCTCATGATAGTGAGTGGGTGAGTTATAGTGAGATCTGGTTGTTTAAAAGTGTTTAGCACCTCACCCTTCTCTCCCTCCTGCTCTAGCCATGTAAGATGTGCTTGCTTCCCCTTCACCTTCTGCCACGATTGTGAGTTTCCTGAGGCCTCCCTAGAAGCAAAAGCTGCTATGCTTCCTATATAGCCTGCAGAATCATTAACCAATTAAGTCTCTTTTCTTTGTAAATTGCCTAGTCTTGGGTATTTCTTTATAGCAGTGTAAGAAGGGTCTAATACATATGTGTTCCAAAATTGTGTGACATTCCTAAATTCTGAAATGTCTTAGTATACGTTCTCAGTAATAATTATGATTATTATGTTTAATTGTTGTATGCCACAGAAATAACCAAATTACCTTGTTGATTGCATCTTTAACCGTGGCTATTCTAAGCTATTTGTAATCCACAGATAATTATTTTTACTTTGGTTCTTCTCAAAAAACTATTTATAACTGGCTACAGTCCAAAATTTGCTTTTTCTTCATGGAAAAGGACCCTGACGTGCTCCTGAATATAAGTGTCCTTTTTTTTTTTTGCTCACTCTGTCACCTAGGCTGGAGGGCAGTGGTGTGATCTCAGTTTACTGCAGCCTCTGCCTCCTGGGTTCAAGTGATTCTGCTGCCTCAGTCTCCCGAGTAGCTGGGATTACAGGTGCACACTACCACTCCCAGCTAATTTTTTTTGTAGAGATGAAGTTTCACAATGTTGGCCAGGCTGGTGTTGAACTCCTGACCTCAAGTGATCCACCCGCCCCTGCCTCCCAAAGTGCTGGGATTACAGGCGTGAGCCAACATGCCCAGACATAAATACAAGTTTCTGATAACTTTGGAGATCATATCATTGGATTAAGTAAAAACTTTCAGAATTCTAATAAACTGAAGCATCATTCATGAATATTGCCAACCCAACATTAAGCAGAACAAGAATCAGTTATATGAAACTGATCTGATAAAGGGCTATAAATGGCTTTTATGACTTTTTATTTGAAACACTGCTGATTCCTTTTATATTTTTTTCTGCAGAATCAATAAAACTTTTGTCTTTTGAGTAATTTATAGCTTATAGACAAGGAGTAAAAGATATATTTGTTAGCAAAATGGAAATATTTACCTGTCTCTACCTGATTTCTCCAAAGTTTAAAAATTATTCATGAGTATTCTTATTTTATGGCAATCTAGTTATTAGCATAAGTTTAATAAGAACCTATTATTGTAAAAAAAAAAAAAAGAATCTATTCTTCTTGTAACAGCACAGTTGGAGACACTGCTTATTTTATCAAGGGTTTGACTGAAATGTCACATTTTCAGATATGACTAGACAGCTTTAAGGAACTAGGGTTGACATTAGGAAGTCAAATAAACATCCTTGAAAAAATTGACCCCACACTTTAAATTTACAGTTCACATGGTTGCCTTGAAGTAAATAAAGAATGTCACTTTCTTTTTCTGAGTATTATTTTTTTGAAACAGGATCTCATTCTATCACCCAGGCTGGAGTGCAGTGGCACTCCACCATATCTCCTGCAGCTTTGAACTCCTAGGCTCAAGTGATCCTCCCATCTTAACCTCCCAAATACCTGGGACTACAAGCATGCACCACCATGCCCAATTAATTTTTTTAAAACAATTTTTGTAGAGAAGAGGTCTCACTATGTTGCTCAGGCTGGTTTTGAACTCCTGGGCTCAAGCAATCCTCCCACATTGGCCTCCCAAAGTCTTAGGATTACAGGCATGAGCCACTACACCTGGCCAAGAATGTCACGGCTCAGGAAACTCAGGATATTATGGACACCTGGAGAAAAGAGGAAATCACCCAATTTGTACATATATTACAGGTTCAGTCTAATGGTGAATCCTTGGCTTGGCTTCAAGTCTTGAAGCTTTTTTTTTTTTTTTTTTGAGAAGGAGTTTTGCTCTGTTGCCCAGGCTGGAGTGCGGTGGCCGGATCTCAGCTCACTGCAAGCTCTGCCTCCCGGGTTCACGCCATTCTCCTGGCTCAGCCTCTGGAATAGCTGGGACCACAGGCACCCGCCACCTCGCCCGGCTAGTTTTTTGTATTTTTTTTTTTAGTAGAGACGGGATTTCACCGGGTTAACCAGGATGGTCTCGATCTCCTGACTTCATGATCCGCCCGTCTTGGCCTCCCAAAGTGCTGGGATTACAGGCTTGAGCCACCGCACCCGGCCGTCTTGAAGCTTTTAAAAGTCTAATTTGAAATTCCTTATGAAAGTTCCAGCAGGCTGCGTGCAATGGCTCATGCTTGTAATTGCAGCATTTTGGGAGGTCGAACCATGAGGAATGCTTGAGCTCAGAAGTTCAAGACCAGCCTGGGAAACATGGTAAAACCTTGTCTCTACAAAAAGTACAAAAATTAGCTTGGCATGTTGGTGCATGCCTATAGTCTCTGCTACTCAGAAGGTTGAGGTGATAGGATTGCTTGAGCTCAGGAGGTTGAGACTACAGTGAGCTGAGATCGTGCCCCTGCACTCCAGCCTTGGCAACAGAGTGAGACCCTATCGTAAGGTAAAAGGTAAGGTAAGGTAAGGTAGTTCCAGCAAAGCCAACTTAAAAGAGCCTATATGGTCGTTACTATTCTTGTTGCACCTTATCAGGCAACATATAATACTAAAACTTATTTTGCAAGATAATTGGTCCTTCTAAGGACTATCTTTGGGAGAATGTGGAACAAGAGGGGAAAAGTATGTTTCGGAGGAAAACCATAGCATACCTGTTATTAGATTCCAGGCCTAACTATTGTTTTGAGTTCTAATAATTTTTCTAAAATTTGAACTTAATCTCCAATAGAATAGACTTGACTATGTATCTTTCATTGTTTTCCTTGTTCTAAGAAAACCAAAAGCATGAAATTTCAAACACTAGAGATGATTTAACAAGCAATGCCAGTTATGTAAATCAGTGACTCAGGCGAGGACTATCCGGGAATGAGCCTTCCCAGCATGGAGGGACAAAGGACGCCTCTCACTCTACCCTAAGCAGAGACTGATCATTTCTTCTGTGGGAAGATTTTTGAGTCAGAGAGGGCAAGTGAGAAGGAAATTTACCTCAGAGAAATCTGAGTTCTGTGAGGTATGCAGGCCCAGAGAGACACGAGTATGAGACTTCAGTCATGCCCACCACACACACCCAAACCTGGGAAGCAATTGGTTTTTGTTTTTGAGGCAGAGTCTTGCTCTGTAACCCAGGCTGCACTGCAGTGGCACGATCTTGGCTCACTTCACTGCAAGCTCTGCCTCCCAGGTTCAAGTGACTCTCGTGCCTCACCCTCCCAAGGAGCTGGGACTACAGGTGTGCACCACCACACCCAGCTAATTTTTGTATTTTTAGCAGGGACGGGGTTTTGCCATGTTGGCCAGGCTGGTCTTGAACTCCTGACCTCAGATGATCTGCCCACCTTGGCCTCCCAAAATGCTGAAATTACAGGCGTGAGCCACCGAACCTAGTCTGAGACAACTGTTTAAAGTCACTTTGTTCCTGACTACCTGCCCTATCCACCATCTTCATGTTCCTGGACAAAGAACAATGGATAGCCAATCAATAGATTATGTTATTTCAATGTTAATTCTTGGTAACGAATTTAGGACCTGCCTCTTCTTTTCCTTTAGAAACATACTTGTAACTGTTGCTAATCAGAGCGTATATTCAAGGCAACTTGAATATGTGTTCCCAGGTTGCAATCCTCAAGCTTGGCTCAATTAAACTCTCTATTTATATTAATTTTGCCTTAGAGTCTGGCGGGGTGGCTCATGCCTATAATCCCAGCACTTTGGGAGGCCACGGTTGGGGGGATCACCTGAGATCAGGAGTTTGAGACCATTCTGGCCAACATGATGAAACCCCGTCTCTACTAAAAATACAAAAATTAGCTGGGTGTGCTGGCAGATGCCTGTAATCCCAGCTACTCTGGAGGCTGAGGCAGGAGAATCCCTTGATCCCAGGAGGTGGAGGTTGCAATGAGCTGAGATCTCACCATTGCTCTCCAGCCTAGGTGACAGAGTGAGACTCCGCCTCGAAATAAACAAACAAAAATAATAATTTTGCCTCAGGTTCCTCCTTTTAGGTTGACGTATCTATTAATCTACCTTTTGTGAGTTGACTTCTCAGAAGAGGACAGGGAAGTTTTTTTGGCCCACATGTGGCGAATCTGTTACTGGTGGGTCAGCAGCAACCTCAATTCGTGCCTCCTCAGAAGAAAGAATTTGAGTGAGGGGCATAAGGCAGGTTTATGAGCAGGAGTGAAGGCAAGTTTTAGAACAGGAGTGAAAGTTTATTTAAAAAGCTTTAGAGCAGAAATGAAAGGAAGTCAAGTCCATTTGGAAGAGGGCCAAGAGGGTAACTTGCGAGATCAAGTGTGCAGATCAAGTGGCTAGGGATTTTATACGTTGGCACACTTCCAAGGTCTTGTTAGTTCTCCATGTTTCTCCTTGGGGTGGGCTGTCTGCATGTACATGCCTGAGCCCACTCGCCTGACTGCTGAGATCTGATCAGGAAGCTGCTGATCACCTATTTCATGTGTGTTCTATTAGGAGACTGCCCTTCCCTAGCGCTAGCTGTGACCAATTATTATTTTAGAGAGACAGTTTAACAACCGCCTGACCATCACGACGGTCACCTCATGTTCTTGGTGTGTGGGCTCTGCTTTTGCCCGACCAGCTCCCTGCTGTCACACACACAGTCTAATGGACTTTCTTGCAGATTAAGTGCATGCGCTTCTTCCTTGGGCCCTGCTGATGCTACCGGTTTCAGGGCCCATCTCTTTGGTTCTCTAAGGTAAAAAATGAACCTTGAAATTAGCAATGTTTCACTGTTAACAGCACTAACAATGAGAAAGAGAAGAGACAAGAGCCAGCCTGGCACCCAGAGCCAGGCCATAGTGTTCTGCTGTTGAACACTGATGCTCAGGGAACATCAACATAAGACAAGGCCCCTTTGAGAGTGACAAAGAACAAGACTATTCATTCCATCATCATTTCACAACACAGACCAAACAAGAACATTGCCCAAACCACAGAAACGAACAAAAATTCCTGTTTCTGTCTCATAGGAGTGAGTGGTGCTTCTTTTTCAATTACAGCTTTAGCCTCAGTTTGTTCTTCTAGATAAGAAATATTACGATTCCAGCTGAGCCGGGTGTGGTGGCTCACACCTGTAATCCCAGCACTTTGGGAGGCTGAGGTGGGAGGATCACCTGAGGCTGGGAGTTTGAGACCAGCCTGACCAACATGGAGAAATCCCATCTCTACTAAAAATACAAACTTAGCCGGGTGTGGTGGCACATACCTGTAATCCCAGCTACTTGGGAGCCTGAGGCAGGAGAATCACTCAAACCCAGGAGGCGGAGGTTGCAGTGAGCCAAGATTGCGCCATTGCACTCCAGCCTGGGCAACAAGAGTGAAACTCCGTCTCAAAAAAAAAAAAAAGAAAAGAAAAAGATTCCAGCTGAGCACAGGGACTCGTGCCTGTAGTCCCAGCTCTCTGGGAGGCCGTGGTGAGAGGATCACTTGAGCCTGGCAGGTAGAGGCTGCAGTGAGCTGTGACAGCCTGAGTAACAGAGTAAGACTCTGTCTCTTAAAAAGAAAAAAAAATTATTAAAAAAATAAATAAATATTAATTCTCAATAAAGCCAGGTAATGGTTTACACCTGTAATCCCAGCTACTGGGAAGACTGAGGTAGAAGGATTGCTAGAGACCAGGAGTTCAAGACCAGCCTAGGTAACACAGTGAGACCCTGTCTCCATAAAAACAAAAAACACAAAATCACGCCACTGCACTCCAGCCTGGGTGACAGAGCGAGACTTGTCTCAAACAAACAAACAAACAAACAAACAAACAAAAAACCTGTAGTCTCAGCTACTTGGGAGGCTGAGGGAGGAGAATTCCTTGAGCCTAGAAGTTCAAGGCTACAGTGAGCTGTGATTGCACCACTGCATTATAGCCTGATCTTACTCTGTCACCCAAGCTGGAGTGCAGTAGCACAATCTAGGCTCACTACAACCTCTGCCTCCCAGGCTCAAGTGAGCCTCCCACCTCAGCCTCCCAAGCAACTGGGAACACAGGTGCGTGCCACCACGCCCAGCTAATATTTGTATTTTTTTTTAAGTAGAGACAGGGTTTCACCATGTTGCCCAGGGTGGTCTTGAACTCCTGAGCTCAAGTGATCTACCTGCCTCAGCCTCCCAAAGTGCTGGGATTACAGGCATGAGCCATTGCGCCCTGCCAAAAAGATTCTTAATAGAATTACACCCACTTTCTGACAGTATCTCATCCAGAGCAAAGCCTATTTCTTTGATCACTCCTCAAAATCACATAACAGAAACCCAAATTCTTAATAAATTCATAGTATGCATTTCTGCAAGCTTTGAGATACAATGTTTAATGCAAAGGGGAGGATTCCAGTGGAATTATAGGAACCACAGCAGGGCTATTGGGAAGCTTTCTGTGTCTCTCAGATCTCAAACCTTTGTAGAAACCTGTTTATGCTTAAAATGTGAGTAAGGAGTACTCATGAACTGGACTTATATATTTTGGATCAACACAAACTCCAATTAGGAATATGATACTTTCTGCCCCACTCCCCTTCCCACACTCCAGATTATCCCGAGAGAGCTTAGTTGTATTGTACTAAGGAGAAAAAAAAAAAATGAAACTGCTCCAAAAATTATTAGTAGAACAATGTCTGCCAATAATGATTGCTTCAATAGTGGAGCCCAAAATAGAATGAACAAAAAATAAATCTGTTGAGACATCTACAGGTTTGGTTTCAGCAAGCATTTGCCACTATTTAGAAGACATAAAAATGAACTTCGCAATGAGCAAGTAGTGTTTTATTTCTGTAGGAGAAGTATTTATCATTTAACCCATTTCCTTTCCTTTATTAAACACAAAGTCCAGACTCGGTGGCTCATACCTATAATCCCAGCACTTTGGGAGGCTGAGGCAGAAGGATTGCCTGAGCCCAGGAGTTGGAGACCTGCCTAGGCAACATGGCAAGACCTCGTCTCAAAAAAATAAATAAAATAAAATAAAATATTTAAAAAGCAACAGGAAGGGTCTCACTCTTTTGGAAGATAATAGCACACAGTATAAAAATGCATCTGAGCTTTGTGTACATGTGAATCTATTTGGTCCATTGTAGCTAAATGTTTGAATTTTGAGCTAATGTTTTATTTAGTTATTTATTTATAGGGTCGTGTACTATCGCCCAGACTGGGGTGCAGTGGCATGATCATAGCTCACTGCAGCCTCCAGCTTCTGGGCTCAAACAATCCTCCTGGTTCAGCCTCCTGAGTAGCTAAGACACAGGTGTGGGCGACCATGCCCAGCTAATTTTTTTTTTTTTTTTTTTTTTTTGAGACAAGGTCTCCCTCGGTTGCCCATGTTGGAGTGCAGTGGTGCAATCAACGTTCACTGCAGCCTCAACCTCCCAGGCTCAAGCAATCTTCCCATTTCAGCCTCCCAAATAGCTGGGACTACAGGTGTGTACTATGACGCCTGGCTAATTTTTTCATTTTTTTGTAGGGACTAGGTCTCCCAATGTTGCTCAGTCTGGTCTCAAGCTCCTGGGCTCAAGCAAGCCTCCTGCCTGGGATTCCCACAGTGCTGGGATTACAGGCATGAGCCACCATGCCCAACCTAATTTTTTAATTTTAATTTTTCTTTTCTTTTGTAGAGGTGGGGGAGTTCTCACTATGCTGCTCAGGCTGGTCTGGAACTCCTGGCCTCAAGTGATCCTCCCAGCTTGGCCTCCTAATGTGCTGGGATTACAGGCATGAGCCATCACTCCTGGCCAGGATAATGTTTTAAATGTAAAAAAAGAGTATTGATTTTGTTGCATTTTATTCTTCTGTGCCCATGGTCATTTCAGAAGGAACTTACGGTTCCTTGAAGCAGAAAGTAAGTTTGCATTTCATAATGAGTTGGAGATGAGAGCAAGCTGGGAACCCACAACAGGGAGCATTGTCTCCTTCTTCTTCCCATCTTATTTTCTCAGGAACTTGGTGGATCAGGAAGAAGCCTCAGACTGGAGCCCAAGGTAATTTTCCATTCTCCTGGAGACAGTATTCCTTGTTGCTATGCCTCTATAATGCCCCATATCTGCCTACGAGCAGGAGGAAATAATTATTTTCTTCTATATGGCAGTGTTTTCGTTTCCATTCCTTACTGAACTATCGTTAAGTCATGAAATTGTCAGGGGAAATCATTTTAATCTCCTCAGGGGTGTTTTACAAGCCCCTGAAGGTGATTCAAGTATATCCAGGTAATATTTCACTACTAAATTAGAGGATGAATGAGCTGTTAGAAAAACTCATTTGCTGTGTAACTTGACTGTCTCTATCTCCAGAGGTGGCACCCAGCTGAATGCCTGGCTGACAGGCACGGCCTCCTCCCAGCTGGCTCCCCTCCTGCTGCCTTGGAAACAGCTGCAGCCCCCATTTTTGCTCTCCCCTAGCTCACTCCTAATCCCTGCTGCTGTCTTAACTGCTGACTAGAGCTCTGGAAAACCACAATGGGAGGGCTTGCAATTACAGACATCAGAATAACCTGTGAGAATCAATGAGCTGCAGTATTGTGGTGGGATTAGAGGCAGGGAGGCTGATGTTCTGCAGCAGGAGTAGGTAGTAAGGGAGATTGCTCTAAGGATTGGGGACGGTCTCTCTTCACTTTTCTTTACCTGCTTCCAATCTGAAGAGCTTTCAGATTTTTTTTTTTAACTTTTATTTTTTATCTCTTCTTTTTTTTGGACACAGTGTCTCACTCTGTTGCCCAGGCTGGGGTGCAGTGGTGTGATCATGGCTCACTATAGCCTCAACTTCCCCAAGCCCAGATGATCCTCCCACCTCAGCTTCCCGGGTAGGTGGGACTACAGGCGTGCTCCACCAGGCCTGGCTAATTACTTTATATATATATTTGTATTGGAGATGGAGTCTTGCTCTGTCACCCAGGCTGGAGCACAGTGGTGCGATCTCAGCAATCTGCAACCTCTGCCTCCCCGGTTCAAGTGATTTCCTGTCTCAGCGTCCCAAGTAACTGGGATTACAGGTGTGTGCCACTATGCCTGGCTAATGTTTTTGTATTTTTAATAGAGACGGGGTTTCACCATATTGGCCAAGCTGGTCTCAAACTCCTGACTTCAGGTAATCCACCTGCCTCAGCCTCCCAAAGTGCTGGGATTACAGGCGTGAGACATTATGCTTATTTTATTTTATTTTTTTGAGACAGAGTCTCACTCTGTCACCCAGGCTGGAGTGCAGTGGCACAATCTCAGCTCACTGCAACTTCTGCCTCCTGAGTTCAAGCAATTCTCCTGCCTCAGCCTCTTGAGTAGCTGGGATTACAGGCGTGCGCCACCAGAGTTGGCTAATTTTTGTATTTTTAGTAGAGGCGGGGTTTCACCATGTTGACCAGGCTGGTCTCAAACTCCTGACCTCAAGTAATCCACCTGCCTTGGCCTCCCAAAGTGCTGGGATTACAGGAATGACCTACCACACCCAGCCCGGCTAATTTTAATTACATTATTTTATTTATTTATTTATTTGTTTATTTATTTATTTATTTTGTGATGGAGTCTCGCTCTGTCACCCGGGCTGGAGTACAGTGGAACGATCTCGGCTCACTGCAAACTCCGCCTCCCAGGTTCAAGCTATTCTCCTGCCTCAGCCTCCCAAGTAGCTGGGACGATAGGCGCCCGCCACCACTCCCAGCTAGTTTTTGTATTTTTAGTAGAGATGGGGGTTTCACCATATTGGCTAGGCTGGTCTCGATCTCCTGACCTCGTGATCTGCCTACCTTGACCTCCCAAAGTGCTGGGATTACAGGCGTGAACCACCGTACCCAGCCTAATATACAATTTTTAATAGAGACGGGATCTCCTGTTTCCCAGGCTGTTCTCAAACTCCTGGGCTCAAGTGATCCTCCCACCTTCACCTCCCAAAGTGGTGGGATTACAGGGGTGAGCCACTGCACCTGGCCTTCTGAAGCGCTTTTAAACTTGCAGGTTTTCTACTCTCTCCTACCTTCCAGAAACTCCTCCTACTCACAGAATCTGCTAGCAGCTGGATTCTTGACTATCTTCAGGACTTTTCCTAATCTCAGCTTCTCCATCTGTGAAATGGAAAAAAGGGTAAGCTGACTTGCAGTCCTGGTCGGACCACTAACTGGAAAGGGTGAAGGGAGCCAACGTATTTCCGAAAGGTGGAAAAAGACTTTTTTGTTTTTTGTTTTTTTGAGACAGAGTCACCCAGGCTAGACTGCAGTGGTGTAATCTCGGCTCATTGCAACCCTCCGCCTCCTGGGTTCAAGGGATTCTAATGCCTCAGCATCCCAAGCAGTTGGAATCACAGGCACTAATTTTTGTATTTTAGTAGAGATGGGGTTTCACCATGTTGGCCAGGCTGGTCTCGAACTCCTGACTTCAGTAAGTGAGCAAGCAATCCACCCACCAAGGCCTCCCAAAGTGCTGGGATTACAGGTGTGAGCCACTGCGCCCAGCCAAAAAAGACTCGTTATAAAACTTTTTCCTTGAGAACCCAGAATTGAACAGTATGTTCCTGGAAATAATTATTAATGTATTCTGTTTTCTCACAGCACTATGACAGAATCCCTGCTTTATTAGCCTGACCCAATCAAAGCTCACAGATCATAAGAATTGGGAAGAACCTCAAGGACCATTTAACTGGGGGCTCTCAATTTGGTTGCTCATTATAATCACTTGCTGAGGTTTTTACAAAGCACCTTGCCTGAGCCTCAACCTAAGACCAGTTATTTATACATCAGAGTCTCTGGAGGGGGCCGGAGCCTACTTTTGCTAAAGCTCTCTAGGTGACTTCCGTGTCCAGCCAGGGCCAAGCGCCATGGTTCTGGTCCAACAATCTCTAAACAAGGATAAAATAACCTGGGAAGGTAACATGAGTCAAACCAAAGTCTCATAGCAAGCCAGGTACCATAGCTTGCGTCTGTAATCCCAGGACTTTGGGAGGCTGAGGAGCAAGGATTGCTTGAGCCCAAGAGTTCAAGACCAGCCTGGGCAACATAGTGAGACCCTGTCTCTACAAAATCTAAAAAAAAAAAAAGAAAAGAAAGAAAGCGAAATTAGCTGAGTGTGGTGGTGCACACCTGTAGTCCCAGCTACTCGCAAGGCTGAGGTGGGAGGCCTGCTCTAGAGACTGAGTCTTTTCCCCTTGTCTTGTTGCTTCTCTAAAAATGTATTGTTCTTTGTTGAAGATGTTATATAAGCTGGAATTGAAAGCCACCTCTCGGCTGGGCATGGTGGTTCACGCCTACAATCCCAGCACTTTGGGAGGCCAAGGCAGGCGGATCACCTGAGGTCAGGAGTTTGAGACCAGCCCAGCCAGCATGGCGACAGAAGGAGACCCCATCCCAAAACAACAGCAACAAAAGTCTCGTAGCAATAGGATAGTATGGCTTATGGCAGGTGTAGGGGAGGAAAATTATTTTTTTCCTCAACTCCCATAGGTTCTTGGTTGGAATGGACCCCTGTAACGAAAGACAGATTAACAAGAGAAAAGCGAACAGAAGTTTATTAGCATGTATGTTTCATATATACATGGGAAACACTCAGAATGAGCAGTTCTCAGAGAGGTGGCTTTCAATTCCAGCTTATATAACATCTTCAACAAAGAACAGTAAATTTTGGGCCAGGCATGCTAGCTCATCCCTGTAATCCCAGCACTTTGGGAGGCCAAGGTGGGCGGATCACTTGAGGTCAGGAGTTCAAGACCAGCCTGGCCAACATGGTGGAACCCCATCTCTACTAAAAATACAACTAGCTGAGTGTTGTAGTGGCACTTGTAATCCCAGCTACTCGGGAGGCTGAGGCAAGGAGAACCACTTGAACCTGTAAGGCAGAGGTTGCAGTGAGCCAAGATTGCGCCACTGCACTCCAGGCTGGGCAACAGAGCAAGACTCCATCTCAAAAAAAAAAAAAATTAGCCAGGCATAGTGGTGGGTGCCTGTAATCCCAGCTACTTGGGAGACTGAGGCAGGAGAATCACTTGAACCTGGGAGGCAGAGGTTGCAGTGAGCCAAGATTGTACCACTGCACTCCAGCCTGGGCAACAAAGAGAGACTCTGTTTCAAAAAAAAAAAAAAAAAAAAGGAATGGTAAATTTATTTTTAGAGGCAACAAGACAAGGGGAAAAGACTTTGAGTCTCCAGGGGTTACAACTTAGGGGAAGGCAAATAAATGGCAGATAAAGGCAAGTTAGGAAAGCTTGTTAATTAGATTCTTCTGGAGCCATCTCTAGGCCCATAGGGTGTAAAGTTGTCTTCAGCGGTTAGTTAACCTTTGTCCTCCCTGATAGAAAGGTGGGTGCAGGACACCTTTTGTCTCTGTATATGTACGTCCTGCTTTTCAGTAAACACAAGCAGGGCAGAGTTCTCCTGCATCTGCTACTTTCTTGCCTTCAGCTCAACAATCCTTCTGTGAAAGAGGCATATTTTGTGGTGCTATGTGCTGATCTTCCACACAGCCAAATGGAGGCAGAGGTCACGGAGGAATTAGAAGGATGGAAAACTGTAGGACAGTCTCGTTGCCGTCACTCAATCAACCAGTTTTGGATACCTGCCATGTGCCAAGCCCTGACTGCAGTAAAAAGAATACCAAAATAAATTAACTCACTGCTCTCAAAGAGCAAACTGTTTGCTGGCGGACTTGATCATATACCAATGACTGGAGGAAAAGGAAAGTGAACTTTATGGTCAAAGATGTTCAACAGCAATGTTTTATTTATTTATATATTTATTTGTTTGTTTATTTATTTATTTTTGAGACGGAATTTTGCTCTTGTTGCCCAGGCTGGAGTGCAATGGCGTGATCTCAGCTCACAGCAACCTCCACCTCCCGGGTTCAAGCGATTCTCCTGCCTCAGCCTCCTGAGTAGCTGGGATTACAGGCATGTGCCACCATGCCCTGCTAATTTTGTATTTTTAGTGGAGATGGGGTTTCTCCATGTTGGTCAGGCTGGTCTCAAACTCCTGACCTCAGGTGATCCACCTGCCCTCCCAAAGTGCTGGGATTACAGGCGTGAGCCACCATGCCTGGCAATAGTTATAATAGTGGAAAACAGAAAACAATTGTTCAGTAGTGGAAAACTTTTTTTTTTTTTCTTTTTTTGAGAAGGAGTCTTGCTCTGTTGCATAGGCTGGAGTGCAGTGGTGCAATCTCAGCTCACCGCAACGTCCACCTCCTCGGTTCAAGTGATTCTGCTGTCTCAGCCTCCCGAATAGCCGGGATTACTTGTGCCCACCACAATGCCTGGCTAATTTTTTTTGTATTTTTAGTAGAAACAGGGTTTTACCATGTTGGCCAGCCTGATCTGGAACTCCTGACCTCAGGTGATCCACCTGCCTCGGCCTCCCAAAGTGCTGGGATTACAGGCTGAGCCACCGCGCCCAGACCAGAAATTTCTTAAATAAACACTAGGTTATATTTGTTACGGAAAGGGGTCACAATTCAGACCCCAAGAGAGGGTTCTTGAATCTCACTCAAGAAAGAATTCAGGGCCAGACACGGTGGCCCACGCCTGTAATCCCAGCACTTCGGGAGGCCAAGGCAGGCAGATGACCTGAGGTTAGGAGTTCAAGACCAGTCTGGCCAACACAGTGAACTCCTATCTCTACTAAAAATACGAAAATTAGACAGGCGTGGTACTGAGCACCTGTAATACCAGCTACTTGGGAGGCTGAGGCAAGGGAATCGCCTGAACCCAGGGGACAGAGGTTGCAGTGAGCCGAGATTGCGCCATTGCACTCCAGCCTGGGCAACAAGAGCGAGACTCTATCTTAAAAATAAATAAATAAAAATAAAAGAAAGGAAGGAAGAATTCGGGGCGAGTCCACAGAGTAAAGTGAAAGCAAGTTTATTAGAGAAGTAAAGAAACAAAAGAATGGCTATTCCATAGGCAGAGCAGCCCCAAAGCCTGCTGGTTGACCTTCTTTTTTTTTTTTTTTTTTTTTTTTTTTTAAAGACAGTCACGCTCTTGTCATCCAGGCTGGAGTGCAGTGGCACGATGATCTCGACTCACTGCAACCTCTGCCTCTTGAGTTCAAGTGATTCTCATGCCTCAGCCTCCCAAGTAGCTGGGATTACAGGTGTGCACCACCACACCAGGGCCATTTTTGGTATTTTTAGTAGAGACAGGGTTTCACCATGTTGGCCAGGCTGGCCTCAAATTCCTGATCTCAGGTGATCCGCCCACCTCAGCTTCCCAAAGTGCTGGAATTACAGGTGTGAGCCGCCAATCCCGGCCTAGCTGTTTTTAATGGTTATTTCTTGATTATATGCTAAGCAAGGGGTAGATTATTTATGAGTTTTCCAGGAAAGGGTTGGGGAATTTCCAGAACAGAGCGTTTCTCTTCCTTTTAGACCATATAGAGTAACTTCGGGATGTTGCCATGGCATTTACAAACTGTCATGGTGCTGGTGGGAGTGTTATTTAGTATGCTCATGCATTATAATTAGCATATAATGTACAGCGAGGGTGACCAGAGGTCACTCCCATAGTCATCTTGGATTCAGAGGGTTTTGGCCAGCTTCTTTACTGCATCCTATTTTATCAGCAGGGTCTTGGTGACCTGTATCTTATGACCTCCTGTCTCATCCTATGACTAAGAATGCCCAACCTCCTTCAAATGCAGCCTGGCAGGTCTCAGCTTCATTTTACCCAGCGCCTCTTCAAGATGGAGTCACTCTGGTTCGAATGCCTCTGACATGTTTACTTGATGCAATATTTTGGAGCCATTAAGCTCAGTTGTCCAAAGAGATTTTAATATCACAAGGAAATGCCCTCTTTGTAAGTAGAGAAATCATATATGAAATTGTACATAGGCTATGATCCCAAGTTAGAGGCATAGACAAAAAGGCTAAAACACATCAGAATGTTAACAGGTACTGGGAACAGGGTACTTCAGTTGTTGAGAATGGGATGCTTCATTTTCACTTCTTCCTTCCTTTTCTGTTTTTCAATTATTATTATTGTATTAGTCAGGGTTCTCTAGAGGGACAGAAGTAATAGGACAGATATATATATAGGAGTTTATTAAGTATTAACTTACACGATCACAAGGTCCGACAATAGGCTGTCTGCAAGCTGAGGAGCAAGGACAGCTAGTCCGAGCCCCAAAACTGAAGCCCCACAATGGAGTCCAGTGTTCAAGGATAGGAAACATCCAGCACGGGAGAAAGATGTAGGCTGGGAGGCTAGGCCGGTTTCTCCTTTTCACCTTTTTCTGCCTGCTTTATATTCACTGGCAACTGATTAGATTGTGCCCACCAGATTAAGGGTATGTCTGCCTTCCCCAGACCACTGACTCAAATGTTAATCTCCTTTGGCAACACCCTCACAGACACACCCAGGATCAATACTTTGTATCCTTCAATCCAATCAAGTTGACACTCAGTATTAACCATCACAATTATTTTTACCTTTTTTTCTTATGTTAGGGTCTTGTTCTGTAGCTCAGGCTGGAGTACAGTGGTGAGAACATGGCTCACTGCAGCCTCGAACTCCTGTGCTCAAGTGATTCTCCCACCTAAGTTTTCAAGTAGCTGGGACCACAGGTGCATGTCACCACACTTGGCTAATTTTTAAAAATTTTTTTGTAGAGACAGGGTCTCTCTCTGTTGCCTAAGCTGGTCTTGAACTCCTG
>NW_012102354.1:540754-544764 GCF_000951045.1 Mandrillus leucophaeus
CTGTAATCCCAGCACTTTTGGAGGCCGAGACAGGCAGATCACTTGAGGTCAGGAGTTTGAGACCAGCCTAGTCAACATGGTGAGACCCCATCTCTACTAAAAATACAAAAATTAGCTGGGTGCGGTGGCACATGTCTGTAATCCCAGCTACTTGGGACACTGAGGCAGGAGAATCGCTTGAATCCAGGGGACAGAGCTTGCAGTGAGCCGAGATTGCGCCATTGCACTCCAGCCTGGGCAATAGAGCGAGACTCTGTCTCAAAAACAAAAATACAAATAATCGAACACTTTGATGTTCAGGTAAATCAGGATTTTTCTATCTCAGCCCTTTTGATATTTGGGGCTAAATAATTCTTTGTGGGGGTTGGGGGGTGCTCTCCTGTGCATTGCAGAATCTTTAAGGGCATCCCTGGACTCTACTCAGTAGATGTGGGTAGCACCACCAGCACCATCCCAGTCTGACAACCTCAGATGTCTCCAAATGTCCCAGGAGAGGGGGGTGCATTTAGATTTCAATGAGTCTTTCAGGAAGTTCCTAGAATGAATAAAGTCATTTGCAACTTCTATCATTCTTGCCAAGAGTTTCCTATAATAGTAAAATCACATTGATAAAAACAGTGGAAGAGTAAAGTAATGTTGATACAGACTATAAGCCTGGTTGGGGAAGACGGTTGAGGCTCGCACTCACACCCTCAGCTCAGCCTCCTGCCTTGCATCTCCCAGTCCTGTGGGGATTGGACTTCTGTCTCCTAGTCTTATTCATGGTCAGCTTTGTCCTAGAAGAGATTACATCTCTAAAGTCCACAACCAGGCTGGGCATGGTGGCTCACACCTGTAATCCCAGCACTTTGGGAGGCCGAGACTGGCAGATCACTTGAGGTCAGGAGTTTGAGACCAGCCTGGCCAACGTGGCAAAACCCTGCCTCTACTAAAATATAAAAATTAGCCAGACACAGTGGTGTGTGCCTGTGGCCCCAGCTACTTGGGAGGATAAGGAAGGAGAGTCACTTGAACTCAGGAGACAGAGGTTGCAGTGAGCAGAGATCATACCCTGTCTCTTATACACATCTAGATGTGTATAAGAGACAGCCACCATGCCCAACTAATTTTGTATTTTTAGTAGTGACAGGGTTTCAACATGTTGGTCAGACTGGTCTCAAACTCCCAACCTCAGGTGATCCGCCCACCTCAGCCTCCCAAAGTGCTGGGATTACAGGCATGAGCCACCATGCCCAGCCATTTTTTTTTTTGTAATTTTAGTAGAGATGGGGTTTCAGCATGTTGGCCAGGCTGGAATATTTGTTTAAACTGTAAATTAAGTTTCTCCCAAAGTTAGTTCAGCCTATACCCAAGAATGAACAAGGACAGCTTGGAGGTTAGAAGCAACACGGAGTCAGTCAAGTTAGATCTCTTTCACTGTCTCAGTCATAATTTTGCAAAGGCAGTTTCAGAAGGTATCCTAACCCATTTCTGAGCTGAAGCTCAGAAAAGAGGAGGACCACTCCTGCCACTCAGTTACGAATGTGTTAAAGAAAAACATGCGGCCGGGCGTGGTGGCTTACGCTTGTAATCCCAGCACTTTGGGAGGCCGAGGTGGGCAGATCACGAGGTCAGGAGATCGAGACCATCCTGGCTAACACGGTGAAACCCCATCTCTACTAAAAATACAAAAAAATTAGCCGGGCGTGGTGGCAGAGGCCTGTAGTCCCAGCTACTCGGGAGGCTGAGGCAGGAGAATGGCGTGAACCCGGGAGGCGGAGCTTGCGGTGAGCTGAGATTCAGCCACTGCACTCCAGCCTGGGTGACAGAATGAGACTCTGCCTCAAAAAAAAAAAAAAAAGTTTCATGGCACTTGTTGAAGACAGGCAAACTTTATTAAAGGAGGGACTATGAAGATAGTTATAGAAACCACTGCAATGGGCTGCTGAAGGTGGGGAGAGATTGGGAGATTGAGCTCAACTCCAAACGTAGCACTGCAAGTAGGAATCTATAGTCAAGGAGCAGTGTGTGTGTGTAGCGGGGGCAGAGGTGGGTGTGTGCATGGAAATTATTAAGAGGAAACATCGGGGGAAGGGGATATCCTCGCTAAACTGACCTGACAGGATTCTTGAAGGCAGGCAGGGTGATCAGAGATTACCTGGAGTGCAGTGGAGGATGAGGAACCTGATTAGATATTTTCTTTTTCTTTTTTTTTTTTTTTGAGACAGAGTCTTGCTCTGTCGCCCAGGCTAGAGTGCAGTGGCCAGATCTCAGCTCACTGCAAGCTCTGCCTCCGGGTTTATGCCATTCTCCTGCCTCAGCCTCCCGAGTAGCTGGGACTACAGGCGCCCACCACCTCGCCCAGCTAGTTTTTTGTATTTTTTTTTTAATAGAGACAGGGTTTCACCGTGTTAGCCAGGATAGTCTCGATCTCCTGACCTCGTGATCCGCCCGTCTTGGCCTCCCAAAGTGCTGGGATTATAGGCTTGAGCCACCGCGCCCGGCAGATATTTTCAACCTAAAAGGAAGAGGCCGAGGCACAAAATATAAAGAGCTTACTTGAGCCAAACTGAGGACAGCTGCCTGGAAGACTCAGACCCAAGTAACCCTTGAATATGAACTTTGTTTGATCTTTTTTATAAGCAGGTTTTTAAAGGCAAATAAGGAAGCTAGGGAGCAGGATGATACAAAGTTGTTTGTGGACCCAGCGCGGTGGCTCACGCCTGTAATCCCAGCACTTTGGGAGGCCAAGGAGGGCGGATCACGAGGTCAAGAGATTGAGACCATCCTGGCCAATACGGTGAAACCCCGTCTCTACTAAAAATACAAAAATTAGCTGGGCGTGGTGGTGCACACCTGTAATCCCAGCTACTCGGGGGGCTGAGGCAGGAGAACTGCTTCAACCCAGGAGGCGGAGGTTGTAGTGAGCCAAGATCACGCCACTGAACCCTAGCCTGGTGACAGATCAAGACTCCATCTCAAAAACAAAAAACCAAAACCAAAACAAAACAAAAACACAAAGCTGTTTGTCAGGAATTCTCATTGGTTGCCAGAAATAGCATTGGTTAATGATTGGCTATATATTGTTAAGCTATAGGGCGTGGTAACAATGCCCAGGATGGCATTATTAGGTTAATTTATAGCTACTTATGGCAATAGCAAGCCGTTTCAAGAGATGAAGGCATAGCTCAAAGAGGGTAGTTAGGGCATGATTGCTTGTCTCATTTTAGAGTCTCTCTGGGAGTGATAATTTAAAAGAACTCACCTCCTAAAATAAAAGTGATCGGGCTCGGGCGCTGTGGCTCATGCCTATAACTCCAGTACTTTGGGAGGCCGAGGCTGGTGGATCACCTGAGGTCAGGAGTTTGAGACTAGCCTGGCCAACATGGTGAAACCCTGTCTCTACTAAAAATACAAAAAAAAATTAGATGGGCATGGTGGCGTGTGCCTCTAATCCCAGTTACTCGGAAGGCTGAGGCAGGAGAATTGCTTGAACCTGGCAGGTGGAGTTTGCAGTGAGCCGAGATCTTGCCATTGCACTCCAGCCTGCATGCAAAGAGGGAGACGCCATGTCAAAAAAAGAAAAAGTGATCAGATATTGGCCAGGCACAGTGGCTTGTGCCTGTAATCCCAGCACTTTGGGAGGCTGAGGCAGGAGGATCACCTAAGGTCAGGTGTTCGAGACCAGCATGGCCAACATGGTGAAACTCCATCTCTACTTAAAAAAAAAAAAAAAAAATTAGCCTGGCATGGTGGCACACACCTATAATCTCAGCTACTTGGGAGGCTGAGGCTGAACTGCTTGAACTCCAGAGGTGGAGGTTGTAGTGAGCCAAGATCACACCACTGCACTTCTGTTGCCTGGGCAACAGAAGCGAAACTCCGTCTCAAAAAATATATATAATAATAATAATAATAAAAGTAATCAGATATCAAGGGTGGAGAGTTCTTGCTCCACTGACTTAGGATTCTTGTAAAAATTGGATAATGCAAGCCGGGCACCACGCCCAAAGCGGGAGGATCATTTGAGG
>NW_012102354.1:544814-546037 GCF_000951045.1 Mandrillus leucophaeus
AGCTACTTGGGAGGCTGAGGCTGAACTGCTTGAACTCCAGAGGTGGAGGTTGTAGTGAGCCAAGATCACACCACTGCACTTCTGTTGCCTGGGCAACAGAAGCAAAACTCTGTCTCAAAAAATATATATAATAATAATAATAAAAGTGATCAGATATCAAGGGTGGAGAGTTCTTGCTCCACTGACTTAGGATTCTTGTAAAAATTGGATAATGCAAGCCGGGCACCACGCCCAAAGCGGGAGGATCATTTGAGGCCAGGAGTTTAAAATCCGCTTGGGCAACATAGTGAGACTCCCATTTCTACCAAAAAACAAAATTTTTTTAAAAAATTAGCTGGATGTAGTAATGTGAGCCTTAGTCCTAGCTACTCGGGAGGCTGAGGTGGGAGGATCCCTTGTGCCCAGGGGTTTGAGGCTGCAGAGAGAACACAGAAACCCAAAAGTCAAGCCTAGTTGGAAAAGAGGTCAGAAGTGCCTAAGTAGAGTTTGGTCAAGTAGAGAATTTTTGTCAAAAGTGAGGCTGGAATCCCAGTGCAAAGGTCTGATGCCAAAATAGGGTCGCCAGATTTAGCAAAACTATTGCACTGGACATATGCTAAAAAAAGGTATACCTTTCCACAAAAGATGGCCTAGGAAAGAAAGTACTATTTGTTTATCTGAAATGCAAATTTAAGTGCATGTCTCTTTTCAATACTACTTTTCTGACCTCGCGTGGTGCTTGCCTTTGGGATTAGGGAGAGGGGTGTCGGGGTGCCGGCCACTGAATTGGAGGACCAGGGGCCAGATCCTGGAGCCCAGGGACAGTGGGAAGATGAAAGAGGGGCTGCAAAGCCCAGTCGGGTGAGCTTGTTCCAGCGCCTGGCCAAGAGTGCCCTCTGGTGGTCAAACGGAGCCCTGCACCCGCGACGAGCGCAGCCCAAGCAGTGGGGACCCGGCCTCTGAGGCGGACACCTGTTCTTGGTTCCGACCTCTGCTGAGAGCACAAGCCCGCTCCGGGACTGTAGAGAAGGAAGCCGGGAGGACGGGACAAGTTCACAGCCACCTGGGATAGATTTTTCTTTTTCTTTTTTTTCTTCCTGAGACGGAGTCTCCCTCTGTAGCCCAGGCTGGAGGGCAGTGGCCGTATCTCAGCTCACTGCAAGCTCCGCCTCCCGGGTTTACGCCATTCTCCTGCCTCAGCCTCCCGAGTAGCTGGGACTACAGGCGCCCGCCACCTCGCCCGG
>NW_012102354.1:549022-549861 GCF_000951045.1 Mandrillus leucophaeus
TCCTGGCTAACACAGTGAAACCCCGTATCTGCTAAAAAAATACAAAAAAAATTAGCTGGGCATGGTGGCGGGCACCTGTAGTCCCAGCTACTCAGGAGGCCAAGGCAGGAGAATGGCATGAACCTGGGAGGCGGAGCTTGCAGTGAGCCGAGATCGCACCACCGCACTCCAGCCTGGGTGACAGAGTGAGACTCCGTTTCCCGAAAAACAAACAAACAAACAAAAAAAACGGTCACGTAGAAATGTGATTGGACAAAAGGGGGTGTGACCTAAGGGTAACAGATTAGGAGGAGCTCAGCTGGGCCTGTTTGTTCAAATTCTTTTGTGTCTTTGTATGATGTTCCTTCTCTCTAGGTATGGGGAGGACACCTGTCAAAGGAGGATCTTCAAGGGAGAAGGGAGGAGGTCAGAGAGTGACCTTGCTAGTTTTTATGGTTTGTTTCCAGGAAGAGGAGTTCTAGTTTCTCTGACCCACTTCAGGAGAGAAAGGGGAATGGGAGAAAGGAGGGCAAGGCAGTTCATCGAAAACTTCTTGCTTCTGCAGCCCTCTCAATCTCCTGAAGCTCAAAATACCCTACATTCCAAGGTACCATACTTTGGGGCGTCATGTTCTGAGCCCAGACAGTGGCAAACATGATCCACATGGGCCCCATTTTCTTGGGGCTGTTAAGGAGACAGGGGTGGACATAAACGGTCACACAGGACCGGGCACAGTGGCTCATGCCTGTAATCCTCGCACTTTGGGAGGCCGAGGTGGGCAGATTGTCAAGCTCAGGAGTTCAAGACCAGCTTGGGCCGGGCGCGGTGGCTCACGCCTGTAATCCCAGCACTTTGGGAGG
>NW_012102354.1:555141-556251 GCF_000951045.1 Mandrillus leucophaeus
AGAGAGAGAGAGAGAGAGAGAGAGAAAGAGAGAAAGAGAGAAAGAAAGAAAGAAAAGAAAGAAAACACTAAGGGCAGCACTAAGAGGCAACTCATTATTAAAACCAGCCAGGGTGAGTCCCTTTCTGGTGTGGAGGACTGGTGTGAATCTGCTTTTCAGTCGATCAGGTTGATCATACAGGGTCTACATGTACCCCTTCTGGGACACATTCCTTCCCCAGACTTTCAGTGTGCCCTCCTGTGCCCCAGGATATTAAGTTCTGAAGGTGTGAAGGTTGTGTAGGGGAGAAAAAGTTATCTGTGCCTCACCCATCGTGAAGTTCATGCCTATAACAAAAGACATTAACTAGAGAAAGGCATCATAAATTTTTGTTGTTGTTGTTGTTTTTTGAGACAGAGTCTCACTCTATCACCCAGGCTGGAGTGCAGTGGCGTGATCTGGACTCAATGCAACCTCCGCCTCCCGGGTTCAAGAGATTCTCCTGCCTCAGTCTCCCAAGTAGCTGGGATTACAGGCATGTGCCACCATGCCCGGCTAAGTTTTGTATTTTTAGTGGAGATAGGGTCTCACCATGTTGGCCAGGCTGGTATTGAACTCCTGACCTCAGGCGATCCACCCACCTCAGCCTCCCAAAGTGCTGGGATTACAGGCGTGAGCCACTGCGCCTGGCCCATAAATTTATTTAACCAAAGTTTTAGTGACATGGAAGCCTTTGGAATGAAGGCCCGAAGGCCAGGGAAGGCCGGAAGTCGTAGCTCACACCTGTAACCCCAGCACTTTGGGAGGCCAAGGCGGGCAGATCACTCGAGGTCAGGAGTTTGGGACCAGACTGGTCAACATGGTGAAACCTCATCTCCACTAAAAATACAAAAATTAGCCGGATGTGGTGGCGAGCATCTGTAATCCTAGCTACTTGGGAGGCTGAAGCAGGAGAATCGCTTGAACCCTGGAGGAGGAGGTTGTGGTGAGCTGTAATTGCGCCACTGCACTCCAGCCTGGGCTATAGAGCAAGACTCTGTCTCAAAAACAAAAACAAAAACAAAGACCAGGGAAATCTGTCTATTTTTATGCCACGGTTTGATGAAAAACAGTCACGTAGAGACCAGGCAC
>NW_012102354.1:557656-559639 GCF_000951045.1 Mandrillus leucophaeus
GCACCACTGCATTCCACTGGGTGACAAAGTGAGACCTTGTCTCAAATCAAAAACAAAAACAGTCACACAGCACAGAGTGCCAAAGAGGCATGTCCCACCTCTCACCCCAGGGCCTAAGGAAACCCACCTGCTGGCCCTTTCCTCTGAGAACTGCTGAGGCCAGATTCCTGTAGGATACACAGTTGGTCTTCCCAGGGCCCTCCTGTATCAGCTGGCTTTTCATACTCTTTGTGTACTTGGTGCTGGAAGCCTCACTGGCCATGCCAGCTTGGTCAGAACTCACCCTGCAGTCTCTGTGTATGGCCCAGGGCCCTGTAGAACGCTGAAGGCCCAACACATGGTCCCTAGGATGCTCACCTCCCTTCTGCCCTGCCATATCCACTCACCCCGCAATGGTGTTGGGAAGTGGGGACCTTTTGGGAGGCGTTTAGGCCATGAGGGCTTGGCCCTCCTGGATGGATTAATGATGACTGGATTATAAAAGGGTTTGACAGAGGGAATTCATCTCTTTTTGCTCTTCCACATTCCTCCCTGTGAGGACAGTGTTCCTCCCTTGTGGAGGACGCAGTGTTCCAGGCACCATCTCAGAAGCAGAGATTGGACCTTCACCAGACAATAAATCTGCTGCTGCCTTGATTTTGAACTTACCAGCCTCCAGAACTGTAAGGGATACATTTTAACTGTTTATAAATTAGTCTCTGGTATTCTGTCACAGTAGCACAAAATGGAGTAAGACATAGTGGCCTAAAATAATAATATTTATTGTTGTGCATAATTCTGTAGGTTGGCTTTATGGTTTCTCTAGTCTCAGGTTTGTTTGTTTTTTTCAGATGGAGTCTCCCTCTGTCACCAGGCCAGAGTGCAAGGGCGTGTTCTCAGCTCACTACAACCTCCGTCTCCCAAGCTCAGATGATTCTTGTTCCTCAGTCTCCCTAGTAGCTGGGACTACAAGTGCCTGCCACTACACCTGGCTAATTTTTTGTTTTTGTTTTTGTTTTTGTTTTGACACAGAGTCTCACTCTGTCACCCAGGCTGGAGTGCAGTGGTGTGATCTCGGCTCACTGCAAACTCCGCCTCCCAGGTCCAGGCGATTCTTGTAATTTTTGTATTTTTAGTAGAGACGGGGGGTTTTGTCATGTTGGCCAGGCTGGTCTCGAACTCCTGGCCTCAAGTGATCCTCCCGCCTCAGCCTCCCAAAGTGCTGGGATTACAGGTGTGAGCTACCACACCCAGCTGTCAGGTTTCTTATTTATGTGTCTCAGCTGCAGGTCAGGCAGATGGCTCTGCTGATCTTGGTTGGGCTCCTTCACACATCTGAGGGTCAGCTGCTCTGAATGTGCTCTGCTAGGCTGACTCAGATCTCCTCCACATTCCTCTCCCGTTCCTCATCCTTCCAGCAGACTAGTGGGCATGCTCTCATAGCAGTGGCAGGAGGCCAAGAAAGAACAAGCCCAATTGTGTGGGAAGGCAAGAGGGAGCTCATATGTGCTTTTCAAACCTCTGCTAACATCTTATTGGCCAAAGCAAGTCACATGGCAAGCCAGAGACAAAGTGGGAGGGACTTACAAAATTATAGGAAGAAAGAAGGCCATTGAATTGGGGGCCATTAAGGCAATCAACTTGCCATAAGGGCTAAGTATACACAGGCATTGTTCTTGAGTGTTGAGTGTACAATGGTAAACAAGCCTTTAACGCCTGAAGTGCAGTGGAGAAGAGCAATACACAAATAAACAAATAACTAAGTAAAATTAGGAAGTTGATTCCACAAAGAAAAAAGTGTGATTGGTGCACAGATGAGAGTAACAAGTGAGGCTGGGCCTGGTGGCTCACGCCTGTAATCCCAGCACTTTGGGAGGCCAAGGCGGTGGATCACATGAGGTCAGGAGTTGGAGACCAGCCTGGCCAGCATGGTGAAACCCCGTCTCTACTACAAATACAAAAATTAGCTGGGCATAGTGGTGGGTGCCTGTAATCCCAGCTACC
>NW_012102354.1:560720-562305 GCF_000951045.1 Mandrillus leucophaeus
AAAAAAAAAAAAAAAGAAAAAAGAAAATGGAGGAATGTTAGTAAGATGATAGCAAAAGCAGAGAGCCATGTTAGCAGGATTCTGTGAGTAATGGGAGAAGAGAGGAGACAGTTTTATTCTGTGTGTGGAGGTGGAATTGGGAGACATTGCTGAGGCTTTGCATGTGAAGGGCAAGGGAGAGGAGGTATCAAGTCTGACTACTTGGTCTCTGGCTTGAGCAACTGGATGAATAGAGGTGTGTCACTCCCTAAGATGGAGAAGATGTGGAGGACAGATTAGAGGAGGGGAGACAAGAGTTCATCTTAAGGCTGGGTGCAGTGGCTTACACCTGTAATCCCAGCACTCTGGGAGACCTAGGTGGGTGGATGGCTTGAGCCCAGGAATTCAAAACCAGCCTGGGCAACCTGATGAAACCCTGTCTGTATAAAAAATACAAAAACTAGCCGGGAGTGGTGGCATGCAGCTGTTGTCCCAGCTACTTGGGAGGCTGTGGTGGGAGGATTGCTTGAATCTGGGAGGCGGAAGGCGGAGGTTGCAGTGCACTGAGATTTTACCAATGCACTCCAGCCTGGATGACAAGAGTGAGACCCTGTCTCAAAAAAAAAAAAAAAGTTCAGCTTAGAATATGTTAAAGTTGAGAAGTTTGAGATGCCAGAGAGATAACCAGGCAGTTGGATCTAGCGGGGTCTGGAACTACCTTCCCCCTCCATGTCATTTGAGGTTGGGTCTTGCAAAGAAGGAAACTAGTTGGGTGGGGCAGAATTCATGACATAATGGATTGGTGGGGGTGAGTCCAGCAAGGTAAGGAGCAGATATTTCCTGGAGCAAGCAGCCAAATTATTTTTGTTTGGTCTTCAGTGGTTTTTTGTTTGTTTGTTTTGTTTTGTTTTGTTTTTTGAGACGGAGTCTTGCTTTGTCGCCCAGGCTGGAGTGCAGTGGCGCGACACTGCAAGCTTCGCCTCCCGGGTTCATGCCATTCTCCTGCCTCAGCCTCCCGAGTAGCTGGAACTACAGGTGCCCATCATCATGCCTGGCTAAATTTTTTTTGTATTTTCAGTAGAGGCGGGGTTTCACTGTGTTAGCCAGGATGGTCTCGATTTCCTGACCTTGTGATCCGCACCTCAGCCTCCCAAAGTGCTGGGATTACAGGCGTGAGCCACTGCACCTGGCCTTAAGTGTTATTTAATACAGGGAGAAGAAAGTATGTTCATTTCAGTTCTTTATTTTTTTGAGACAGAGTCTCGCTCTGTCACCCAGGCTGGAGTGCAATGGCGTGATCTCAGCTCACTGCAACCTCTGCCTCTGGGGTTCAAGCAATTCTCGTGCCTCAGCCTCCTGAGTAGCTGGGATTACAGGTGTGCACCACCATGCCTGGCTAGTTTTTGTATTTTTTTAATAGAAATGGGGTTTTGCCATGTTGGCCAGGCTGGTCTTGAACTCCTGACCTCAGGTGATCCACCCGCCTTGGCCTCCCAAAGTGCTGGGATTACAGGCATGAGCCAACGTGCCCGGCCTCATTTCAGTTCTAAGCTTCATTAACTAAGTGTTCTCAGGCAAGAATCTTTTCTTCAGGCAAGCACCCTTT
>NW_012102354.1:562355-572160 GCF_000951045.1 Mandrillus leucophaeus
TTTTTTTTGTATTTTCAGTAGAGGCGGGGTTTCACTGTGTTAGCCAGGATGGTCTCGATTTCCTGACCTTGTGATCCGCACCTCAGCCTCCCAAAGTGCTGGGATTACAGGCGTGAGCCACTGCACCTGGCCTTAAGTGTTATTTAATATAGGGAGAAGAAAGTATGTTCATTTCAGTTCTTTATTTTTTTGAGACAGAGTCTCGCTCTGTCACCCAGGCTGGAGTGCAATGGCGTGATCTCAGCTCACTGCAACCTCTGCCTCTGGGGTTCAAGCAATTCTCGTGCCTCAGCCTCCTGAGTAGCTGGGATTACAGGTGTGCACCACCATGCCTGGCTAGTTTTTGTATTTTTTTAATAGAAATGGGGTTTTGCCATGTTGGCCAGGCTGGTCTTGAACTCCTGACCTCAGGTGATCCACCCGCCTTGGCCTCCCAAAGTGCTGGGATTACAGGCATGAGCCAACGTGCCCGGCCTCATTTCAGTTCTAAGCTTCATTAACTAAGTGTTCTCAGGCAAGAATCTTTTCTTCAGGCAAGCACCCTTTAATAATAAAAATAATGATTACACACTGCTTACTCTATGTCCAACAGCTCTGAGCACTTTATGGGCATTAACTCATTTGATTCGCACAACCCCGTGAGATGAGTACTATTATTTGCCCAATGTCATAGATGTGCCTAAGCACAGACAGGTTAAGTAATCCATTCAAGGTCACACAACCAGTAAGTGGGAAATCTGGGCCCCTCCCTCCCTCACTTAGCTGCTTAACTTCTCATTTTCTCCTTATATTGAAGGGGTTGGCCCAGAGGATAAGGGATGTTGGGGAAAAAGTTTTCCTTTATACTCTTAAGTTCAAGTACTGGATATTTGCAAATTGAACTGACAAAAGACAATTTTGCATATTTGTTTAGGCATGCAATGCCCTTATGCACAGGAGTGCTCTATGATGCACAGCTCAAAGGGCTGGTTACAATTTGCGGCTTATACACTGTAGTGGGGAAGTGGAAGGGGTAAGAAAAGGCTCCTATGGGACGAATGCATAGGTTTCTTTATGAAACACAAGTGAGTTTTTAGGAAAACGAACTGGAGATAAAGTTTGTGATAACATTTGCTTATGCAGGGGCCCATGGTCTTTCTATTATCTCTTCATAGCCATGAAACTCCCCTGGAGAGGGAATTCGAAGTAGGTTTATTCTTGGTCTCTTTCCTGGTAGCTTCTGGAAGAAGAAATACATAGCAGTCTTCATTTCTCAAAGGTTTCTGCTTTTCTTATAAAAATTAGCCTGCACTTGGCTGGGCATGGTGGATCACGCCTGTAATCCCAGCACTTTGGGAAGCCGAGGCAGGTGGATCACTTGAGGCCAGGAGTTTGAGACCAGCCTGACCAACATGGTAAAATTCCATCTCTACTAAAAATACCAAAAATGAGATGGGCGTGGTGGCGGGCACCTATAATCCCAGCTGCTCGGCAGGCTGAGGCAGGAGAATCCCTTGATCCTAGGAGGCAGAGGTTGCAGTGAGCCGAGATCACACCACTGCACTCCAGCCTAGGTGATGGAGTGAGACTCTGTCTCAAACAAACAAACAAAAATTAGCCTGTACCTGTACCTCTCTCTGTCTATTGGGGGTGGAGGTGGGGTGCTGAAGTAGGAGGATGGCTTGAGCCTAGGAGGTCGTGGCTGCAATGAGCAATGATTGTGCCACTGTACTCTAGCCTGGATGACAGCAAGACCCTGTCTCAAAAAAAAAAAGTTTCTTCTGCTTTTAGTCAGATTTAGGAAGCTCCGAGAAGGCTTCTTTCTGCATCTGTTGAATCTCAAATGTCTTCAGCCTAAAATAATCTTTATACACCAAATCAGGGATTCTGAGTGGGTCCCCACAGGGCTTATCCAGTTCCATCATACTTTGGCTCATTGTGAAATGGCAAAGGGGGCAAAAGCAGCCTGAGGGGAAGGGAAGGATTTATATTTATAGTGCATACATTAGACGCCTGGCAGCAGTTTTTACTTCATCTCATTCCATCCTCCCAATACCTCCATAAGCAAATATTAGTGAATCCCCGTTTATCAGGAGACCAAGGCTCAAGTGCAAAAAATTTACCCAGGGTGCCCAACATGTACCCAAGGTTGCCAGGATTGAGAACAGGTCTGCATGGCTTCAGAGCGGGGCTGATCCCAGAACAGTGAATGCAGAGGGCAGGAAGGGCCAGTCATTTGGGAAGCAAGACTGGGGCCATACTTTGGAGATCAGAGGCTGAGACCATATTAGGAAAGTACCTGGCAATTCCACCCAGGATGGCTTTGGAGAGTTAGAGAAATGCTGGTGCTAGCCCTCCCCATCTCTCTATCCCCCAGGGCCATTTATGGTCTGAGATAATGGAAGTTTCCAGCCAGTTAGTCAAGGTGGCTCATGTCTGTAATCCCAGCATTTTGGGAGGCTGAGGTGGGAGGATTGCTTGAGCTCAGGAGTTTGAGACCAGCTTGGGCAACATAGGTAGACCCATCTCTACAAAAAAAATTTAAAAATTAGCCAGGCATGGTAGTAGCGTGCCTGTAGTCCCAGCTACTCTAGAGGCTGAGGCAGGAGGACTGCTTGAGCCCAGGACAGGTTGAGACTGCAATAAGCCATGTTCGCAGCACTGGTGACAGAGCCAGACCCTGGCTCAAAAAATAAAATAATAATGGATGTTAGCCACTGGATGGAGAAGATAGCTGGAGTGGGGGAGGGGAGTGCCTCCAGGCTATGGAAGCCCTCAAGCCCATCTTCCCTTTCTCCAAGTGAATTCTGAGCCTGTCTTCCCCCAGCCAGTCTCCCAGAGCCTCCACCACACCTTGGTACTTAGGGGAGTACACAGGAGGCTTTGATTTCTGTACCCTTGCTAAACAAAGGCAGACTGCAAGTGCTATTTCTTTCCACCTGACTTGCACAAAGTTTCTCCCCTCCTTTTTCCTGAGAATTGAGAAAGTTAAAATAAGCAAGGAATGAGAAATCTGAAACATTCCCTGCTAGTCTTCTGGCTGGGATAACAAAGATAAAGGCAGCTACAAAGTTAAACAGGAAACACAATCTCTCCCAAGGATAAACTGCCATCCCAAAGCCCAAAGTAGCATAAGGAATACTGTTTTTTTACTCTTGGCAATTTCAGAAATCTTGTTCTCGAAAGTCATAGGCTTTCAGAAACTTTGCTGGCTGAAATTATTGTTATTATTTATTTATTTAGAGACAGGGTCTCTGTCACCCAGGCTGGAATGCAATGGTGTGATCATGGTTCACTGCAGCCTTGACCTCACAGGTTCAAGTGATTCTTCCACAGCCTCACCAGTAGTTGAGACTACAGGCATGCGTCACCATGCCCAGCTGGTTTCTTTTTAATTTTTTTTTTTTTTTGGTAGAGAAAGGGTCTCACTCTGCTGCCTAGGCTGGTCTTGTACTCCTGGGCTCAAGCGACACTCCCACCTCAGCCTCCCAAAGTGTTGAGAATACAGGCGTAAGCCACCTCTCTGTTTGAAATTGTATCAGCAAAAATGAAACATCCCACTCTTGCCTGGAGTGTCTTACTTTGACACAGAAACAGCTGTGATTTACAACCCAGGTGTATAACTTTAGATAAGGGATTTGTGGACACCATTCTACATCTATCTTAACTTTGTTGTTTCCAAGGAAATGGGACCTTGGGTGGACTGTGTAGTCTAGCTTTGTCTTTACACACAGCTAGACTTGAGCTTGCAAAACACTGTTTCAGGTAAATTTATTCTAAACTCCACCCTCCCCCTCCCTTTTTTAGTTTGGTGAGATGCCCCATGGTTCCTCTGCTGTGGAGGCTCCCGCCTTGCAACTACCAAAACAAACCCTGACTTTGGCAGACTACAGGCTTGTCCCTGGTGATCGTGAGCTGCTTGGGCTAGGATGGAACCCTCACAAAACATGCCCCTCCTTTCTTCATCCTTCACTTTATCTCCCAAGGCCCAAGACAAAGACATAGATTGTTGGGTCACGCTGTTCCTTGGACAGGCAGAGAGGGGAACACAGGGCACTGTATTCTTGAGAATACTTGTTTTCTTTCTTCTTTTTTTTTTGTGTGTGTGTTTTGTTTTTGTTTTTTTCTGAGACAGGGTCTCAAGGTAGGAGTGCAGTGGCCTGATCATAGCTCACTGCAACCTCAAGCTCCTGGGATCAAGCAATCTTCCTACCTTGAGCCTCCCAAGTAGAGAGTAGCTAGGACTATAGGCACGCACCACCACTCCTGACTAAATTTTTAAAATGTTTTTGTAGAGAAGGGGGTCTCACTATGTTGCTGGCTGGTCTTGAATTCCTGGCCTCAAGTGATCCTTCTGTCTTGGTCTCCCAAAGTGTTGGGATTATAAGTGTGAGCCATTGTCCCTGGCCAGTTGATTTCTTTGTATAACTGTCCAATTTATTGAATATGTATGGTGTGCCAGGCAATGGGTTGAGGGCTTCATAATGCCCTTTCACGCAATCCTTAGCACAACCCCATGAAGAAGGTAGTGTTAATATCATCCCTATTTTACAGATATAGAAAGTGAGGCACAGGCTAAATAACTTGCCCAACAAGCTCATGCAGTTTAGTAAGCAGCTCAGCTGGGATGCGAACACAAACTTTGAATACAGAGCTCTTAACCAGTAGGCCAGAGGTTCCCAAACACCTAGTATATTTACTACCTTAGTACTTTCCTGCTAATCTCCTAGGCCAAAACAACTCCACTGATTGTTATGCAATTTATTAAGTGTAGCCATGTGAAAAAAAAATACATATAAACTAAAATAAAAATATTTTTATTCAATTTTCTTTTTTTTTTTTTTGAGACGGAGTCTTGCTCTGTAGCCCGGGCTGGAGTACAGTGGCCGGTTCTCAGCTCACTGCAAGCTCCGCCTCCCGGGTTTGCGCCATTCTCCTGCCTCAGCCTCCGGGGTAGCTGGGACTACAGGCGCCCACCACCTCGCCCGGCTATTTTTTTGTATTTTTTAGTAGAGACGGGGTTTCACCGTGTTAGCCAGGATGGTCTCGATCTCCTGACCTCGTGATCCGCCCGTCTCGGCCTCCCAAAGTGCTGGGATTACAGGCTTGAGCCACCGCGCCCGGGTATTCAATTTTCAAAATAGCCCATACATAGTCATGGAATATACGTATTGGTTGGGCACTGCAGACTAAAGATAGTTTAGGGCTAGGCATGGTGGCTCACGCCTGTAATCCTAGCACTTTGGGAGGCCAAGTAGAGAGAAGAGCTTGAGCCCAAGAGTTGGAGACCAACCTGGGCAACATAGCAAGACCCAGTCTCTACAGAAAATAAAATTATCAGGATGTGAGGATGCACACGTGCAGTCTTAGCTGCTTGGGAGGCTGAGGCAGGACGATCAGCCTGGGCAACAGAGTGAGACCCTGTCTCAGAAAAAAAAAAAAAAAAGACTTTTATTCAAATATGCATACAGGAGTTCAAAGAAAAAAAAATGTGACTCCAGGAGGCTGTTATTTGGCATTTATACAATTTTTTTTTTTCTTGAATCTCTGAATCTACTTTATATATATCATTTAATAGGGGGAAAGGAGGGAGAAGAAGGCTTCTATGGGAAGAACAAACAGGTTTCTGGGGAACAAATGGGAGATAAGAATGTTTGTTTTTGCAGGTGCAAGTGGTCTTTGTCTTTTTTTTCTGGCCACTAAACTCCTCTAGAGAGGAGATTTACGGCAGCTTCACTCCCAGAAATTTCTGCTGTTAGTCACATAAGGGAAGCTTTGAAAAGGCGTCTTTCTGCATCTGTTGGCTCTCAAATGTCTTCAGTTCCAAGTAATATTCATGCCAGTTCTGGGGGTCTGGGTGGTCCCCACATAATATATGTGTTCTCTTGTCTCTTAGTGAAGTTGGTGGGAGGCATCTAACTGTAGCCTCCAAAATTTGGCCCACAGGAACTACTGTCCTCATCAAAGACGAGGAAACAAATTCAGAGAAGTATTAATACAATTGCTGCGAGTTATCTGCTTGGCCAGCTAGCATCAGAGCTCAGTTCTTCATTTAACCCAAAGCATAGGCTCTTAACCTCTTAGAACTGGCGCATCCCCTCTGAACCTCCATTTCCTCCCTGTAAAATAATAAGGTTGGCTGGGCGCAGTGGCTCACACCTGTAATCCCAGCACTTTGGGAGGCTGAGATGGGCGGATCACGAGGTCAGGAGTTTGAGACCAGCCTGGCCAACATGGTGAAACCCCATCTCTACTAAAAATATAAAACTTAGCCGGGTGTGGTGGTGCCTGTAATCCCAGCTACTCAGGAGACTGAGGCAGGAGAATTGCTTTAACCTGGGAGGTGGAGGTTGTGGTGAGCCAAGATCGCTCCATTGCACTCCAGCCTTAGTGACAGAGTGGGACTCTGTCTCCCCCGCAAAAACAAACAACAACAACAAAAAGAGAATAACGTTACATTCAGTTGAACCAAAACGAAGTAAATATTAATATTTGTATTTCGAAAAAGGTCCAGCTTGGCTGGGAGCAGTGGCTCACATCTATAATCCCAATACTTTGGGAGGCCGAGGCTGGTGGATCATTTAAGGTCAGGAGTTCGAGACCAGCGTGGCCAACATGGGGAAACCTGTCTCTATTAAAAATACAAAAATTAGTCGGGCCGTAGTGGTGCGTGCCTCTAATCCCAGCTATTCAGGAGGCTGAGGAAGGAGAATTGTTTGAGCCTGGGAGGTGAAAGTTGTGGTGAGCTGAGACTGCACTACTGCACACCAGTCTGGGACACAAAGTAAGACCCTGTCTCAAAACAAAACAAACCAAAAGCCAAAAAGGTCCAGCTTGGGCAACACAGTGAAACTTCATCTCTACAAAAAATTTTTTAAAAATTAGCAGGGCACCAGGCACAGTGGCTCACACCTGTAATCCCAGCACTTTGGGAGGCTGAGGCAGGCGGATCACTTGTGGTCAGGAGTTTGGGACCAGCCTGGCCAACATGGTGAAACCGTGTCTCTACTAAAAAACAGCAATTAGTTGGGCATGGTGGCGGTCACCTGTAATCCCAGCACTCGGGAGGCTGAGGCGTGAGAACTGCCTGAACCTGCGAGGTTGCAGTGAACCAAGATGGCGTCACTGTACTCCAGCCTGGGTGACAGAGTAAGACTCCTCAAAAAAAAAAATAAATAAATAAAAATTTGCTGGGCATGTTGGTGCGGGCCTGTGGTCCCAGGTACTCAGATTGAGGTGGGAGGAATGCTTAAGCCTGGGAGGTTGAGGCTACAATAAGCCAAGATAACGCCACTGTACTCTAGCCTCTGTGACAGAGCCAGACCCTGTCTCAAAAAAATTTTAAAAAGGGCAAATTTTGGCAATTTCATATTGTTCAACCTAGTATGAGTTGGTTGTAATAACTAAATGAGATAAAATGGTGTTAAATTGGAAGCATTATAGTATTTCTGTTAACAACATAGGGCTCCAGAACCAGCTTCCTTGAGTTTAAATCCAGACTCCACCACTCTCTAGCTATGTAGTCATGGGCAAGTTACTTGACCCATCTGTGCCTCACCTTCATCCATGACATGGAGATACAGGATAAACAGCCTCTTCGTGCAATTCTGAAATCCAAAAAGCTCTGCAAAGCTTTTGGGGATAAATTTATTTGGTAGCACATTTTGACCTGAAGCTATTTATGGTCTATATTTTGTATTCTTTCTACTTAGTATGAATAAGCATGTAAGTTTTACTGCATGTCTGATTTCAGGGTATTCCCCCAGACTCTCTGGGGGTGTTACATATGCCGGTGGGGGAAAGAGACCAACTCTCAAATATTACCTGAAACAGTTGGTTTCACTGTGCTTGCTTGGGTAGCACATATACCAAAATTGGAATGACCCCTGCACAGGGATGAAATGCAAATTCGTGAAGTATACCGCATTTTTCTTAGCACACACCATCTTTGGCAATTTTTTTTTTTTTTTGAGACAGAGTCTCGCTGTGTTGCCCAAGTTGGAGTGCAGTGGCGCGAGATCTTGGCTCACTGCAAGCTCCGCCTCCCGCATTCACGCCATTCTCCTGCCTCAGGTACAGGCGTGTGCCACCATGCCCAGCTAATTGTTTGTATTTTTAGTAGAGATTGGGTTTCACCGTGTTAGCCAGGATGGTCTCGATCTCCTGACCTCGTGATTCGCCCGTCTCAGCCTCCCAAAGTGCTGAGTGCTGGGATTACAGGTGTGAGCCACTGCGTCCCGCCGGGTTTTTTTTTTTTTTTTTTTAAGGTTGATTTTATTTCTTGCCTAGCAAAGGAGAACCTTCTGGCAAAACAGTCTCCCACGAACAAGGCAAAGAACTAATCTTATATAGGTTTTTACCAATGCACAGCTGTTGGTTGGGACTGGATTCCCGCAATCTGGATTTCATATTTATTTACAGCTTGGGATAAGGGGACAAACAATTGTCTGTCTTCCACTTTCTTTCTTGAATTTGAAGATAAACTTTATATTCTCATAGTCTCTTAGCTTTCTTTCTTTTCTTTTTTTTTCTTTCTTGAGACGGAGTTTTGCTCTTGTCGCCCAGGCTGGAGTGCAGTGGCGCGATCTTGGCTCACTGCAACCGCCGTCTCCTAGGTTCAAGTTATTCTCCTGCCTCAGCCTCCCGAGTAGCTGGGATTACAGGCGCCCGCCGCCACGCCCGGCTAATTTTTGTATTTTTAGTAGAGATGGGGTTTCACCATGTTGACTAGGCTGGTCTTCAACGCCTGACCTCAGGTGATCCACCCGCCTCGGCATCCCAAAGTGTTGGGATTACAGGCGTGAGCCACCGCGCCCGGCCTCATAGTCTCTTAGCTTTCTAAAATTTGAAAAATCCTGTAAAGACACACCTGGGTCAAAGGGCTCAGATAACGGACTGTGGCCCTTAAGTACCTACCTCACAGGTTATTCAAAGGATCGATTTAGTTATTAGATGTAAAATACTGGGATCAGTGCCTGGCAAAGGAAAGCTTTGTACAGCTGCAGGTTTTTACCATACACAAGAGCATCGCTAACGAATGCTATTACAATATTCATTTAGCATTTACCAAGTGCCTACTCTACGAATCTTGAGAATACAACGTGAAGGTGAACTGCTGACTAAACTTTAGTCCCTATCGCTCCGGCTCCTTGCGAAAGTGCTCTAACGACAGGAGGTCACGCGAGCGCCGGACGCGTTTCTCCCCGCGAGCCCCTTTCCGTGGCCCTTCGGGTCCCCCCGACTACCCGCGCCCAGGCGGTGCGCGTCCTCGCTGTTCCCGCTTCCGCTCCAGAGAGGGACGGCTTTCCGAGCCCGCTAGCCCCGCAGCCGCAACCAACCTCGGGTCGGAGTGTTCCGGCCCGGCCAGCCCCGCAGGGTAAGGGAAGAGACGCTCAGCAATTCCCCGCGCGGGGCCCAGGCGTCGGCAGCAGCGCTGGCCCCTCCCCGCCAGCGTGCCAGCCCCGCCCCTCCCTACGTCGCCGCGCGCCCGGGGGCGGGGGCTGGCGCGCACCACCGGCGCACGGCGAGGCGCCTGTTGATTGGCCACTGGGGCCCGGGTTCCTACGGCGGAGCGCGCCTCCCCCCAGGTTTCCCGCCAGCAGGAGCCGCGCGGTAGGTGCGGTGCATTTCGGCGCTCCGTCCGACAGAACGGTTGGGCCTTGTCGGCTGTCGCTATGTCGCGACAGAGCACCCTGTACAGCTTCTTCCCCAAGTCTCCGGCGCTGAGTGATGCCAACAAGGCCTCGGCCAGGGCCTCTCGCGAAGGCGGCCGTGCCGCCGCTGTCCCCGGGGCCTCTCCTTCCCTAGGCGAGGATGCGGCCTGGAG